>NC_056565.1:11326941-11433200 GCF_013358625.1 Macadamia integrifolia
TTCGACTTCTTTTTTTTTTTTCACTGTGTTCTCAGTATCGGTGGAATCAGACACAGAGAATGGGAAGGGAAGAAGAAAGATGGGGAAGGAATAAGATCCTTCGACTCTGATACCAAGTTGATGGAGAACCCTTAGGGAAGGGAGGGGAAATCAGAGTAGAGAAGGGGAAAAGGAGGATCACACTCACACATTCATTCAATAATCAAATTGTTCTCTAAATCTTCAATCGATTACAACTAATATATAGGAAAATAGGAACATGAAATTAGAAACTTAACTGAAATGGAAACTAGCCTAAACTAGGAAACAACTATAAAAAGAAACCCAAAGCAAGAAAGTAAATCCTACTCCTACGTTCAAGTCTGGAAACTAAAAGCATGAAATAAAATACTAAGTAAACTACTAATTTTATTTCCAACCCTTGTTGGACCAAAATCCTGGGCTGGACCGGTTCTTCTTAGCTCTTGGCTTCCAAAGCCGGTCATGCTGGTCCAACCAAGAAAGGGCAGCCGTATCTGCATCACTTTGCACCCTCTATTGAATGCTATGTTGGATTCTTTGATTCTGTTGTTGTTTTCTTTGCTCTTCATAATGGAGAAATTTGAGATGTTGTCTGTCAAATTCAATGGCACTAAATATTGTTTTTGGTGGTTTCAATTTCAGTTTTTAGTGGAAGGGAGAGGAATGTGGGGTTATATAGATGGTTTTGAATCCCAACCTTCTGTCTTTGATCCTTCTAAGCCAATTGCTTTGGAAAAATGGAGGATTTGATAATGCTAAGATTATTACATTGATTCTTTGCAGTCTATCTGATGGGCATTGCGTTGGGTTCAGAATTATCTAGGGGTTAGGACTGGACCGTCCTGTGCAAAATGCTTTGATAAACAACATTGCATCTCTCTCTCTCTCTCTCTCTATTTTCAGGTGCTCACATTATTAATAACGCTTTATTATATGATCTTTTAGAAAGCTCAATATGCAATTTTGCTTAGTGGGACTCCAGCCTTATCACGGCCAATCGAGCTGTTCAAACAGGTTCCTTTCTAATGTTATTCTAGAATTATGAGGTGTTATGTTTTGCTTTAATTTATTTTTTAGGCGAATTTATTTTATCTTTGTAATTCACGTTAATTTTGCTTTTGTTCAGTTGGAAGCATTATGTCCTGATGTATACAAAAATGTTCATGAGTATGGAAACCGATATTGCAAGGGTGTAAGTTTGATTCCCTATTTCTGTGCTTGAAACCTCTTCGAAATCCAGTATTCTTGCTACTATATCAAGAGCTGGAACCCTTTTTTTTTCATTTCCAGGGCATATTTGGAATATACCAAGGTGCAAGTAACCATGAGGAGCTTCACACTTTGATGAAAGCAACTGTTATGATTCGCAGGCTTAAGAAAGATGTTCTTTCTGAGCTTCCGATAAAGCGCAGACAACAGGTACCGTGCTACATTGTGTTTTTCTTAATCTCTAATTTCCTGTCTTGCTGAGCTTGCTACAAATGGACAGATCATATTGTTGACTGTGGGACATTCAGGCATTTTTATCGCATGTCACTACATTTCAGATAGCAGTTTTCTGTCTACAATAGTATACCCTTTCTGTCAATTAAGCGAATCCTGTTTCTTATTGATGCCTTGGTTTAAGTTACTTCCTGTCCTGAATAACCATATGAAACCATGGTGTTTCTTCGTTCAGTTTAGTGGGTACAATAAAAGCAATAATAAAAAGGAGCAACCTTCCAGGTTGGTGTGGTTGACCTGAATACTACAGCAATTGAGACAAAAGCAATGTAAACCTGTAGACATGATGTCATCATATAAATATCTTGAGTCTCATTATAGCATTGACTAACTTTCCAAGAGTCCATGTTCACCCTGTATGCTTAGGCATGCGGAACTTGGAGTAATGGTGATTTCATAAATACTGTGTCCATTGACTGATATGCTTGATGGAACCATCTGTCTTGGTGAACAGTATCCTGGATGGATACTTCTCTTCTGTGGGAATCACACAGGGATGTCCTCTTTCTCCCTACATCTTTTGCCTGGCCATGGAAGTCCTCTCCAGAAGTTTGCAAGTGGCCACTCAGAATTTTATTTCTACCATCCTCAAGGATAAAGCTATTAAGCTTACTCACCTTGCCTTTGCAGATGACTTGATGATTTTCTCCAAAGCCGACCCTTCCTCTCTTCAGAACATTATGATCTACTTAAACCAATTTGCTGCTATGTTTGGGCTCCGCATCGACCCTACTAAGTCCCTCATATTCTTAGCTAGGATCTCAGATTCTGCCAAAGCTTCCCTTCTTGATCAAACTGGTTCTCTATAGGTCATCTTCCGGTGAAGTACCTTGGGCTCACCTTTATTCCGGTTAGGCTTTCTGCCCATCATTGCACTCCTATGCTCGACCTCATTAGGAAACACCTTCAACTCTGGAAAGGAAAGCTTTATTCCTTTGTTGGCCGGTTAGAGCTCATCAGATTTGTCCTTCAAGTTTCCTACATTTACTGGTCGGGTATCTATGGGCTGCCGGATTCCATGATCTCCTAGCTTAAATCCATCTTTGCCTCTTTCCTGTGGAAAAGAAGTGAAGTGCTCTGGATTTCTTCGCCCTATTAGCTGGGCTGCTGTTTGTCTTCCTAAAGCTGAAGGAGGCTTGGGTTTGAGAATGATCAAGGATATTAATCTTGCGGGTATCATCAAGCTAGCTTGAAGATTGTTTCAAAGAAAGGAAGTATATGGGTTGATTGGGTGTATTCGAAGCTTCTTAAGTTTGATTCCTTTTGGAAAGTGAAAACCCCTGCGAATGCTTCTTGGGTATGGAGAAGGATCATTGATATCAGCCACTCTATCTCTTCAGCTATCTCCTCTCACATAGGTGATGGGGCTGATACTTATCTTTGGCTCGACCCATGGCAACCCAAAGGAATCCTTTTCCATACTATTAGTGCCAAAAACATCTACAACTCAGGCTTATCCAAGTTTTCCCTTTTGGCAGATATTATCACATGTGGCAACTGGTCCCCCCTGGCTCAATCCTTGAGCCAGAGCCATCTTGCTGATATCTGGAACTCTTTGCCAATCATTCTGGCATCAGAGGCAAAGATATGGTACTATCCTTTGGCTGTTCTGCTTCAATGCTCTTCTCATCCAAGGCTACTTGGGAGTTTGTCAGGACTCATGGGCCAGTCACTCCTTGGCATAGACTCATATGGTTCTGGCACCACATCTCCCAACAGAGCTTCACGGCCTAGAGAGCACTCACCAACTCCTTGCCTACGCAATCTTTCCTCATTCAAAGGGGCATTCCTGCTGATCCTATGTGTATCCTATGTGGCAATGAGCCAGAAGACATTGAGCACCTCCTCTTCGCCTGCCCTGTCTCCAACTCCATCTAGAAAGGGATCCTTTCCAAATGCTGGCCGGCAAATAGAAGAATCCTCCCTCTCCATAGAGATTGGATCTGGATGGATATGACTTTTCAGGGAAAATCAATTTGTGATCTCGTGGGTAAGCTCGCCCTCTGCGCTACTATCAATCAGATCTGGACGGAAAGAAAGCATAGAAAATGGACCTCCAATTCTCGCTCTCTGGATAAGATTTGGGGTTCCATCTCCTTCGATGTCAAGGCAAAGATTTCTCGGATCTCTTCTTGTAACCCCTCCCTTAGGAATTGTCATATTGTTAACTCCTTGGAGCTGCCTAGATCCATCATCAAGATTGTTCCTTCCCTCTGAGTTTGGGCTTGTTTTTCTCTCCCCTGCCCCTTTCTAGGGGTTGTAAGTTTCTTTTCTTCTTGGTAATGAATTTTGTATTAAAAAAAAAAAAAAAGAAAAAGAAAAGAAAAGAAAAGAAAGAAAGAAAGAAAAAAAGAACTGGAACTCTTTTGTTTTGGTTTGTTAATGTTCATTGATGCTTCCACATTCACGAAGATCATGTAACATTGAAATTCACTATTACAAAGCTAGAATAAATATTAATTTTTGAAAATTTTTACCTTCTTTCTGTCAATAGCACATTGGCCTAGTGAATCAGGGTTTTAATTTGATATAATTGTAGAAGAATTCTGGAAATAATAGGAGGGGAAGAGGAAGAACCTAAGCTTCCTCATGGGGTTATGGCAGTTGCACCTTGATTTAGAAATCACACTCCAAAATAGAAAGATATCTTAGTTTCTCTGTTTCTGGTAATATTATAGATAAATTAGATTGAAGTTCAAAAATTAGGAAGATATGTGGACTATCTTACTGCACATGTGGCACACATTGTTATCATAATAATAAACTGTACAACATTGGGCTTTATATTTCCTTGCAACCTTCAAAAGGCTATCCAAGATTTTCAACAATAAAGCTCTCCAAAATAATCTTCTTCTATCCCTTGCTTCCCTGAATATGAAGGCTTTGGGAGAAACATAGATAACTATTCATGTTCCCTCTCTAAAATCCTGTTTTGTAGCTGCTGTCCAGGGCTAAACCATCCCCTTGTTACTTGTTAGACATTCAATACTTGGATACAATAAAAACTTGATGTGAGCCAAATGGCTATGACCAGGTGATCCACAACATAAATTGTGTAATGGAAAAGTGGACTTGGTTGTCTATAGAAATGGGTCAATGTAATGCATGACAACAAATTCATTGTGTTGAGCAGAAGAGTAGAACCTTAGAATCATTAATTGAGAACTTCTTGAATCAACTCAACACAACATTCTCCAATCTGCATTCAAAGCCATACCTTGTTAATAGTCCTAAACTATGCATGTCTTTCCTCACCACCTTTCCTAGAGTCATTTTAGGTCCACCCGTAGCTCTTTTAGCTCCCTCAATCTAAATCAAATCACCCTTGTAGTGGAGCATTCAAAGGCCTACGTTGCACATGTCCATGTGCCTCAAACGGCTCTCTCAACTTATCATGTATTAGAGCTACTCGTGAATTAGCTCTAATTTGTTCATTCCTTATTTTATCTTTTCTAGTTTTACTACTTATCCATCTCAACATCCTCATTTCAGCTACACTAAGTTTGTTAATATGTTTCTTAGTTCTTACTTCCCAACATTCAGCTCTATATATCATTGTCGGACGTATAACTGTCCGATTAATTTTTATTTTGAGTTTTAAAGGAATATGTCGATCACATGGTACTTCGGACAACCCTTCCACATTGTCCACCTACTTTCATTCTTTGTGCAACATCATCCTCTATTTCTTCTGTTTTATTTATGATTGAACCGAAGTACCTAAATTTTTTTTATTGCGATTTCTTTGTATCATCAATTTTTACCATCCCACTTGCAATCTTATTGCTACACACCATATACTCTGTTTTTGTTTTACTTATCTTAAAACATTTTGATTAGAAGGTTGATCTCCATAATTCGGCTCATCTATGATTAGTGCAAACAAATATGGGCTTAAATTAATGTAGGACTGGATTTGACAACCAAACCACATGGACTGAAGGCCCAACACATATACAACCCACCCTTAGGCTTACTTCTAATAAAACAAGCATATTTTGGTTATTAATCTGCAACAACTCTCCCCATCTTGGAAAAATTCGTCCTCAAATTTTGTAGTGATGAGGTGGGAACAACATGTGAATAGCAGCCATAAACGTTCCCAAACAGATTCAAGTTGCTTGTAGACTTTCGGAAGGTAGTCTTCAAGGCATGGAGCTTTCTCTTCAAAGAACCATGATGGCATAACAAACTCTGTATGTTCGACCTCTGAATCAAAACCAACTGTGAATGTTGTATGCATAGAGTAGTCAATGTTGGTAACCTTCTCATCAAGGATTGGAACAAACTCTTCTTTCTCATCATGAATCTCAGAGACTTGTTGTGGAGTGCTTTCAATTACTACCTCATCTTCCACGGCTTGAACCTTGTCTATTATGCTCTCTTCAATGTAGAACTCTTTAGTGGAATCTTCTATCTCTTGACCTTCTGTCTTTGAAGCTTCAAGAACTATCTCTTTAATGTGAACCTTGACTTCAAGTTCTTTTGGTTTGAATAGATGTATCCTCACTTCACCTAGAGGAACTGTGGCTCTTGGGGGTGCTAAGGTGTTAGGTTTAGTGGCTGGAAAAATTTTCTTGACCTCCCCAGCTTGGTAACCAAACCTTCTACCTGGATGTGCTATAAGTTCCTCTACTCGAAGAGCTTTGTCAAAGCAATCTCTCACTGTATACACATTGGCAACACCAATTCCCCTATTAATTTCAGCTCGCAATCCCAGTCAAAACTGGGAAAGTAATTGCCTCTCATTCTCCCTAATGCCTGTGCGAGAATAAAATGCATCAAATTTGTTCATATACTCGGCAACAGTCATAGACCCTTGACGAAGAGAGTTCAACTGGTCTTGTATGTGAGCTCTGAAGTTGCGTGGCAAGTATTTATCTGATAGCTCAAGCTTCATCTCCTCCCAACTAGTAGGTTCTCTACCACAGTCTTCCAACTCTGGCTCATAGGTTCTCCACCAATCACGAGCAGCCCAACTAGTTTTGGACGAGCTAGTTTCATCTTCCGTTCCTCAGGCAAGTCATAATAATCAAAATAATCATCTAAAGCAACTATCGAATCATAGAACAATTGGGGGTCATGTCTCCCATCAAACTCCTTCAGGTTGAGCTTGACCTTCTGTGAATCTCTAGAGTACCTCTGTTGCACGGGACACTCAGTCTCAAAGTATCCTCTTACATGTTCTTTAAAAGTAGGTTGTGTTACCGGAGCCCTCTGTGGTGCTCTTAGATTAGGGTTTGCTCTCCGGTTAGTTAGCCGAGCAACTACATTCAATGGTGTTTCCACTTCGGTTGTTGTACGTGAATCACCAATAGGATGTTGTAGTGGGGTCTCTTCATTCAACAACTTGGCATTCAATTCAGCCTTTAATTCAGTCCGTAAGGCTTGTTGTTCAGCCTTCATCTCAGTCTTCAGTTTTGTAACATCTCCATAAGAGAAGCAAGGATGGGGGTGTTGTTCTCAGCCATGCTCTGATACCACTTAATGTAGGACTGGATTTGACAACCAAACCACATGGACTGAAGGCCCAACACATATACATCCCAACCCTAGGCTTATTCCTAATAAAACAAGCCTATTGTGGTTATTAATCTGCATCATAAATCTGATCCCTGATGTAATCCAATAGTAACTGAGAAGAAATTGGACTTCATTCCAGTTCTGCCACTAAAGAAATTTATGTAAGTTCTGACATGTGGGCATCTTTGTAGGTGCTATTTAGTATTTACTTATATTGTAAGTAACTTTGACCCTCAATTAAACTTAACTACAGGTTGAGCTTAATGACAGGTTAAAAAAAAAAGAGAAAGAAAATGATCATCTAGAAAGCTTTCCTACTATTTTATAAATCACCTAGTAATACTAAACTTATTTGGTAGGCATGAACTTCAAAATCAAGACATGTTAGTAAGTGGCATTTGCCAGTAACTATGGAGATTTAGTTTGGTTTTCTTCTATTTAAAGGTTGGGCTTACCATGGGCTGATGGGGCTGAATGTAGTTTTAAATGGGATGGACTGAAAATGGCTTGGTTCGCCTAGATGCCGTGACAAATATGGTACTAGGGCAATGAATTGATTTGTTTTCTCCTGATTCATTGCAAATCTGCAATGCATTGATTTGTTTTTCTTCCTTCTGATTGCATTTCTAATGAGCAATTATGCATGCATATCAGTTTATTTACATTGTTTTTGGAAGGAGCGGTTGCATAACAGTTATCTATTTGGTTTGCATGTTACCATTTATAAACCTTGTCCTTATGCCCAGGTCTTCCTAGATTTGGCTGAAAAGGATATGAAGCAAATTAATGCTCTATTTCGTGAGGTAACTTAACCCTTCAAGTCCCTTGCAGTCACCACAAAACTTCCTCCAAATTTGTCTTGTTTGAACAATTTAGAAGCAGATTTTTTTTTTCTTCCTTCTTCAAATGGAATTTCAAAAGGAGCTTAAGCAACTAAAACAAGTAATGCATTTCAAAAGGTGCTGAATCTCCAGAGGGAAGGGGTGCGCAAGAAAAGGAGAACAAATATTACATTGCCAACTCAAATATAGACCATATTTCATGATCCTCGACCCAAAATCCTTAGGCTCCTATAGGCTTTTGTTTCTCATGCGCTATGGTGTTCTATGTAGATACTCCTGTTACTCTTTTGATGTTTTTCTTGTAGTTGGAAGGTGTAAAAAACAAAATTAAGTGCTGCGAATCCAAGGAGGAGATAGAATCACTTAAATTTTCTCAGAAGAATCTAATCAATAAGGTATGTGAATCCTCACATGAATTTGTATTTAAAGGCAATTTTCTTTGAAAATTAAATCTTTTCACTTGGTGAAAGGAATTTAGGTACAGTGATATTTGAAGTCTGACCTATGAAAAATGGATATATAAAGTTTGAATAGCTTTCATGCCCTTTTATTAGTCTTACAGCTATGATTCACGCTATTTAGTAACAGTATTTAGAGATGCAAACTAAATGAGAACTACTTTTGGAAAACCGAGGCATTGGAGGGTGCCTGGACGTCAAGGCAATACCAACAAGGCAACCAAGGCACCCTTCGAGCAAAGGGTGATAGCTATTTTTGGAAATATAGTCCAAGTAGCTCTCAACTGCATGTGCATTAATGAACATTGAAAATCCAGGGAGTACGAGTAAAACACATTGTAACATAAGGGGGACATATGTAACCAGCATATTCTCTTTTTTATCATTATTTTTTTAAAGCGTAGCGTACTTATTTAGAAGGCCAAAAGCAGAGAGGTACAATCGGTACAAGAGAGAGCCAACTTCTGACCAAAAACCCAAAAAAAGTAACCCCCTACTCTGTTAGGGCAGTGCCTCCCACTTATACTTATCATCACGTCTCTTGCAAGGTGATCTGCCATCTTGTTTGGGATTTCTAGGAGCTGGCTATAGCAATTTCTATTGATGAGCCAGGGATGTCACCTCTTAACCGAAATGCATGATCTCCATAAGCAGGAGGCTGGGCCTTGTATTCTGTCAGTTACTTCCAACTAGCCTCTTAACAGCCAGTTTTTTTGAAACTTGGGATGATTGAACCTCAGGCCATGGAGCAGATATGACAGCTTAACCATTGGTTTCATGTTGGTTGACATGATTGTCACAGGAATTAAGTAGACATCTTTCCGTGCACAATGGGGGGATGTTAGGATTTATAGGTTTGTGTCTCAAAGCAAGCTATTTAGGTCGATGTGCATATTTGTGCTAAATATCTATACACAGAATGTTGCACCCTCTGCATCAGCCAACAAAATCTATTGTTCGCTTTTTTCATTGTAGTTGTAGCTCTTTAACTAATGACTGTCTTGCTTTTGTCATCATCTTGGATTTAGATCTATACTGATTCTGCAGAAGCAAAGATTCCAGCAGTTCTAGACTACCTTGGAACTGTCATTGAGGTAATTGTTGTTCTTTTACATTTCTTGTTTAACTCTCTCTTTTTCTTAATGGTTGAAAAGTTGACGGATCTTTAACTACCGAAGTGCAGTACACACTTTGAAATCATTCACAGCAATCAGACATGGCCGCAAATGAATTAGCCTGCTTTGATTTCTAATATTGTTGTCTACTTGTTGCAGGCAGGTTGCAAGTTTCTAATATTTGCGCACCATCAGCCCATGATCAATTCAATAATCCAGTTCCTTCTTGTAAGGCCACCTTGATTTTGCTTAGCTTTGTTTATATTGATCAGTTCTGATATATAATTACCAAATTTCTAGAAGAAGAAAGTGGGTTGCATTCGAATTGACGGTGGAACTCCAGCATCATCTAGGCAAGCTTTAGTTTCAGATTTTCAGGAGAAAGATGATATCAAGGCAGCAGTGGTATGGCATTTTGTGACGTTTTATTGTTAATTTTCACCTTTTTGGTGAAATCGAAATACTGAGATTCATCCAGTGAGGGCTGAATTTTAAGGTTTCTTTTTGCAAATATTGCTCACACAGCTATCTATTAAAGCTGGAGGTGTTGGTCTAACCTTGACAGCTGCAAGCACAGTCATCTTTGCTGAACTGTCTTGGACTCCAGGTGACATAATTCAAGCAGAAGATCGTGCTCATCGGATTGGCCAGGTAATAGAAGTACAATTAAGGAGGCAAAAGAATGATTCCTGCCTGTTTAGTTTTATTCATCAATATGTGCTGGACTGGCACATGGCAAGTTTTCAGATCATCTCATCATGACCTGAGGGTTAAACCACACTTGCTTCTTGTGAGATAGGCTTGAGCCTTTGGCTAGATTGACAAATATTGATGAGGCACAGTTTAGTACCTTAGTGAAAGGAATTTTCTGAAGATTGAAGAAAAGAGATAGACATGAGCCTTTGGCTAGATTGACAAATATTGATGAGGCACAGTTTAGTACTTAGTCTAAGGAATTTTCTGAAGATTGAAGACTTCCAATCGAATGGACCTGGCTTATTGCACCCTAGAACCATCATTAATGATGTAGAAGCACAAGTTGCAAAGCAATACTGATGCAGTTGGATTGGAGTTGTTGGATCATTGTCATCTTTTATGGAGGCCAGCAGTTGGATCATTGTCATCTCGTATGGAGGTCTATAAAGAGCTGGCGGTAGTTCAATGGGCTGAAAACAAGCTTTGGGTAGTTATATTATAGACTGGGCATTTTATTTTCTTGGGTTTCAATGTTAATGGGCCTAATTTATAAGCCCATAAAGTGGGGGTAAAGTTAATATAGGGGGATTAGTAGTCAGTGTTTGAGTTAGATTAGGATTCTTAATAGCTTTGAAGAGTTCTATTTTGTGTCTATTTACTTTGATTCAGTATAAGAGACTGATTAACAGTCCTTCTATGAGTCGATTTAAGATTTGAAAAGGTTTTTAATAGTCCTTTAATGAGTCAATTTAAGAATTTAGAAGGTTTTCAATATGTAATTCTTCCCGTCAGTTGGAGATGATTTGAGTAAAGTATGAGTTTTTAAAGAGTTTCAGAGCAGTTGAGCTTGGCATACTGGATTGGTATCCCAAACCTGATTTCTTCTCCTCTTCTTTTCCTCCAATGATTACATCATTGCAAGGTTAATTTCTGAAATTCTGCTTTATTGTTCTTCTGTTTGCTATTCTGAGCTTTTGTTTCAAGTTCTAGTTACAGTTCTGGTTTCAAAATCTGATCCTTCCAATTAAAAGTAAAAGTCCTGCTGCTACTATATATATATTGTTAAAGAATTGGACCGGTTTGGTTTATTCCTTTATTTCTGTAATATGTCTAGATTCATTGTAACCACATGTTCCACTTGTAGCACATGCTAGATTAGGCCTTGAGTCAGCCTTAGCTAGCATGCCATCTTTGTCACTTAATCTCTATATAAAAAAAAAGGCCTGGGCACTGTCACCTTAACAATTCTCTTCTCTTGTTTATAATTTTTCTTATATATATATATATATAGTACTTATTTTCTAGATCTAGTTTCAGGTTGCTGTTCTATTGCTATTGTTGAATTCTAATATAGTTTCTGATCTGTAACATCTGTTCTTAGACCTGCATTATCCATCAATTTCAAAAATCCTTCTCTTATTAAAATTCTTCAATCCTGATTTCTGAAACTTGGTTTTTATTTTTGTTTTCTGCTCTTTGGTTAATCTTCATCTGATTGTTAGTGCATTGCTATTTCCTGACCTGAAACCCTATAGACCTGCCCATCAAATTCTGCACCTTTCCAACTTTCCTACTCCCAGGACCATAACTTCCTATCTCTGAATCTGTCTGTCAGTCTTTGATCATCTTTGGTAGACCTGTTATGCTGACTGAGTAGAGCAATCTACCAGAATTGTATACATATAAAATTTGGTTTGATTTGAGTTATTCAATTTTTTCTTAATCTGGTTCTTATTCGGACCAGTTGCAAGTTAATCTTCCACTGGAATTCCCTGGTTCAAGATTAGCACTGCATTAAATACTTTTGAGACTTGGCATGATTGGAACAGGTGAGTGACTTTCATTTACAAGTGTTACCACTCATCTCATCTGTACTTGTCTCCCATCTGTGCATTGATTAGGGACTGTCAATTGGTGATCAGATGTTGGATATTGAAATTGCAAAAATTGACCTATCTGATATGCTTATCTACCAGATGTAATGGACTTTCCAGCCATATAAAATTTCCATGTCCCAGCTGACCTGGTTTTAAGCCTATCGACTAGATGGCTTGGATCTTTTGTTTGGTTTGTTAATTATCTAATATTCTAATTCATAGTGCCAAAGCGTCGCGTAGCCGTCCTAGCTCTTTCATGCGTCCAAGACAACAACACTCTTTGTTTACACTTTACAATTTTCCATTGATTTATGTTTATTGCTTTATTTTATGATGGATGTGCTTATATTATATCATATGCTTTGTTTATTATATGTTTGTTTTCACCTATTAGGCCATTACTAGAATAATAATTTCATATTGCATTAATATGGATTCTATGTTGCATATAAACATAGTTATATAAATTATCATTGCTATATTATATATAGTCATTAATGCACGTATAGGCGGTCGTCTTGTCGTTTTCAAATCGCCTGAACAACTGTGGTCTAATTTCCAGTTAAGAGGTTGTTAAGGTGTGCATGGGCCGACTTAAGGACGGGCCAAGGTAAGCCCTGGCGCAGCCCACCAAAATATAGCTCGGGCCTAGGCTGGTGCTTAGGCCAGAGGAAAGCCCATGCCAGTGAGCCATTGCCCAGCCCATCCAGAATATGTGGGTTGGGCTGGGTTTGCGCTGGTCTGTGGCCTGAAGTACATGGCATAAAATAGAGCATAAGATTGTATATTTATGTTAATTGAAGACCTAAGTAGGTTAACTCCATTTTTTATTAAGGAGATTTTTATTTATTCAAAATATCAAATAATCCTTCTTTGAAGAGTAAAAAGATTTTATCCAAACTTACTGAAATTCACTCTCACACATTAAAGCTTCCATTATTTCTGAAATTAAATTAAACCATGATATAAACTAAAACGAAAACTAAAACTCCTTTTAGGAACGTAAAACACCCTTGAATATTGTTGCTGTGGAAATTATAGTTTTTAAAGCGCTGATGCGGTCTAGAGATGATAAGGCAGTGCTCCGCCTTATGTGAAGTGGCGCCTTATGGGTTTTTTTTTTTAAAAAACATTTTAAAATTACTTGATGAAGATTCCAAATATAGATTTTTTTATTGGTAGGTGTATAGTTTTGTTAACACTTGAGATGTATGGGATCAACTTTACTCCACAAAAAATAATACAAACAAAATAAAAACCCAATTCACAAACAGGGTTTGGATTTTGTTAAGGGTTTTAAGAAAGGGCTTTGAGAGAAGGAATCAAGGAAGAACCACTGATCCACGCAACCATTTTGCTCTGGCAGCGGTGAGCTTCATTCTTATTTGACAGGAGTAGAAATATAGTGGATGACCTTAGGGCTTAGGCACTCATTTTGGCATCATAGAGGTAAGTATAATAAATACTTGTATTTTTTATGTCTTCTTTTCTTTATATTTATAATTTTGTTTCATAATTATGTATTTATATTATATGTTAATATGATTAATGATTGATGATTGATGATTAATGATTGATGAAGATGAACTTAGTTTATTCACTTTATTGATTTGTTTTCTTGATGAATATCTTACATTGGTATGAATATGAACCCTTAATATTTATTTAACATATGAGTAATAGGATTCAGCTAGGATTTGAGCCAAATAGATTGGTTCTATAAAAAAATTACACAGGAACGCTTTAGTTGATAAGGCGACGCTTTATGCCCGTCTTATCACTAAAGCGCTCCGAAAGACCCTCAAACGCCTACGTCGCCTTACCGCCTTAAAAACTATGGTGGAAATTGAGCGGATTTCCTGCACACACAGAGTCAAAGAAAGAGAGGAAGGAGAGGTGATGTGAGCGGAGTCCGGTTGGGACTGTCCGATGCCTAAGTCAGTTTTCCGGGCAAAACAGCAGTAAGAGTTCGGAAATAGAAGGGTTTTGGGCTTATTGAAGAGAGTTTGACTTTTTTTGTAATTGGGGTACTGTTCGTTTATATAGGATGGAGGAGTAGCTTGGGTTCACATAGTCCCGAGGTCACACTAGTTACGTGGACCAGAGTTCACGTAGACAAGGTTGGTGTTGCTGCATGTCACTGTAGACCAGAATGCATGTAGGAGAGGTTGATGGTGTGCTAGGGCACTGCTCCGTAATCGAATGTCATGGCCGTTGTAGCCGTCATTAATGGTGAGTCATTGAGATTCATAACGTGGAGGGTCGAGTCGTATCTTGACGCTTGTGTGGTTTGATTCCATACCTCAATGGTTTCCCTATAGCTTTAGGTCGATCGTGTGCTAGGCTTGATTTCGTGCCTCTACAGTTGATCTACTGCCACATGGTGATCGCTTATTGGAGAGCTGATTTTATATCAGATACTCCCTACTCCTTTCAGTCTGAATAGAGTCGGAGTAGTGGGATGTTTTTCCTTTCCTTCTTGCTTTAAGCGGAGTCAGAATGCTGATTGTAACTTTCCTTGCACTAGACTTTGTATAAGCTTCAAAGTAGAGTTGGAGAGTGTTGATTGTAGCTCTCTATTGTCAATGAAACGCTTCGTGGCTGATTTGATACCCTTCTCCTCTCTTTTCTTGCTTTCTCGTTTCATGGAGATGGCATAACTCAACTAAGCCAAAGCTTTACCTCTGCCGTGCTGGTTGCTTAAAATTTATACGTTAGTTTTGACAACGAGTTTCATGCCTTTGCTCACGTGCTTTACCTTATGACCAAAGGTATACAGGGCTGATGGTTGTCGACCTTGCTATGGTCTGGGTCATGAGCATGGGCTTATTACCTTTAGCCTTCTTTGAAAGGGTTGGGCTCAGTTCAAGCGAAGGCTTGTTAACGTGATTGAGGGGCCACTGCCTACCTTGACTTTAACTGATAAGAGTTTTGAACCTTAATTTCAAGAGTTTAGGTCTTACATTGTTAGGTCACTGGGAGACTTATGCCTTAGTGTTGAAACACGCAAGACTTTACCTCTCTAAGCTCGTTGTTTCAGGTCTCTGGGAGGTTTATACCCAAGCATTAGGACGCTTAGGATTTATACCCTAAAAAGATTTGGCAAAAGTTTTTACGATGCAGGATGCTAACTTAACATACCAACACTCCTTTATCCGGGCTTGGGTGGAGTCAAAATACAGATTACATTCTGAAAAGTATAATTAGCAATATGGCAGGAGTTTTCGCCTTTTCGGTGGGTTGCGCAATCAGGATTACCGAACATTCCTCTCTCTTTCTCTCTCTCTAGGGTGGGGGTGATTATATTGGGTTGGCTAATCCATTGACAGTTAATGTAAGAGTGATAATGAGTTTCCATGATTTTTTTTCAATTGCTAGATGATGTTTAAACTTATTTAGTGCTGATATCTTTTGTTTGTATTGGTAGGTGTCATCAGTCAATGTTTACTATTTGCTTGCAAATGATACAGTTGATGACATAATCTGGTATGCTTGTTTCCAATTTTTTATTGTGAAAGATGAATTTTCCTTTAACTGTGGAGAACCACTACGAGCAAATCCCAATTTGTAGGGGGAGGTGTTTTGACATATGTCTTGATGACAATTTGTGTTGTGTTACTCTGTGTTTTTCGCATTGCAGGGATGTCGTTCAGAGCAAGTTGGAAAATCTGGGCCAGGTTCTCTCTCTCTCTTGTCTTGTTTCTTTCTTTCAGATTTGAAAATATTATCTGGAGTCATGCACATAAGACATGCTGGAATTACTATTTCCAACTTTCAAGTTAAGTGCTGAAAGGAGCTTAAACAATAAAGGCAGAAGAGGGGCACAATGGGCAATGTCATTAGCTGTCAATACTAAAGATTAATGACATTTCAACCATTATGAAATGAAAATGGGAATCATCTTTTTACCTGATTGTGATGTGATTGATTCTGTGACCTATGACAGTAGGGATAGAAGGACACACCAAAGACAAGGACTGAATTGGTAGTGCCGCTTATGCACGGAACTTAAGTGATTTTAACCTCTTTGAAACCCCAATTAATAGAGTTCCCTCGTGAAGAAACCAATGACACCCCAGCTTGGTATCACAGTGGCAGAGTTCATAGTTGGGAAATACCACCTTAGTTGTTGCCAGAGTGTTCCACCCCAGCATGGATGTCATGCACGTTTGTGTTCTTCCTTTGAGAATCTCTAACTTCCCAAATATCAATGACACTGCAGTGTCACTCCGTTCTTTCCCCTGCTTGCAGCAATGCATGCACAACCATGGAGTCTACCACCAGGCATGACCAATATATATTGATTCACCATGCCTGATACCGCATCAGTCCGAATTGTTGTTCTTCCTGACTGGTTCCAAATGAGTTCAGGTGAGTGCAGAACTCTCCAGAACATATGAAGAACCTTTCACTTGAGGAATAAGAGGCTTAAACAAATATAGAAAATTTTCTGCCATCAAATTCGTATTCACTTCAAATCTCATTTTGCACCGTCTGGTTTAACTTATGAAGCCCTTCCCCGTGATTTTAAAACTTCTCTGACTGTCACAGCCACAGTCATGGCAAATTAATATCCATTATCTGTTACTCCATGCAAGGATGTCTGAAATACTGCCCATTATGCTCTTCCCCGTGCTGTGCATGTTGCGTCACCACCTTATCTAAAAATATCTCACCTTGGAAAGATCCATTCCTGCCTGATCGGCAGAAGAAACCGATCATGATAATCCCTGCCTGATCTGTAGAAGTGGCTCATTAGTTACTCTCATGCTCACCAATATTGTCTTCCAGTGTAATATGGTCTATCAATATGACATTTCCATGTGGCACCACACTGAAGCTTTCTACTCAAGAGGAAAGCTTTATTTTGTATGGAACTTATTTGTCTTTGGACTTGGGCTCAGTTTTTATTGAAATAATATGAAAGTTGAAAGAACCACCACTAAATCATTCTGGAGTGGAGTGGAGTTAACCAGGTGCACTTGATGGTACCTGAAGCTATATTTGAGTAGTTGCCATGCATCCTTTTCTCAAATATAAAAAATAGGGGAAGTAGAAAGTTCTATAGAGCAACCCACTGTATGAGGCTCCTACTGCTGGGTCTGGAAGTAGAAAGTTCTAATTTCTTTGATTCTGAAATAGTAAATCCATTTCTTCCTTTACGTCCAATATTTCTCCTTTTCATCTTCCATTTCTCTGATCTCTCCACCTTTATTTCATGATGATGGTAAAGGTGACTGATGGATCCCAGAAATTGGTAAACCTAATTCCATGATGGTTGGGTGGTTTTAAAATGAGCCGAACTCCTGAAACAAGTATTATTAGTTGTAGTGGACTAAATGAAAGCACTACTACTAAATGCTGCTTCTGATTTATATTACCGGGAGTGTTGGTTTCAATGAAGCCATATTGGCCTATCACCTTTTTGTGTTTTCCAGTTTTTGCCTGTTGGATGGATGCATTCTTGTAGATTTAGTTCTGGCAGTCCTGTCTGAATTTTTGGATCAACAGATGCTTGACGGTCATGAGAATACCTTGGAGGTTTCAGGCAATCAGCCAAGAAGCAGTCCTGCAAAGCAAGGAACACTCGACTCTTTCATAAAGCGATGTAATGTGAGCAGCGACTCTGGACCTCCCAAACTCAAGCATCCCAGAACCTGATACGCATATTGTGAACCATGTATATAAAAAGTAGACCCACCTTGGGAAGAAGATATTGAATTTGTATATTATATGTAACTAGCCTGACACCAAACCCAACCCTTCCCAACCGAAAAAAAAAAGAAGAAAAGACCCTCAACCCAGAAGGGGGAGGAAAAGCTATTACTTGCCCTGACAAATGGAAATTGGGTGATCTTTTTGGTGGGGGCATGTAATGCCAGTGGAATTGAATACTATTTGTAACTGATTTGTAGATGAGTTAGTTGATTTACGTTGCATGTTTTAGTCTTGGTTCATATTTAGGTATTTCCTACGGATTATGCAGCTGAACTTTTGTTTGCTGGTGGCTGGTGGGATTTGCAATGTGGCCTTAATTGTCCAGCGGTTGTGTTTCGATCTTGTCTAAAATCTTCTCTTCTTGACAATGAGAATGAATGCAGATCGTTCAAAGCGTTGGTTATTACTGGGCATCTTCGCTGGTTGGTTATTGGTCCTTTTGAACAGGGCAATTTACCAGGTATGTGACTTCTCGAGGCACAGGATCAAGATGCCACAGTGCCCGTCCACTATTAGTCTTGTAACTGTAAATATGTTTCATGGTGATGCCTGGCTCCAAAGGACTCTGATTCTAGATTTCCTGTTCACAAAGCCAAAAAAACCCAGTAACAAAATGGTGGCTGCTGATGAACCTAGTTCCACATGCGAGTTTAGTCCATTTTAAAACTGAAACTGACCGCCCTGCAGCTGCAGGGATTTTGAGTTATCAAGGTAACAGAGCAAGTGGAATCTTTCCGTCAATCGAGGAAACAACGATGGCGTTTGTCACATTTGTGGAGCATGAGACATTTTTTACTCTTATTCTATTTGAAAACCAAGTCTTGGAACACCCAACGGCACAAGCGCCGTTCAATCTCTGGTGACTTGAACAAACCCCTCCCCTACCCAAAAACAAAACTCTCTGATGAATCACACTCAATTATTTATTTATACCCACAAAGTTACAAGAAATAAATAAAAATCTCTAATGAATCACTCTTATTATTTGTCAATACACACCAAATTGCAAGAAATGAATCATCGATTGACATCTCACAGATCAACATACCACTACAGGTGTAAAGTGTGGACTGTTGAGGTGGTTCACGTTCATCAGTTCATGTTCATGGCTTCGTGCAGGTGAAAAAAAAATATATATATTTTAGGGCGATGAAATCACATCACAGCCCCTCCAGGTCCAGGTTCAGGTCCATGCCCAGAAAAAGAACATTTTCGGGCTTGCTTTGAATGTTTAAGGGTACTCCATCGAGATTCCAGTGCCTGGGTTTGCTGCAACATTGATATATGGTGTATGTAGGAGAAGTTAGAAACAACGCCTGCTTTGGCATCTTTGTTTCCCGAGGAACAAAAGATCATTCCATGATCACAACTCTCAACCAATCAAAACAGATTTTCGGATTTAGAATGGATGCGGTACAAAGGAGACCACCGACACTAACAGTTCAATTTGGTCAAGTAGTGTTCTTTGCTAAAGGGGAAAAAATTATGACCATCGATCCTCCATGAATCTCCACTGTAGTAGAAGTAAAACTTCTTCCTTTCCTTTGTCCCCTTTTTCTGAAGGGGAGGGAGGGTGAGGGGTTCTATGGAGTTTTGGCTACATTCATATGAGGTATGCTTCATACTGGGCAGGTCCGCATAACTCCGGATTAAGAGAAAACCAAGCATCCTGCGTGCGTGAGAGGTCATGGCTAAGAGTTCTTCTGCCTTGTCATAGATATTCCCATCCTCAGGGACTCTCAGACGATTAAATTTTAGCATAAGCAGATCAATCAATTCGTGTGCACCAACAAGTTTTCTGCCCATGAAATTGTGTCAATTCAAAAGAATAGGGCAGGGGTGGACTGTATGCAACTAGGCTCCCCAACGACACTCCAGTGATTAAATTTCATTCTGATGATGTCTCTTGGGGGGCTTCTTTTTTTTTTTTTTAAATGGTACAATGAGATGGGATCATCTCAGGCTTCAACGCAATGAACACTCCATTTTACATGCTCCAGTTCTACAAAATTGATGTTCCTAGCACATTTTACCTTCCATCTAAGTTTCACAAGGCTCCTGCAATGAGGTCTTGTTGAATATCTGGAACTGTCAATCTATGGAGAAGCTTCAGCAAGGCCAACTGTATTAGAGTTGTCCTTGCTACCTCTGCTGTTTGACATTAGCTCACCTGATTTGTCATTCGGTTGTCTTTGTGGATCTTTTACAAGCACTGGTTGGAACTGAAAAATAAGAAATTAAATGGTTAATCAATTTTCTTTTTAGAGAGGGGGTGGTTCTAATCACTTTTGCATCATGATTTTCCCATGACAATTGAGACAAACCTGGTATATGGAATATATGACATTTCTTCTGATCTGCGCCATCATATCCAAGAAGAGGTTGTAGCCCTCGAGTTTGTACTCAATGAGTGGGTCCCGTTGTGCATATCCCCTTAAACTGACAGCTTGCTGGACAAACTTCAGTGCTTGCAAGTGCTCCTTCCATAACCGATCGATGTTGCTCAGAACTAGGAACCTCTCAGCCTCCTTCATCAAGCCTGGTGCTTGCTTCTCAACTATGTCCTATACATTATGAGGGAAAAAAAGAAAAAAAATCATCAGCAGAGACAAATTAGCGTGGCTACTGTAGGTTAACACCTTTCAAGAACTCTGGCTCAAGAAGAATTCTATGAAGCCAACACATACAAACTTTCATTAGAAAAGGCACTAAAAAATAAACCTTCTTCACAGAGTCGTTACAATCTCTTAAACCCAAGGAGAGGCTACATCAACCCCTTCTCCAAGGAGGTTTTTTTTTTTTTTTCAAAGTACTGGCACAATTGAGTGATATTCTTTTAACGATCAGGAATATTTAGGACCATACCAGGTTATAATATCCATTAAATAGTTAATATTATACATGCACAACTTCTTTCTTTTAAGGGCTGAGGGCAATGACCACACAAGACCACACAAAGGGTCCATTACTTGCTATTTCATCAATGGATTGTTTATCTTCGTGGATAAGGGAGCTCCTCCATGGATTCCACCGATAGGAATTCGCCATTCATCCATGACTTCTAGGTGAATAGGCCCAAGCAGCGCCAATAAGTAGTTAGAAGTATTTCAACCATTTAACTAGACTGGAATATTACGGCAATGAATCGGTTGAGACCTAGAGCTTTGAAAGCAGTAGAAATCTTTCACAAGTCTATGAAAGAAGTGTACTCTCACCCTTTTCTGCAAGTATGCTTCACGACCACGGTAGTGAAGGTAATCCTGTAAGTCCTCATAACCAGAACATTTGTTCTCCAGGAGATCTGGTGTCAAATCATTCAAAAGATAACAGTACCTGCAGACAGTATGATAGATGGGAATTATCAGCAGGCTCTTAGAAATCCTCACTACACTGGAAAGAAAGATGAGGGGCTAGTCCAATGGTAAAATCAAATCAAAACTTTCTTGTGAATTAATTGTCTGGATAAGAAGGCAGAAGAGAGATGCCTGTACATGGGTGTTTGTCTATTCACATTTCATTTCCCCTCCTTGGTGGGATGCCTGAGTTCAGTAAGCAAAAGGCTCACCATCCATAAGGCCCATATGGGAGTCGGCAGAAATGAAAAAGGTCCAATCAGAGAAATATAACCATCCTGCTCAACTTTTTTTTTTTCTCTGGAAAAATATGCAAAACATCCATAGAACAGATATTGATTTAAAACAGCCTTCTGAATGTGACAATTTTTCTTGGTAGGACCACTTGCATGGTGGGTCATCGGTCAACCTTCCTTGATCTGTGTTCAGACGCTGTAGGGACTAACAACGCATAAAGAAAGGGTTCCTCTTACTGTTGAACTTTTGCAACTAGCTTTCCAAGATCCCAGTTCTCCTTCGGAGCATCAGAACCAATATTTGCCTACTCAGGTAAACAGGGGAGATTACATGAGGAACATTATGAGGAACATTCATGGAAGAATATCAAGTTGGCCAAACAGGGGAACAAACTCAATAAATAAGTTAACCTCCAATATGTCATCCATTGTTAGTTCAGAATATTCTATAAGAAGAGATTGTAGGTTGTCAGATTCAAGGGCCCGCCTTCTTTCTGTATAAACACGATCTCTTTGACTATTCAGGACCTCATCGTATTCAAATAACTGCTTCCGAATATCAAAGAAATAATTCTCCACCTTCCGTTGAGCCTCATCTAGTGCTTTAGTCAGCATTTTAGACTCAATGGGCAGGTCTTCTATTCTGAAGGCTCTCATCAAACCCTACAATTTGTGAAGGTAAGATGCTATAACAAAAAATACCATTCATAGAACAAAACAAAACTATCTGACATAGCAAGTTAAAACCTGAATCCGGTCCCCGCCAAAAATACGGAAGATGTTATCTTCAAGACTAAGAAAGAAACGAGAGCTTCCAGGATCTCCTTGCCGACCACTTCGACCTCGTAGCTGTATAAACAACTAAGAAAGTCCACATCAAAACATTTGCAGGAAATTTTCAACTTTTTGTAGGGAGAAAATGTAAAAGGGTAAGATTAAGGCAAGGGAAAAATGAAAAGTTCACCTGATTGTCGATTCGGCGTGATTCATGGCGTTCTGTCCCCACCACATGAAGTCCACCTGCTAACACAACCTGCGGAATGGTAGAAAAGATGCATTAATGGCAGCCTCAACCATCACCAGACATAAACATCAGAGTGTTGTTCATCACAAGATAGAACGGACCTTGGTTCTTTCCTCCTCGGTGTAGATCTTATATTCTTCAACAATTGTTACAAATGCACTCCGCAACTTTGCTATGACATCATCTCCGGTTGGCCCCTGTTGATTAAGTACAGAAAATAGTTTTTTGGTAACATATGAATGTAATGGTACCATTGCGAATCCCAACTACTTTGGTCCTTCTCTATCACCAAGAGAAACATAGCTATCCGTTTCTAAGTTCTCATTGCAATTCATTTTTATTTTACCAATTATCTTATATATGAGAGAAAAAACAAGTATCTCAGAGATGAAATTCACCTTTTCACTTGAATAAGAGAGCCGGTCCTCTGCTTCGAGTTCAGTCAATGATCTTAGGCCCCAGGTTTTGACAGCTAACTCTACTGCTTCCTCAGCCAATGCAGTCTTCTCCTTGGATAGTTTGCATGGAAATAATTTTTCGTTCACCTAAAAATCCTAATAAATCATTATATCACAGAAGACAGAGAAACTTCTCACCCTAGGGTTGTCAACAGAAAGGATCTTGATCTGGATCCAATTTGATGAGGAAATCAATAATGTTTCGATCCAATCTGAACAAGAAAACCCAGCTACTAATTGGATCAAATTCAATAAGCCCAGGTTTGATCAAATTATTATCCTATGTGAATAACATCACATACTGATATACATATGTACAGTAATGGTTAAATACATAATTTATATTAAGAAAATTTATAATTTCTCAGGACTAGATATGCCTTCATCTTTATTCCATCATTTAAAACAAAATAAATAAATAAATAAATAAAATTAAAGTTGAAATTAAAAATTTTGACAAAGAAAAAGAAAAATCTGTTTCCCTTTTGTTTCTTTCAGGAATGTATGTTGTATCTCTAATTCTCTTCAATTATCACCAATAATAAGGTATTAAATAACCAGATCGGGTCATGCAATTTTCTGGGGATCCAATTCAAGTTCGATCTGTTGACAGCCCTACATCATCAAACCCTTAAATAAGTAATTGAAAGTCCAAAACAAACCTTCCAAGTCTTCTTTGGAGGAGGTTTCTTTACTGATACAAACCCTCCTTCAGTTGGCTTAACCACCCTGTAGGATATTTTTTTATACCAATTCAGAGACAACATAATTATACGACTTAGAAAACTTTGAGATGCATTGAGAGTAGATACACTTGGCGATTTCTCCTCATGTAGGGGTGACTTGCAGTTCAAAGTGAACCACAATCTCAAGTGTAAAGAATATGATGAATAAATCATATCAAAAGGCCATAAAATGACAAATCATATCACACTATTGCAGGGTCCACTTTTGTATAGACTATATTGTTTGAACTATGAATTTGTGGACAAGCACATAGCAACCCCTAGATACCTAGAATCAGGTACATCTACAATGAAAAGGATGTTACATCATGATCAATCACCATCTATAAGTGGACATCAACATAACCTCATCCATTAGACATTGTTAGGAACATATAAAAACCAAATTCACTATCTGATAGTCAGAAAAGAAGGCTGGTTAGCAATTTTACCATTAAATGGCCTCTGAGGCCACTGGTCCATATCTAATATATTGGATAACCGTAAGTGTAGAAGCCAGATAGATACCTTGGCATAAGCATCTCACGTAGTTTTAACCTCGCCATAAATTCTGCATTACCTCCAAGGATTATATCCGTTCCACGACCTGCCATATTGGTAGCAATAGTCACTGCCCCAAGACGGCCACTTTGTGCAACAATTTCTGCTTCCCTCTCCACATTCTCTGGTTTTGCATTTAGAACCTTAGAACGAAATGTATCAGTTGAAGTTTCTGAAATGCAGAAGAGTTATAGAAATACTGGGCTATGTTATTTGCACTGCTATGGAAGATAATGAATTGTCATATCAAATTAACATTTTCCCTTGCATCATTTAGGACTTGGTACTTCCCTCTTGCAGTTAGGATTGGGCTTGCTATTCCAAAAATTCAGGGCCTTTCCACCAGGTCTTTCCCTACAGGACCCAGCCTACCAGTCCACTCTATATGGTATGATCCCCGTGTGATTAAAAAAAAAAAAAAAAAAAAAAAAAAAAAATCTCCTTACTTAAATATCTGAACCTGCTTCAAGCCTTGATGACCATTGCTGTGGAGATTAGCATGATGCTACTCACAGACCATCTGGTCCTTATCGGTATAAGGACGGGACCAATACAATCTATAATATCCAGTGGATTGGCCTATCTAGTGGTAGAATTAGACCTTTTCCCAATGGATGTGCCAATTGTATGTTTATATCATCTGATCTGGAGCAATGAGGAATGAGATAACCTCCAATACCAATCCTTGAATCCCTGATTACTAACAAACAAATCTTGAGGTCCTGATTGCCTTGGGAATTAACTCTGTAAGCATGTAATTTTGTCAGGTTTGACATTGGTGAACTCCCTCCATCCCCATCCATCATTAACCTAGCTTAGATGATATCTAGTTAATTTGGATTAAACAGACCTCACCTCATGTGGGATCCCAACTTCAGACAGCTGTTCTGACAACAAGTCACTCTGCTCAACACTGGTTGTGCCAACAAGTACAGGGCGGCCTGTCTTGTGCATCCTAGAAATTTCTACCAGAACAGCTCGCCATTTTCCATTGGTTGACCTGAAAACAACATCTGACTCATCCTGAAATGGAAATAACAAATGCAATGAGACCAAAGATTCTCAAGTCAATAATATGATATAGTCACAATCTCTAACATCCTCCAAGGACTCCATCTATGGGTCCCACTGTTCTGCACAAAACCCATTTATGGGACGAGCAGCTGGAGAGGTGATGAAGACAGCAGAATACTCTCAAGTCTCGACCCCTTCTTGTCTTCCCCCTTTTAAGTTTTAAAGAAGGGGGGGAGGGGTTGGGATTTGTCTATACAGTAGAACCAGGAATGCAATGAAGCAGATTAACTGGGAAACTCACTCCCACCACAAATTAAGCAGGTTTGGCAAGGTCTAATTTCTCTAGGTCAACATACATAGGCATGATCCAATAGTGCTAGAGAAATAGATGCTAAAAAATTAATCATCTGGGTTCAGGATGGGTGAAGTATTGGAAAATCCAGACTATGAACTAAATAGCTAGACCCAGGCCAGGATCAAGCCAACATTGGGTCAAGAACACTTTATGCTAAGCCCACTCCTGTCCAGTTACATGGACCTGTCTTAATGGTACTATTTCGTAAACTTCAAGGCAAAGCTCAGCCTGTCCATTAAAGAGGCTTGAAAATGAAGTTTGGTCCCAGCCCATCAAGCCATAAAAATGCAGACTAAGCTGAGGCCCGTTAACAGCCCTTAAGACATAGAAAATGGAATATGACCCTTCATTTTCCAAACTCTACAGCATGGGCTCAGATACGAGCATCCCATGCCTTAAAGTTGCTATAAGCTATCCATCGTTTCTAGTCTATACATCAGATTGAATTTAATGAAACTTAAAAAAATATTTACATAATTTAGCAGAAGAAACTTGATTAGAGCATAAATTGTATCTTTTCTAAAAAAAAAAAAAAATAAAAAAAAAAAAAAAAAAAAAACAAAAAAAAAAAGCAATAAGAACAGTGTCAAAATGAGCTCGTGGCTCAACACGGAACTCAATAATTGTATTCTAGAAGTATCAATCCAATAATACAAATCCTTGTAGCACAGCTCCCAATATTAAGGAATAGGGAAAAAACAAATGTCATGATTCCTTTTTTTTCTTTTAGACATTAAACAATTACTTGTTATTAGGAAACAAATAAAGAAACAGGTAAAATTATCAAAGACCTGGTCAAGCATATTCCTGGCTAAAGGGCAGAAAATCCTGAAATAGGGGCAAGGAAATGACACCCACTCCAGTTACCCTTTTTGGTTATACTGCAGTAGTGCTTTCCCATCCCAGGATAGTAAATATGGTTCCGAAATATTTTGTTGTATCTTTATATTTCTTATTATTTTTCCTATTTACTGTTATTAGATTTATAATTTCATTAAAAGCACAGATTCTTACTTTGCAAGTGGATCCTTATCCTCTCTTTTTCAAGTTATTACTTACTACCATGCTCTCTTTTCTTGTTCATAAGCTGTAGTACCAGAGAACCATATAATCAATCTATACTAGAGAGAGATGATAAAGTAAAAACTCTCTAGAAAGTAATATCCCTGATTCCCCCCCGCCCTTTCTCTTTTATTGTGTTTATGTATTCATCCTTGTAAGTAAACCAGTGGGACCTATCAAAAATATAAAATACAATACAGTAAACCAATGGGGACCAGAATTCTTCCCCCAGGAAATGGACTGGTTCTAAAACAGACCTTTCTCCTCATGGGCTTGTTTGTAGGAACAATTGTGACTTTAAGCTTGTATATGCTCTCAAATTCAGTGCTTTCAGTTGCTGCAGTTCCAGTCATGCCGCAAAGTTTTGGAAACTGCGTCAATTAACATCAACCAAGGTTAGAACGGATATGATAATTGATGTTATGCTTTAGCTAACATGAAAGAGGCAAAACGCTCCCACCTGAAGGAAGAAGTTTTGATAGCTGATGGATGCTAGTGTTATTGTTTCATTTTGAATTGGCAAACCTTCCTTTGCTTCAACTGCCTGGTGAAGTCCATCGCTCCATCTCCTTCCCTGTCATAGCACATTAATAAGAAAGAAAGGAAATGTAGTTCCATACCATAACCTACTATAAAAGCAAAAGAGAATGATGTAAGAACTGAGTTGGAAAAGAAAAAGGGGCAAAACCGAAGCGAGAAGCCTCCAAATCAAACATTTGGTCTCATTTGAAAGTTTATCACACACAAAGAGACGAACCTCAATGCTACTTTACCCTTTTTTTTTTTTCCAAAAGTCTTTAAAATCATGATCACAATATGGAAAACGGAATAAATGGCATGTAATGATCTCCTTCCAAATCAACAACTCTCATTTAATTACCACACAAGTAAAGCAACAATGAAGGTAACAGTTGAGGTACTAATACAAATGAAGTGCAATACTAAGCAGGTAGCTTAGATGGCCTCACCTCTTCTTTAAAAAAAAAAAAAGGCATGGTGATGCAATCCCAGGTGCGAAAACTCCATCTAGGTTCACTATTGGCCCACCAAAGTAATTAAACAGGTCAATCTGATAATTAACCAGAAATTTCAAGGGGTTAGAGAAAGGATATAAAGGGAATTCTTATTTATTGAGTAGGGATACTCTTGGAAGGGCTTGTAAGATATGGACAAAAGAGAGTAAAGGAAGAAGATGAGGGTAATAAGGGAAAGAAGGGAAGAAGGGGTTAAAGACGCCTCACAACACGAGGTTATCTTCAACCTCTCGACAGGGGAAGAAAACCAGCAGTAAGTTGCTGGCTTGTGAGTGAGAGAATTCACAGGATAGGGGCCCAATTGAAAAGAGATTTCAGGGACAGGTTGCTAACACAATGGCCTCTTGATTGCAGCCAAGAAACACCCCAGATGGTAATTACCAATCAAAAGGAAAAACATGCAACTCAAGGTCGATGGTAAAACAGCAAACCAGTGCTCGTTTTGATATAAATCTCTTTATTCCAGCAGGATTGGAGTTTGGGTTTTGCAGGTACAGTCACCCAGGAGTGTTTGCTTAAGTTGGAAAATGAATATGGAAGGCACGAGAGAGGTCGATGTCTCTCTTGTTTATCACAGATTCATGCTCAAACCAGGGAATGTGAGTACAGAACTTGGAAAAAGAATAGAAGAAGAGAGAGAGGAAGAAAGTAATACCAGAAGAAAAGGGAGAAGGGAGGGATGACAGCCAAGCAACCCTGGGCCATGAATGCTTCAACTAAAACAAACTCAACTCAACGATTTTAAAAACAAGGGGGAGAGGTGAACTCGCGATCTGTATGAACTTGCAAGCTTGCAACTTATGCACAAGAAGCCCATGTTGAAATTCATATTACATAACACTTGTGGCAGGAGACAAGCGAAGAAGCTCCACACCTAAGTGTAACTTAGAACGTAAGGTCCCCAAAGAAAATAGGCCACAACCGAGCATGGAAAAACCCTTGCAAGCAACAAACCCATGAGAATGCAACAAATCATGTGTACGATTTTAAAAACAAGGGAGGGCTACCTTGCGATTTGTATGAACTTGCAAGCTTGCAACCTATGCACAAGAAGCACATGTTGAAAGTTACATGAATTGTGTCAATCATCTATTCTTCAAGCACTTCCTCCATGCCACTTGTCCTTGCAATGCCTCTTGGGGATGGAAATCTGTTTTCAAAGCTCAGGATCTCCTCTTCAAGGGTCTCTTTATCTGAGTTGGCCAAGGCCGCAGCATTAACCCATGGATCGATCCCTGGATTCCACGCCTCCCCCCTTCCCTCACCCCCTATCTTCTTCTCTCCAACGTACCTCCAGTGGCTGATTTCATTGATCCCGCCACTAGAACCTGGAAGGCCAGAATTTGATGCAAGAAAGCTGCCCTATTCTATAGGGCAGTTGTGGGCTGTTTTCCAGATGGGCTGAGGATTCTCTGTTGCAAGGGAATTTCCATATACATGCCTGCAGAGATTTTGCTTTCCTAGAAGTGGTTAGAGAATATCTTATCGAGGTAATCGTATTTGTTTCGATAGATATGCTCTTCAAGCACTTGAACCCGCTTGGATCACATCTAGACAAATAGAAGCAGGGCAACGAGCAATGACACGATATGCACGTCGACCCCACTTAGAGTGGCCTTCCTTTATGGACTTTCTTCCTTTCATTGCCCTACTAATGATTTTTGCCTCCATTCCCAAGCATATTTTCATGTCTTGCAGTGGATGCATTAAAATCATTCTCCAAAGCAGCAAGTTCGTCTCAGTCCCACCAGAAAGTGATTGATAGGATTAGAGCAAGGGACCCAAGCAGGAGTAAGGACTCATCTTAGTTTAGACGTGGCTCAAATACCTAAATA
This sequence comes from Macadamia integrifolia, assembly GCF_013358625.1. NCBI lineage: Eukaryota > Viridiplantae > Streptophyta > Magnoliopsida > Proteales > Proteaceae > Macadamia > Macadamia integrifolia. Next base: position 11,356,352 of record NC_056565.1, read on the forward strand.
GAATAAATCCTAATTATCCTACAAGACCACAAACCCAAATTGGACCCGATTCATCTCCGTCTGGGTTCCCAAACAGGTTCGTTTCCATCAATAGAAGTGGACTGCATCACATGGATCCAACACTGTTGAACACCTTTTCTGCCACATGAACAGCCTGATGGGACCCAAATTTTGTTGATATATTGTCCAAAGTTATCATCTAATCATGTCAAACTTCATACCAATTTGTTTTCGACGTGCTTTTATTGCTTAAAAAAAGTCATTTTCTGTTTGAAACTGTTTGCAGTATAGGAAGCACTCGAAAACAAAGGGAAAGCATTCAACAACACCACCACCACCAACAACAACAACGAACTCAACCTTATCCCAACTTAATGGGGTCGGTTACATGGATCCGAGCAAACACACACACACACACACACACACACACACACACACACAAAAAAGAACCAACGACAACAACAACAAAAAAGGGGAAATGAGAGTAAAAGGAAGGAAGCCTAGCATCAGCAAGTTAGGTGAATTGCAGCTAAATGGGGTTGGTTACATGAATCTTTGCCCTCTAATCTGCTCTATCTGAGGTCGTACTTGAGGGCACATCCAATAATTAAGAAATTGATGAAACTCTACAAGAATTTTTTTTTTTAAAAGGGCGCCATATCCATAATTAGAGATTACCTGCATGACTCGACCAGTGAACTCATCCACAATGAGAACCTCATTTCCACGGACAATGTAGTTCACATCTCTAAGAAAGAGTTCTTTTGCTTTTATTGCATTCAGAACATATGATGCCCACTGTTCTCGAGGATCATATAGATCTATTACATCCAAGATTTCTTCGGCATCCTCATAACCTTGCTCAGTGAGTAGAACAGATTTTTGCTTCTCATCAACCTAAAAGTTGCCCACATGAGAAAAACAAAATGAACATCAGTCAATCATTTACAACCATCAAAGACATAAGAACCTTTTGCCAATCCAACGGTACAGATAATGCATGTTTGTCCATGTCTGTATTGTTTTTTCCTTCAAAATTGGTAGGTTCCCTTTTACATAGTTTGATTGAACACCATTATCAGACAATTTTAATTTTCCAATTAACCAACTTATTGTCTGACCTTTAATTTTTAAATCAGACAAATCCCAGGACCCCTGAATATATATATATATATATATAATCCACACATACACACACACACACACACACACACACACACACACACCCCAAACACACATAAAATTCAGATAGTATAATGGGTAACAAGCAAATAACTAGTCTTTAACAGTACCCAAGAACATGTTAAAATAAATAAAAATCTATAATGCAAATCAATCAGTGATAATTCTATTCCTCACAGTATAGTGCAGATCTCTCTCAAAGGCTGCAGCAATCTTGGCGGCCTTGTAGTAACGATCACTTGGCTTCTCAGCAGGCCCTGAGATGATGAGAGGAGTCCTTGCTTCATCAATAAGGATGGAATCTACCTCATCAATTACACAGTAATTAAAACCTCTCAAGACAAGCTCATCAACACTCTGCAAGAACCAAATCGAAAGAACTTCCATCAGACAAGCACTCAAGGAGAAAAAGAAAGGTAATAGTGTTGAGATGCTACAGGGATGCAGTAAAATATAAGTTAAAAATGACAATGGCCAGAATGATTTACTTTCCGTGGCAAGGTTATCTCTCAAGTAATCAAAACCTATCTCACTGTTGGTAACATATGTGATGTCACACAAGTAGTTTTCCCTCCTCTGTTCACTTGACATACTCTCTGCCAACATAAACATTTCACTGTTAGATCAGAGTTGCAATTTGTATTGACAATCTTTTACTCACAAAAAAAATTGTGAATTAGTACAGGTACCCACCAACTTTGAACTCCACAGTAATGAATGGTCATGTTGGATGACTCAAAGGAAAATGACCATTTGATTCATCAGGAGAAAACCAGAAACTCGTTATAGTAAGAAATTAAAAAAATATATGAAATTGATATAGTGTCAATACTTTAAAATTGGTAGGGGGTGGATAAGATAAAATAAGGGTGGTGACCTGGGACACCCCTGAGTCAAGAAACAAGAAATAATGCTATATAACGGCTTTCATAACTACACTAAATGATATCTCCTTTTTATTTTATTCTATTTTTACTTTTGAGGGGGGGGGAGAGAGGGGGTTGGCCTCTTTGTCAGATACAGGGTGAGCCCCACTCTCCAGGAAGAAAGAAATTTGGCTGAAACAAATTAATCAGGGGAGAAAGACCATTAAGGTGGAATTGAGATGGAAAAGAGTTATTATCTGGAACATTAAACAGTATTGGGTGGTTAAAATTGTTTAGTGGCAGCAAGACCAGCCACAAGAAATCAAGGACAAGGGACAATAAAGAAGGGTTCTTGAAGAATATAGATCTAGATATTTTCATGCTAAAGATGACAGCAGAAAGAGAGAGGATTTTGTCGAAAAGTTTGATTTCTGGCTCTTGAAATAAAATATAAATATCATTATATAAGCACAAACCTAGTTGATAAAATCATCCCTCAACCGATATACAGAGCATTGTTGTGACTAGATGCTCAGGTCTAATGTAAATTAAACTCTTGCCTGGCCACGAAGTGTATATCATCAAAGGCTTAAAATAAAGGCTTAGCCCAATGATCAATGACAAGAATAGAATGTGACTGACTCAGCTCAATATCATCCAAGGACTAAGAAAGCTTTTCCCTTTAGGTGATTTAAGAACAAGCAGGTGATCTCTTGATGGGAGTGGGTAGATGCTGTGTTTTCTTTATTTTATATAGTTCATTTTGGTCATTATCATAATTGCCCAAGTCTCTCCCCTGGGCGGCGTGGCTATGGATTCTCCTTTTCTTTTTTACTGGGGTAAAAACAAAGTGATTATACTGACCATACAATGACTGACCATTATTAGGCGCTGCCTAGGCATCCAGGTGGCTTAGTTGGGGTTTTGGCGACTGTCACCTTACTACCTTATTGCAAGGTGCAACACTTATTTATATCAAATATCATTTAAGTAAATGTGCATTTACTTAAGATATTATTCATAAATAAGCAAATACCCCTGAATCCAATAAATATAGTTTAAAAATCAAATTCCAAAATGATAAAAAGTCAACCCCCAAGTCCAAAAACAAAAATTGGATTTTTTGTTGTAGAGGTATTTTCAACTTTCAAATGCTTGGGTTTTTCTCAATTCTGAAAATTTTATAAATCTTATCATGGTAAAACATTACTAAAAACCAAAAGTGCAGTAAAATAATCTTTTGTTTTGATGTCCATAAAATTATTTTCATTCAAGCAATTTTAACAACATTTGTGCACTTTTAAATAAGTTTAATTAGAACATAACTTTGTCATTACGACTTAGATTTAAGTGATCTTAGACTTGTTGCAAAGCTAGTTTAGTGCTCTACCTAATGCAAAAAGTCTCATATAAAAATATAATCGTTTGACCAATCAAACTTATTAGAGAACAAGAACATTTATCTAAATGTTGCTATTTGATGACTTAATGTTGATTTTTTATGACTTGATGTGGCTCAATGTTAATTTTTTTTATGATATAAGATATATGTAGCATACAAAACAATGTTAGAAAAGAGGGAAACAATAAAATAAAATAAAAAAACGCTTGGGAGCCATGGTCGCCTAGGCAGGCATCTTGGCACCTAAGCGTTTAGGCACCCCTCCACCGCCTTGGGTTGCCTTGACAACTATGAATCCATTAGATATAAAATTCACACACACACACACACACACAAAAAAAAAAGAGTCGAATTACAAGGAATAAATCTGATAAAGTTTTAATTAAGCTTAGACCACAGCAAAAAACCAAAAGCTTAAGAACCTAACAACTTATAAATCAGGTATACAAGTAACTTAAACAACAACAAAGCATTATCCCAAGTAAATGGGGTTGGCATACAACTTAAAATGACTAGAAAAAAAAATACAGATACAATTTAGCATGAAAAGACTTTAATTGGCCAGCATCCCATTGAATGAAGGTGAATAGTATTTTTCAATTAGAAACCAAACCATACAGTAAAGACAATCTGAAAAGGGAAAGGGAAAAAATTAATAAAAAAAAATGAGAATGAAACATACGTTGGATTAGTCCAACCTGCAGTCCGAGAAATCGTGGAACCTGCCCAACCCACTCACAATCACGCCGCGCAAGATAATCATTGACAGTAACAACATGAACTCCTTTTCCACTCAGTGCATTCAAATAAGCTGGTAAAATAGCAACAAGAGTCTTCCCTTCTCCAGTTCTCATTTCAGCTATTTCTCCCTTATGAAGAACCATGCCACCTACATGACGAACAAATAGGAGCCTTAAGCATGACCACAAAATTCCACAATAATATTGGGAACTGAAATCTAAATGCCAAAGCAGAGCCTATTATTATTTATTCCACACTAAATGTACAATAACAGAACAGTCCAAGCAAAATGCTCTATGGTTTATACTCGGTCTTAGGCGGTGTGTTCTTGTCAATGGAGAAGAAGCATTTTAAATTTTGATTGACAATAAACAATGCAATCCAAAAGAACAAGTTAAAATAGAGGTCAACTTCAATATACCTATCAGCTGTACATCAAAAGGACGAAGACCCAGAACCCTCTTTGAGGCCTCTCTCACTACAGCAAATGCTTCCTGTCAATGAGGGAAGCAAAATAAGCTATATGTTTCTCCACTGAGATATATTACCAGATATATAAGAAAAAAATAAGAAAAATTCACAGCCCTTTTAGTTCCAGAGCATCCACAAAAGTGAATGGAGCTTGAAAATTTAAACAAACATAGAATACATGACATTTTATTCGGTTAAGGATACATGAATCAAGATCCCCTGTGCAGTACCATCATGTGTTGGAGGCCAAACAAAATTTGTCAAATTATAGTACTAGTGTCAGCAATCAGATAATTTCCTCAATGATGTCATGTAAGATCTCATATAATCACATGGACAATCTCTTTCTGTACAATAAAAATTAAATCGAATACTCTGGGTTGGCATTTTCTTCTTCTTCATATACTATTTATTTTATTTTTGTGTAGGGGTGGGGGAGTGGTGAAACTGTGTTCGAACAACAAGATGCTTTTCTGGGAAACATTGATAATAGTAAGCAATATGTTAGAAAAGGAAATTAAAAAGCTTGTCATGTATAGTTGCTCAACTAGCCAGGCTAACAATTCAGCAAGAATTCTCTACCAGAGCTTATAGTCTATAAAGACTGCAATTGAACTTGGAAACCATAAAGCTGGTAGGCATGGGCAAGGAAAAGCTGCTAATCTTCTAGTTGAAATAGAATAAAGGAGTCATGATTATAGCAGAAAGTTTAGTCTCCAAGAATGACATTTGAAGACCAAATTAGACTTCCAATCTCTTAAGACAATGCGCAATTGAGATTTTTATTTTCCTTTTGGATCTTACATACTTTTTAGTAGTTTGTTAGTAGTTTGATTTCATGTAGGAAATCTAGAGACGGAGGAGGAAGAAAAGAAAAAGGAAATATATTTCAAACTGTGGCAACTTAATTCTCTTGAAACGACCTAGCATTTGTTGTCCAATACTCTCGAATAATAACTTCAACGAGACCAAAAGCAAGGATTTAGTTATATGGAAAATAAAAACATGATTTCCCGAAAACACCGAATTTGCACAGAAATTTCTCAAAACTCACAGGCAAGAGCGAGTCCAAAGAATCACCCTGCCGCGCTCGTTGCCTTAACATGGAAGTTCTCTCCCGCAATTCCAAATCGGACAACGCAGACATCTCCGCTTCCATTCCATTAATCAAACTAACAGTTGCAGCGTACTGCTGCCTCGTGGCCTCACCAGTATCATTGCCTTTGAAAATCCCACCAAGGAGGCCTCCCAAGGATGCCATCGGACTCAACCGCTGCTGTCTCAAACCATCAAAATTGGAGGTTTTCGCCCCGAAACCGCACAAGTGACGGGGATCTCTGCCAAAAAAGGAGGCACCCATTTCGGTCTTTGGGAGGTAATTACTGTGGGAGAGAAGAAGTTTAGAAGGAGGAGGTACAAAACATTGGCAATTCTTCACCACCGGATGCGACCCCATTGCTGGTGCTGCCATTCCTGCTTCTAATAAAGAAATGCGAAGCTTCGGACCAAATTTTTTAACTACAGAAGCATGAGAATTGAAATAAAGTTCGTGGCAATACACAGCTCGAAATTTTGATGCTTTCTACTATCTTCTATACCATTGCCGCTGTTTCATAGGTTTGTATGGAGCACTGCACAAGGGAACCTTCAGTGGAGTGGAGGGAAGGCAAAGGCATGAGAAATAACTAATCAACTACCAATATGTAGTGGGAAGATAAGGTAAAGTTGTCGTGTTTAGTGACTCTAGACTTTGAAACGTGTAGTTTTGCGGTATCCCTTCGCTGCTTTCTAAGTATTCCTTCATTTTATATCGACATTTTAGAACCACACATTTTAGAACTAAAACTAACAGCATAATGATGCTTTCTTAATTCTATTTTCACCGATAGCAAAATATGGGAAAAAAAAAAAAAAAAAAAAAGAATTTGGACGACTGAAAGGAGAGAGATACACAAAAGAGAGAGAGCGAGAGAAAAAATGGATTCTGATTCTCTCCAGCATGGGAGAGAACCCAGCCACATCCTATTGCTGGAAACTCCTTGAGGTTCATGTTTTGAGTGTTTCTGGACGCTGGATATGCACTAAGTTATCTCCCGTGCTTGAGTGGATCTGAATCTAAAAGAAATACTATCTAAAAGAAATACACACAAAAAGAAAAAGTGTAGAATCTTATATATAACATGTTAAGATGCTCCACCAGTAACCAATTTTCAATCATGGTGATGTAAGTCATATCCTGGAGCTATGGTTATAACCAAATCACCAATGCTTTGCTTTCCGCTGCCCCTATGGCCTATTATTCTATTTGCCAGTGGATCCCATTCGTGCAATACAATGTTAGACAAGGAAGGAGAAGTCCACACTAACCTCCTATTTAACAACTGATTTGCCACATGATCAGCATAAATATTCACCTATCTATGAGCATGGGATAAGAAGAAGGTGTCAAAGGACTTGGCTATGATGAACTGGATATTGTCAATGAAATTCTTGATGGCTCAAGAATGTTTTTGAGTACCCAAAATATTGTTGATGGTCATCTTTAGTCACCTTCCATCCAAATAGATGTTACATCACCGAGGTTCTTATAGCAAAGAGGATTCACTTCTCTCACTACATAGCATTATGCAAAAACGCACTACTCAACTCAACTTTATCCCAACTAAGCACAAAAGGAACTGCACTTCTTCGAAACCAGCTTGCCCTGGTAGCTATTAGTTTCCTTGGGTGTCCCTAGCTATCCTTCGAAATGCTGCTTCTCAATTGTTCTTCACTTCACTAATGCATTAAGGTTTTCCTTTTAAAACATCCTCTCACTTCCTCACTGCTTGTAGAACCTTCGCTTTGGACGCACACACGGAGAGAGAAAAACCTATATGTGCTCCTACAAAGCAAATATAGTGAGGCTTAAAACCTTTATATTCGAATCCGATTGAATGAAACCCAAAGTAGACCATGATGTCCCCTGTATTTTATCACAGCATCCCGAGTTTTGCTAGTGACTTTCCATTGAGCTGAGTGCCGCTATGACCTTCAATTAGAGTGGCAAAAAGAGAGGCGCCCCCCATTTGTTTGCGGCAAGGCCTCCAGCTGTCGAGAGTGGAGGCCAGGGATCAAATTACACCCGTGTGTGTGTGAAAGAGGGGGAGGGGGGGAGGGAAGAAACTGTAATAGATGGATTCTTCACCAAGATAAGATATTTGCATTTTTTTTGATCAGATCCTATTAAGGGCCCATAGGCCACTAGAGGGTTGACGTCTCAACTCACGGAAGGGCAACCAAGGGATGTGCAGTGGGCAAAACAGGAATAACACATCCAATGCGTAGAGTTATGAGGTAATCAGTCCTAATTCCTTGAGTGCCTTTGCATTTAGCAGCGGCACGAGAGAATTCCCTATACAATAACAGTACGAAATCTTTCAAGTTTGACTGGTCCTTTTGATTGCTATACGAGCAACCTCTCCCTAGACTTAGGCCAATGTTGTACTGCACTAGCAGCCACCATCACGCCAATAGGAGCTTCCCCCAGGTAGATGAAAACTGTTGATTTTTTGGTGCACAGCATACCAAAAGAAATCTAAGACCAACATGCAATATTATTAAACGGGGCAAGGGTCGGGTTCCAACTTCCAACTGCAAAACTCAAGTGTACAAACATCACATGGTTCGGCGGGACTGGTGCAGTACAATGAGATCAGAGAGAGAATCCAGCATGTCAGCACTGAAGAATTAAGAATAGTGAGATTTTTATTCCTCTGCTACAGGGGCCAAATGATAAACAGAATTTTGAAGTAAAATATATAGACTAGACGCTATAACCACCACCCCCCAACACCCCCCCCAAAAAAAAAAAAGCAAAAAGAAAAAAGGCTACAGTAAATATTAAATTTAAAAAGTAGTCTCCCCCGCCCCAATTACAATGGCTTAGCCATCACACCATTCCAAGTGAAGACATCCCATGGATTAGAGTCGGAGGAATTAGAATAGAGAACCACCGGCATTCCTTCGATTCAATTCTAAAGACTACCTATTGGAGGAATGTAAAGTCCAAATTAACCCATCTTGCCACATCAGTTAACTTGGTTCAGGAGGCACCAGTCTCAAGCTGCGCATCCATTCACAGAAACTAGGATCATCGAAGTGAAGAAAACTGCTCTTCAGCTTGGCCCTCTGTTCCACTGTTAAAGACCGGAGCTGTGGGAATCTTGCTTCCTGCAATCAATGGTCACAAAATTGAAAACAAATTTAGTCTCCAAGGTTATTTATGGCCTTCTAGCAACATTTCATCTTTTCATCAAGTTCATCAAATATCATTTTGGAAACTCCTTAGATGCAAAAGCTTAAACTACATATGGCACTCCAACCAAGAGCCGCTACAGTAAAATATATAGCCTCGGTTTATGAGGATGAAATATTATTATCACAGAAAAATAAGAGATCTCAAATACCTGTTCATAGGGAGGATCCTTGTGTGCTGGTATTAGCCGAGAAACAAAGTACCGAGCCTGAGAGCTTCCCTCCTGTAAAACACACAAGGAATAAATTAAAGAAAAAAATTAACTGGAAAATAATACATCAAAATATTGAATATACAGAGGGAAAATATTCTTGTAACCAAGGTTGATGCAAACAAAGTTGTAACCTTACTTTTTTGCCCTTCTAATATAACACATTTTTTTCAATGAGGGTAAATCATGTCATTTCACATAAATACTGCATTATATAACTGTCAACTTTTTGAAAACCCTTTTTTTCCCCTACATTAAATAACTTTTGGGAATAAGATAAAGGTTAAAACTACTTATTTCACTACTTCGGTGACAAGTTGCACATATAAACAATACACCTTCCGATGAAAAATGGATGAGACATACTTTGAATGCAAGGATCCGAGGAGCCGGAAAACGGAACTCAGTGAGCTCCTCCGCCAAAGTTCTACATGCTGCTAGAGCTGCTGCACTTTTCCCTTCCTGAGCCGCAAGCTCAGCACCCTGAATTCCATCATATCAATATATGGGGTTGTCAAAATTTTATAACAGAACAAGTATCAAAATTGTGACACGAAACACACACGACATAACCAAAACCAAACATGTTCATGTACATAAATCAAATTGCAAGAAAATTGGAACATTAAACTACTAAAGAGAAGATAGAAGCACCTATCCACAATGACCAGATAAAATTTCTACTAACCATGATATTTCACTGATTAATTGTAATTTTATTTTCCCTCAATAATATTATAAGCCATGTAGATGGCTTTTGCATTTAGAAGAAACTAGTTTAATCACACCCTTCATCCAACATGCTTTTTTGCGCTACAAATAAGAGCTGGAGAGACCATAGCCACCAATAAATAAATAAAGTGTGGAACCCAATTTATCAGCAACTCTTACAACTGCATTCTCAACCATTCATACGCAAAGTGCTCCCTTTGTCACGGGCCCTCACATCTTCTCCCAAACCAAAAAATTCCACAGCGCCTACTGCGTAAATAGACATGAGCATAAAAAGGGCATACCCAGTGCATGAGGCTCCTGCATGTGTGAGTTCCGGGCATATACAGACAATCCCAGGTTCAATAACCCTGATTTCGTGTTCACTATGGGCCCACAAGAATGATAAACACCTCAAATTAGTGGTTGAGTGGCAACTGTGTAATTTAATGGAAGGTCTATACCCTCCTCTGCAACTCTGAGTGCCTGCCTTAGGTACTTCCCTGTTCTCCCATCTTCCTTCCCTCTTAGGTATCACTCTTCTTCCCTAGCCCTTTTATTACTATGGGTCTATGATATTCCTTTCCCCCCCCCCCTTCAATTTTCACTGTTTCTTGCAATAATCTTGGACTGAACAGGAACTGTTAGAAATTACTCAAGACTTCACAGTTTAAACTGAGATTTGGGAGCAACTTTATGCTCTTAGAGCGATCCAAATCCTAGGTCCTCTTCTCCAAAATCCTCTTATAGCGTGAGATCCAAACAAGCAACCATGTCTGGTTTCAACTGCACCGCTAACTGCAATTACAGGAGTTCATCTTCAGTCTTCAGGCTTCAGGCTTGAGTTATCACATGCTTGTTAGTTGGAATCCCAAGATCTTTGAGTTTTCGACCACTCTACAAAATATTAGGCCAATTGGAGGCCATTAGGGTGAGATTTCCCACCTTGAAGCATATCTAGTCAATGCTGATTTGCTCTTCTATTGTGAGGAAGAAGATTGGATCTTCTTTTTATTTACATTTAAACCATATTCTTTCATATTTACATAAAACCCCTTATTTTCTAAATTTCTTTCGATTTTCAATCACTTCATCAAGATTCCAAGTTAGTCCTTCCCTTTTAAAAACTAATTACCCTCGTGTCCTAATTCTGTTTCCACACCAAAAAGGTCCTAAACTGTTATCAGAATTTACAAATTTGCCGTTGCTCCTTTGAAATTGATTTGTTGGTTATTTGAAACCATAGCTACCCTAATCATAGTTATCGAACCCGAGATCACAGAAATTGGTATCAAAGCCAAATTTTCTTGCATTTTCTAACCCATGACAAGGCAATCTCATATCACCAATCTTGGGTTACACAAATTATATCAGGAACTAGCTGAGAGTCGGCAAAAAACTGAGACTAAACTTGATAAGTTTATGGAAGAAACACAACGCCTCTTTATGGAGTTTCATGCCCTCATGAGAAGGACTGACAAGAAAGAAGAAGCTGGACCATCTACATCAATTCCCCAGTTTGGTACCTTACGGATTGCAGATACATCTCAAAGGCAGGATGTGACACTTAAGAATACGGAGAGTACCAAACCCGTCTGGGAGATCGGTGAAGTGTTCCACCAAGAATATGGCAAGTACCAGGGGTTTGGGAGATCAGTGAGGCTGTGCAAACTTTAGTCTCACATCGCCTAGGGAGAAATTACTGAACTAGTTAATAACCTCTAACCTCCTTAACATAACACAACACGTTTTAAGGCCTTGAGGCCCATGGGCCAAAGAGGAAAATATTGTGCAAAGTTAATAGGCCCGGGGTGTTACACAGGAACCCAATCTAGCTATACCCTAGGATGTCACACAGAAATTTTTAAACATGGACTATTAGCATTAAGGTTGAATTTCCAAAATTCAACGGGAAGAAGAGGCACAAAAATTTTCTCAACTGGTCAACTACAGTTGAGAGGATTTTCATTTACAAGTCCTTCCCAAATGAAAAGAAGTGTGTGTTCATCCTCACTAAATTTATAAGTTATGCATGTTCATGGGGGGATGACATACTATATTTAAGGGTTGTCAAATGACTTAGACCCTAATTGGGAGGGCATGAAGCAGATTTGAATAAGAAGTTCGTACCTCCTAACCACTGGGTGTTATTTCACAAGTTGGTTAACTTTCAGCAAAGAAGCAAGGTTGTGGACACCTACACACTAGAATTTCACAAATTATCTTCGAGATGCCAACTTTAGGAGACAGACCACCAAAAGGTTCTGAGGTATATGAGTGGACTGTGTACAAAGATTTGATTAGAGCTGGCCAACGGTGTTTACAGGTCCATTAATGTGGCAGCTATGCCAAGACAGCTGAAAAGAAGTACAACTATTTGAAAAACATGCTCAAACTTCTTCAGCATACAAATGCAAGGACATCTCAGCCATTAAAGTTATGAGTAAAGGACAATTCTGGAAATTAAATGACTCGCTGATAAGCAGAAACAAATCTTAAAAAGGAAGGGTATCAATGTAATTCAGCCCATGAGGCTAATTGTAAATAAAGTAAAGTCTTATCTTCTACCTCTCATTCAAAACAGGGAGGTGATAGAACCAGCATAATTGTGGGTGATCGAATCCAACCAAATAGATCCAGATTGATTAGAAATTCCAGGGGAGGTCAATAACTCATTGGTCTATTGAACCCAACCAGCAAGCATTCAATATAACAAGCAGGAAAAAAAAGAGTCATGGAAACAGGACCTAGCGGAACCATCAGACTCAGGTCTGTTTGCTGGTTTGAATCTCACAGCAGAAGGTGGTTTAGGGGATAATTGCCTAGGGTTATGGTCACCCTAAGGTGATGAACCAACTCCTAAAATCTCAGGGCAAACCGACTTGGATTGAAGGATCAGCAAGTCCTTCTCAGCCTTGTAGTACCACTCAACAGAGAAGAACCGGGAAATAAATGCAATAAGATTCAACGAGTAAAGAAAAATTAGCACGGAAAGAGGAACAGGAACAGAAGAAAAAAGGAAGAAGGAAATAAAGGAGAAACGGGCATGAAAGATCACACCTGAAGAGAGGAGAGGGGTTAAAACCTGCGCATACAGCTCTTAACAGCAACACAGTAAAGACTTTCATTCAATCTCCAATACTGTTGATTGATTACAAGCTTACCGATATATAAAGTTGTATGACTAAGACTCCTAATCAAAACCAAAGACTGACTGAACTGAACCCCCTAATCAAAATCTAAGACAAAAACAGAGTCGAACTCAAACTCTACTTTCTGCCAATGTATCTAACCTCAACATAATAAAATAAAATTCCAAATTATGAAAATGTACTAATTATCCCAAGAACTGAATCAACAAAATAAATAAATTCAACACAAATGACAAGATAGTGGAGTTTTTTTTTTTTGGGGGGGGGGGTTGCGGTCGGGAGGATCCACATCGCAAAATAACTTAAAAAAAGGGAAAAGCAAAGTCAATAAGATATGAGCTCAGTAACATACCAACCAAATAAAGACATCTGTGCCATGGTCCAGCACAACTGCAGCATCAGACTGCATGGCGAGGTTATATGCTGGTAGCTCCTCAAAAGTGCCTCCTTCTCGATGCATTAGACAACGAGGTGCCACCATACGAAGTGACAAATCATATGATGCATTAAGAAACAAATTCCTCAAGACAGACCTCTCATCTTCATGACCAACAATGCTTCCCAAAAGTGGGCCCCTTTTAAGATGGAATAAATTCTCTGGCAGTGAGGAGAGCTCCTTAGGAAACTGATAAAGTTTTGATTTCGGTAATTGGGACCCAAACTTCAAAGCAATCTCCTTAACTCTTTCATCTATTGTCACCCGCATATCAATTGCATCAGATGAAGCTTTGGCTTGTAGTAGAGTCCTCTTGGCAATGAGAACAACAGCCACTTCATCTTGAACACTCTCAAGATAACTTGAAATACTGTCCACAGTAGGCAATCTGACAGTAATAACTCTAGAAATGTCAGCTTGATACACATTTGAATATCGAATGACAAACTGGAAGAAAACATAATCGCTTTTGATGTCTCCTTTTGTTTCCATGGAAATTGAGAAGCTCTGTGTTTCCTCAACACTTAGCATTTGGATAGAAACAGAAGCATCATTTTTGAAACTTTCATGAGCATCTGAATGTGCTTCTTCACCAGGACCTATTACTTGAGAAACAAGAATATCATCAGAACAGCGTATCTCCAACAAACCATGGGAACCTGCTGCTCTCATAGATGCTCTTTGCAAGTTTACACCAAAGGCCTCTCCAAAATCATCGTGCAGAACCAGAATACCACCGGATGCTTTGGCAAGGGGCTGCAGAACAGGAACCCTTACTGGGCATGTTCCAGCGCATAGGATATCAATCACAGTGTCATGCCGATGAGCCTCACGACCTAGATGCTCCATCCATTTCATTGCTGTCTTCTCCATGTATGGATAGTTCGGGTGACTGAATGAATGAGGAACAGATCCAGGACCATAGGTATTGGGCCCACCGGCGCACACAATAATCCTGGAATTACCTCCTGACCTTTTAACCACACCTCGAGACATTTCAGCTGATGGCCCTTGAATGATTGCTAGAGCTATCTCCACTGCTGTACCCAAGCATCGGTCCCTTGATGCTTCGGGTAAATTGAGTTTATATGGCCTCAGAGATGAGAAGATGGTATGCATAACAGGAAGTGAGGCATGAACAGGAGACAGATAAATACCCGTCCCATAAATCAGCGCTTTCACTGATTCCTGTGTAGGTGATTTGTCACCAGGAAGCACATCTGCAGATGCCATGGATCCCTCCGAAAAATCATAAACTGACACCGTCCGGCCAAATGATATGATTCCAACTCTGGTAGTAGGGGATAAGGAATCAACAAAAGCATGCAAAGAGCTCTGCAAATGCTGGAGGTGCACTTCATCCAAACACTCGTCTATGACAAGAAAAATTGGTGCAGACATTCTAGAATCAGAGACCGGAATAAACCCCGGTTTTTTATTTCCAGTTTGAACATAATCAACCAGTGGAGACGCCAACTCTGGCAAATTACGAAGGTCTTCCTTGCTAGGAGCTACGTATTCACCTTCACTGCCATTCAGATTCCCACAAATAACACACTGCCACTGCCCTGACCCAAGCAAAATTTTGCAGTATAGATTGGCATAAGCTCCACAGTTCTGACAACGTTGTGGATCACGTTGTATTATCTGAGGACCTGGTGATATCTCCCTTCCTGGGGAAACCAATGCCCCAAATCCCAAACTTGGGACATTCGCTTGCTTTTTCTTTTTCAACATCTGCAAGATAAGAAGGCCGAAGAATAATCCATGTAAAGAACAAAAAGAGACAAAGTTCTTGGGAAAGAACCTTTCATACTAACTCATGGAAGCTTAAACCATGAATAAAAAATGTTGACTATATGTAGCACACATAACTGCATAAAACTCATTAAGATAGAAAACAATATGGATTATTCATACCTTCTGTGCGGAAAATAGAACATATGGAGACTCCCTGGCAAGCATAGAGTCCTCCGTACCATTGGAATCTCCTGGATGGAACTCAACTGACCCATTTGAGTACGGAGGCGAAGAAGTTGGCAGAGATGAACCACTAGGAAACGCAACTGTCTGAGGGGCGGCAGGTGAAGTCCGGAATGGCACAGCTGCAGGCCGGAGTGGTGATGAGAAGACAGGGGGACCAGGAGGAGTGCTAAACTGAGGAACCGGGCTTCCAGTTTTGTTTCCACCACTTGATGCTGTCGTGGGTGGGGTTGAGGGAGAAGGAATTTGATCTTGTTGTGATCTTTGTTGCAAAAACCTGGTTGCAACAGGAGAAGAGAATGGAGGTGGGGTCGGTCTTTTCTCAGGGCGAGGAGTTGGTGTATTTGGGTGTGGAGGGGAAACCGTAACTGTGTAGCCAGGGGGAGGTGGTGGAGAAGTAGCCATTGGAGTCAGATTTTCTTTCAGATAACACAATGTGGATCTACAAAGCCTTAAACCCCAAGCAATTCCAGGCAGGCCCAACGGAGATAAATGGATTAAGATCGACCGTTTGGAATTTACAGTAGAAATCAAATGAGCGGTTTGATTAAATTGGGGATCAACCGCAAAAAAAAAAAAAAAAATCTCAACAGGCAGCTATTGTAAGTAAGTACCCCAGGGCTCCGAAAACTGTATGTATACAGAAAAGGGATTATGCTTTTAGGTTCTATAGAATGGTAGCATTTTAGCTAGGCCTTCGAATTTGCATGGAGAAAAGGACAAGGGGGAGCCATTGACTGGTAAACCTAAAACCCTAAATCCAACACTTTGACCAGACAAAAGTGGATCTTGATAGAAATATAACTCACAATTGCCCAAGTACGAAGAGGGAATGATCAAGAAGAAGCCAGAAAGCTGCTAAATTTCATCTTTCCCGGTAAACTGCAGTTCAAAGATATAGATGGGCTTTGAATGAAATCCAATCAATAAACAAAATATTGACAAAACGTCCGTGACGCAGAAAAAAACCTTTCAAGTAATCACTGTCATAAATAGGGTTTAAACTGGCTGGAGTATAAAGAAACCCAGATCAGAAATAAAGTCTTACGGATTCCTGTTCAGATAGAAAATCGATCAAGGGCTTCGCAGATTCTGGTACGAGCCCGTTGTGATGAACACACTGGATCGAGTTCGGCCGCGAATGGCGGAATTACGATAAAGATCAGCCAATATCCGATATCGAATACCACTAGGATGGAGAAAGGCTCAAGAAGAACATTCAGATCTCGACCACATATGCAGAAAGACCGACCGATCTACGTTTCTGATTGATCTTCTTCTATTTTCTCTTCCGTCTTTCGGCTCTGTCGTTCCCCTTCCCTCGGTGGTTGCGTTCTTGTGGGGAAGATACCGCACATTGGATTTAGCGGTGAGCCGGTGACAGAAATATTGGAAACTTTCACGCGTTCATATCCTCTGTATCACCCCTAATCCTCTGTTACACTTGCCAAAATAAAGTGAGCTACATCTATTCCCACATGTACCCCTAAATTCACAGCACACGCACGCACGCACACCCTCACCCTCTCTCTCTCCCGCGCGGCATTTTTGCCCTTTCCGATTTTGGACAAGGCTTTCCTAGATGCCCGTTCATCGTAGCTTTAAGGACATCTCTCCTTCCCAAGGACATCTCTCCTTCTTTTTTTTTTTTTCTAAACTTTCTATTTTTGGTTCTGAAGGTGGGGGAATTGGCCACCCTGAGCAGAAAGTAGGGTTGCAAGTTTGGCCCTGATGCCCTGAATCCGCCCTTGACCCACCCTAATTCGGAACAAGTATCGATTCAAAACTTTTGGCCCTAAGGGCCGCTCCGACCCTAAAATTTTTTACCCTGAGTCAGGGTAGGTAAGGATTGATATGTTTAGCCTACTCAGCCCGCCCTGAACTTGGCCTTAATTGTTTTACCCTGACTTTTGGCCCTGGTTTTGGCTCGGCCCGGCCCTGATTTTTGCCCCTAATGTTAATCCTAAATTTAACCTAATTTTATTTGTTTGATATTAAGTCATTCACACCTCTAAACTTCTAATATATCTTCTCATCGATGTCTCTTGCTTTTTTATCAAAAAAAAAAAAAAGATATCTTACTCTCTGCATCTCTGCATTCTTTGGATTTTTTGTTTTCTTAGGATGTTTTCCTCTTTATTTAACATGACAAGGGTTTTGAGATCTTCAGATTGTTTGCCTTATTAGGATAATCTCTTTGTTTATCATGACAAATAATTGAAATTTTTTGGATTATATACTTTCTTAGGATTATCTCATCTTTGTTTACCATAATAGTTGGAGTAATTTATATATTTTGAATGTTTGTTTTAGGATGTTCTCCTCATGACAAGTAATTTGTAACTTTGTATTTTCATCTCTTCTTTTTTATGAATATTTTTTATTTTTAAGTTATTTCATACTTTATAGGGTTAGGTTATATCCAGCCCTTTATGGCAAACCAAGGTCAGAGTCAGGATCATCCTGGCTCGACCTTGAAAAATCAGGGCCAATTAGGGATGATAAGGGTTGGGTTGAACCTTGAAGGGTAGGGCCAGGGTTGAAGTTTTGGGACCCTAGGTCAAGGTCAGGGTCAGGGTCAGGGCGGGTTTGGGCCCAATTAAGGGAACTTAGGGTTGGGCTAGGGTTTTAAGAAACCCAGCCCAATCCACCCTTGTTGCTCCCCTAGGGGGAAGAGTGCGCCTTGTTTGGACACCCAATTGTAAGGGGTGGAACTCAAATCCAAGTACAAGCTTCAAGCCAAGCAACGACAAGGTACAAACTAATTGTGTTCACTTCTTTTCTAAATTCAGTTACAGAGATTTCAGTCTCAATGGAGACTCAAGGGTGTCAATTGATTCAGTTTCAGTTTTTCAATTATGTTTTAGTTCAATGGAAGATATAATATTGCTATTAAAAAAAAATTGAGGATATAATATATACAAACTGAAATCGAATAATTATCATAATTTCAAAATTGAACAGATTTCAAACCGATTTTATTCGGTCTCATTTAAAATTGGGTTAGCTATAAATAGCTTGCTGAAATAGATAAAGTGGGGAAAGAAATAACAACCTCATGATGGTACAAGCCCGCGAATACAAAATTTGGTACTGTTCACTCTTTTAAACAGAACTAAAAGAGAAACATGTTGTAGATAATTGCCCACAACTTAACAAAGATACATGATTGTAGGATTTAATATAATTTATATTTAATTTATATGGTTCCATTCAAACCAATGGTGTTAGTAAGAATGTGAATGAAATTTTATTTTTCATAATCAACACTGAGCTGGATTTTTCCAATTTGATCGATTCAATTTTAAACAGCCGATTTCGATTCCAATTTTCTGTTCTAGTTCTAAATTGACAAGGTTAGATTAGTATTGGTTCAAGTTGGAAACTTGAAAATTGAACCATATGACAAATCTGAACATTAAATTTTGAGATAAGCAAATCTACAAAATCCTTCTTACATTTGAAGGTCGTAGATATGCAAAATCCCCCCCTTTTATGGCTCTGGTGGCTCTTGTTTATTGAATATTAATTAGGTTCATAGTTTTGAAAACCAGACCGGAAGGCGAATCGATAAAAGGCATCAGAGTTCAGTTTGGGCTGATTCAACCCAATTTTAGTTGAAAAACTGCGGAACTGAACTACATAATTCGCGGGGCTTTTCAAAAAAAAAAAAAATTCTTTCGAGTTTTTCTAGATACTTGATCCTTCTTGGGAGGAAAAATGTTTCATGTGGGAGAAGTGTGGGGTTTGCGCCTAGAGTCCAGAGATATGGAAGGGCACCTGCCTTGTTGATGCTTTTATGTGCATCATCATTGACCCATATGCTGGTGTGGGAGCCATACTCTTCAGATGGATAGTTTTTTTTTTTTTTCAGTTGCAAGGATTATTCTTACTCGACTGTTATAGATTAGTGATAAACAGCAGTTTGGATCTCAGATTTCAATCAAAATTTATTGGATTACTTATCGGATATAGGAACAGAATATCAGAAATTGAACCCAATCCGATGGTCTATCTCAAGTTTCAGAAGAATCCTAGGACTTTCCCAAACAAAGAATCAAATCAGCAAGTATTTGGAAAGATTCTAACGGTAAACATGATTACTCAGGTTAAACAATAACAGATTGGAAACCGGATCTATGAATGGAACAACACCCTGTTCTTAGAGAATGAAACATAGGATGTTAGGTAACAAATCTGATAATTCAGAAATCCTATTAATGATAGGATTCTGATGTTCTGAATTCAGATTCATATTTTAATAATTCTGTTGTAAATTCTGAGGTCAGAATTGAAATACCCAGAGAAATATACAAGAAACTGGGAACTTCGGGATTGTGGTACATGCAGAAAGAAACTCAGGAAGTACTACTGGCTTATCTGCAGAGATTAAACAACGAATGAGAGTAGAGGAGGATATTACCAGACTTCCCACCTTACCTTACAGGAGTCCCACCAGCAGTATTGGTATTTCCCCAATGGCCTATTAAAGCTACATAGGTTTCATTTTTCGCATAATCAGAGCAGACCCCAGTTCTTAGGACAACAATCTTTTTACAGCCGATCATTGTATGCTGCAGCCCTATAAGGATTGGAGAGTTCAATACATCTCTAGTTTCTTTGTAGACCTAAAAAAACTCTACCTGTCTACAAAATTTCAAGCTTCATATGCAATGTGCCAGATTTAGGTGAGCCACCCAAACAACCTTCTTAGTTCCGAATTCGTAAATCAAGGTGGTGCTAACATTGACTAGAATCTTCAGTGCTGATCTATCTACTTAAGAAATTTGATCTGAATCAGTAGAATGATCAACCCTGATTCCAATTATGGCCGATTCCTGTAACAACTCCGAATAAATTGCACATTCCATACATAAATAATATAAAATATACAGAAAAGAGGTTCTCTTCTTCTTCTTTTTTTTTCCAGAAAATAACAAGGGCATGTAAACTGATCACAAAAAATTGTGGAACGTGTGTACCAAAAACTTTCACTAAGAAGCAGCACTGGTGTGAAGTGCTACCAAGGAAGCATAAGCACCATCCTTCACATTGATTAATGTTTCATGCTTCCCTTTCTCCACAATAACACCATTTTTTACCACTGCAATTAAATCTGCACCCTTAATTGTGGATAACCGGTGGGCGACAACAATTGTGGTGCGGTTCACCATGACCTTGTCCAGTGCATCTTGCACCACTCGTTCCGATTCAGCATCAAGCGCACTTGTTGCCTCATCTAGTAGTAAAATCTTTGGCGCCTTCACCATCGCTCTTGCAATCGCCACCCGTTGCTTTTGACCACCCGACAATTGGACTCCTCGTTCTCCTACAACGGTATCATAACCCTGCAAATTTCCCCCATATTTATCATTGTTAAATACAATCCCATTAGAAACAAACTACAACATAGTAGACAATTGTTTAATATTCCAATCCATGTATGTGTTTCATATGCATACTCAGAATAGATTTTGGGTCTAGAAAGCATTTTGAAGCAAGAAAATAGAGAAGAATCGGGCATAAGTATGTATTCATAGACCCAGAATCTATTCCAATAATGCATATCAAACACAGCCGATGTTTGCAGGGATACTAGGAAGGCGTCTGGCTATTGGGCCACTGTGCAAGACTTCAGCAGTTGGGAAGTAGGGTGTAAGGTTGTAATTGTCTCGCATGAAACAAAACATTCTGTAGGGAGAAAAATATGACAAACCAAACATAACGAGTGTGTTGCAGAATGACAGACCTGTTGCAATCCGCTAATGAATTTGTGGGCATTTGCTAACTCCGCTGAAGCTAAGATCTCTGTCTCTGTAGCATTTCCTTCCTTCCCATATGCAATATTGGCTCGGATTGTGTCATTGAACAAGGCAGGTTCTTGGCTCACCAGACCCATCTGCTGTCTCAACCACTTTAACTGGAACTTTTGAATTTCAGTCCCATCTAATGTGATCTGACCCGACTCTGGGTCATAAAATCTCTGCAACAATGAAATTACTGTCGATTTTCCAGACCCACTTTCGCCAACCAGAGCAACTGTCTGATGAATGAAATACAGACCATTAGTTCTAAAGCTAGCTCATTCTACATGTGGTAACATGAATTGAATACAGGTTTCACAAACTTAGTGTAGGACCTGTTGATGAGAAATGCAAAGTTAAAAAACTCACCTTTCCTGAATGAACTGCCAAGCAAAGATCTCGGAATATCTGAATATCAGGTCTTGTTGGATATTTAAAGCTAACATGCCGAAACTCTATTTCTCCCTTTACATTTTCTAGTGTCATTCCAGACTCATCATTTGAGTCTATCTTTGACGTTTGATCAAGAATGGAAAAAATAGAAGCAGCGGAAGTCTTGGCTTTACTGGCATCAGGAGCAAGGGAGCTTGATTGAGAAATCCCAATGGCTGCCATGGTGAGGGCAAAGAAAACCTAGCAAGAATTACAGAAACAGTCTATAAGACCACAAATTCAAGTTACTAGCTAAGAGTATGGCTACTAAAGCTTAATTCAATTAGTATGTCTTGAAATCTCATGCTGTATTCGTGTTATTTTCATAAAACATTTATGAAACATCATCTTGAAAGAAAAAAAATATGAAAGAAATGAATGGATACTTACACGAAAAACCTTCGTGAATGTTGTTTTTCCATGTGCAACAAGCTGGGCTCCAGCATAGAAACTGGTTGCATAAACACAAAACAGCAGGAAAAAGGATAGCCCAAAACCAGCACCACTAATTAATCCTTGTCTTATCCCTGACTTCAGAGGGCCTTCACATTTCTTTTTGTACAGTTGCATCACCTTCTCTTCAGCACAGAAAGAAGCAACTGTTCTTATGCTTCCAACGGCATCATTTGCCACTTGACTTGCTTCCTCGTACATCATCTACAACCATTCAAACATCCATCTCAAACAGAAGCTAATATGTATGTTTTTTTAGGTTGATACAGATGATTAAGGCACTATTTTGTAAAATAACTATCATTTTTTTTTTCAATTTTAAATGAAAAATTTTAACTATTTTGTAAAATAACTATCATTTTTTTTTTTCAATTTTAAATGAAAAATTTTATGACACCTACTCGAGAGTGAATATTGGTAGGAGTCAATAAATTCAGGAATTATTCATGTCTCACACCCAGATAGAAGAATAAAGAGCAAAAAGAGTTCAAATCTCCACCTAAATTTGTGTTGTTTCAACCCTAATGAAGAATTGAAACCTATCACAGTTTGGAAGCAATAAAATCGGTAGAGCTAACTCCTGTCCTAAAATGACAAGAGTTCCAACTCTGACAATAAAAGTGGATCCTAACAGAAACTGGAAGCCATCAATGAATCTTTGGTCATGGGGCAATCAACAAGTCCAAAACAGGACAATGCTCATGCACAGGCCCATTTTCTTATATAATATTATCTGCTGATAATTTGAAGTATAATTTATCTGACACTTCCTATTCACACCCTTTTTATTGAAAAAATGAAATAAATTCAGTTTGCATGAGAAATAATACAAATAACCATGAGTTTGAGCCCAAACCTTTGCATCTGCACTGAATCCTTTCATGAACTTCATTTGGACATATCCATTAAGGCCAATCAGAGGCAGCAAAACAAGGATTATGAGAGCCAGTTCCCAGTTTGCTTGGAAAGCAATAACCAATCCAGCAATTGCTGTTGCAGTGTTCTGTACAAGAAGTGCAAGAGCATCACCAACCAGACTGCGGATGGTTGCTGCATCTGCTGAGAGTCTCGCACCAACTGCACCGCTGGAGTTCTCAGGATCATCAAACCAACTGACCTCCATGTAAACCACCTTCTCAAAGCACATTGACCTGATCCTTCTTATTAACTTACATCCTGCCACAGAAAAAAAGTATGTTCGTGCAGGGGTTGCCACTAAGGATATCACACCAAGGACAACAAACATCAGCGCCCAAAAGCTTGAATCCTTCCGAAGCTTACTGTGTGACCCATAGAATATATGGATTATACTGGAAATGAGAATACCAAAAACTGGTAGTATCACACCATTGATGGCTGCAGCTATAACACCAAGCAGTATTACTGGGAGCTCCGGTTTATTAAGGTAGGCAAGGCGACGAATTGAAACATCTTGTGGCTCTTTTACTGTTGGCAGCTTGTCAGGTACGGTTGTAGTTGCTGTTTCTTGGATGTTGACTCCAGTAGGTAGACCAAATGATACTGAGAATGAGTGGCGGCTGCTGTTCCCAGGCCCAGATGATTCACGACTTACTGACCGTCGGATGGATATGTGTTGGCTTGAGTGCCTGGCAGAATCCACTGATATTTCTGGTTTATCTTGATCATTTACTCCATGCTCTGATTCTGGGTTCATTTCTTGCAAGCGTATAAGCTGGCAGTATGCTCCTTCAGGATCCTTCACTAGTTCTGTGTGAGAGCCTGTAAATGCATAAAGACCAAACTTAGTCACTGATACCTTCCCCTGTTTCTCAAACTCCGAACAAACCAACAAAATAGCCATTCCATGGCCCATGGCCCAAAAAAAAAAAACCAAAAAATGACACTTTTCAATAAAAAAAGACCAATAAACAAAACTGCACCTTTTTTCATTGTCTCTACTTAAAAAGGATCACAAATAATATATTTTTACCACTTACCTTTTTCGACTATCTTTCCCCGATGAATGACAGCAATCATATCTGCATTCCTCACGGTACTCAAGCGATGGGCAACAATAACTGTAGTTCGGTTGATCATGACCCTGTCCAATGCCTCTTGCACAATGCGCTCAGATTCTGCATCAAGTGCGCTTGTAGCTTCATCCAGGAGTAAAATCCGTGGGTCTTTCAAAATTGCTCTAGCAATAGCAACTCTTTGTTTCTGCCCCCCAGACAGCTGAGTTCCATGTTCACCCACTAAGGTGTCAAGCCCCTGAAAACAATAAATGTATGTATAGAAATTAAAATTTTCTGCCAAAAAAAAAAGAGAGAGAAAGATATTCTTAATTCAGTTATTAAATTCAAACAAGTTAGCATCCTTGAATTGTGATCCTACAGATTTGACATGCATATACTAGTGTCATACTGTCATCTGGAAAATTAGATGGCACTAATAATTAGAGTGATTCTCACCTACATCAGAGTGCAGACAGTCATACCACATTTTTTTAGGACCTGCTTGGTTTTGCTCGACCTCTTTCCAATCATGACAAAAAAGATTCGCATGATCATGTCAGACTGGTAAATAATATTACTTTTGCGAGGATTAGGACCATTCTGTAAAATAAAAATTTTGATTTTTTTTCACCAGTATCGTGCCACAACAGTTGCAGAGGCAAACAACCTTCATCAATGGACAGAGAAGCCACAATTAATCTGTATAAAGGTTTAAAGGGATCTACGAGGAAAAATACTGCAATATACTTCTAAACAACCAGCCTTTTGTGGAATTCATACCATGGACCTTGGTTCAAAATCCATCTTCACCTCTAACAGCCAAGAACTAACCAGATTTCTCCGTCAAAAACATTGTTCATCCTTGGACCTTACAAGGCCCATATGCCATAAACAAATAGCTATTGTATAAGTCTTCTCTCACTTCAAAAAATGGCTTTCTGAAGCAAGCGTGGCCTCATGATTATAGGTTTATCTACCTTTCGATTTTATTTGAGCATACAAAAGTGACAAAATATCAATTGTTATGAAGTCATAACAGTACGGTGAAACGGGAGAAAATCTTTGGGGGGGAAAAAAAAGATGTAACAAATTGAAAGTAGTAAAAAACTGTTAAAGCTAACCGAAAGGACAGGAAAAGCTAGAACCTGAGGAAGCTTATCAATGAACTTGGCAGCATTGGCTAGCTCAGCTGCAGTTCTAATTTCTTCCGTAGTTGCTCCATCCTTCCCATAGGCAATATTGTCTCTAATGCTAGAAGCAAACAGCACAGGTTCCTGACTGACGAGCCCAATTTTCGTTCTAATCCAGTTTAGCTGAAATTCTCTGAGATTTATATTATCTATTAAAACTTCACCAGCTTGTGGGTCATAGAATCTCTCTATCAGACTGATCACTGTTGACTTGCCGCTTCCACTCTGTCCAACCAAAGCAGCTGTCGTGCCGCTAGGTATGAAGAGAGAGAAACCACTGAATATTTGCTCATCTGGTCTAGCAGGATAACTGAAGCAGACATCCCTTAGTTCAATCTCTCCACGAATATCATCCAGTGTCCGCCCACTGGTATCATAAGCATCAATTTCCGGTTTCCGGTTTATTGTCTCAAACATTTTAAATGCTGCAGCCTGTCCAGCAGCAAATGAACTAATGCATGGAGATGCCTGCCCCAGAGACCTGAACCACATTGCACAACAAAAAAATTAGCAATTTGATATTTTTCAGATTCTTACAAAATGCTAAGCTGCAGACAGACATAAAGAAATGTTAAGTATGACCATTTATATTCTGCAAGTTACTGATAATTATCTTCAGTTCTCTCTTTTTTGTCTCTGAAGGAAAAAAAACTTTACAATCATTTGAAAGAAAAAGAAGCAACAGTTTGCAACAACTTACAAGGATCCAGTCAACACGGCAATAATAACATTAATGATAACACCCCCCGTGTATCCCCTGTCAATTATGAGCCTCGCACCATACCATATGGCTAAAGCATAACTGCAGAATATGATACACATAACAGAACCAAGACCTAATCCACTAGCTAAGCCTTCCTGAACCCCAGATTGATAAGCACTGGTGAGAGACTTGTTGTATGCAATTATAGCTAGCTTCTCTCCAGTAAATGATGCAACCTGCACATGAGAAATGTGGGTCACTCACCATTCAAAACAGAAAAGGAATGTAAAGAAAAGCATAAATGCATTACTGCAAGATAACGTCTGATACTGCATAGGTAATGTTTAATTCCACCACTACTACGTACTGTTCTGATTGAACCAATTGTCTGTTCCACTACAGTTGATGCTTTAGAATACGCAGATTGTCCACGGGAGGCCATCTTGCTTATAACAATGGACATGGCTGCACCAGAGATCACAAGAGCAGGAATAGTAGATATCATGACAAGGGTGAGAAGCCACCCTTTTATGAAAGCCACCACAAAGCCTCCTATGAATGTTGTTATTAGCTGAATAAACTTCCCCACCTGTAAAATAAAGCACAAAATAAATGGTGACCACTTGCCCTTGAATCCTGAAATGAAGCAATTAGTAAATGTTTGTGGGATTTGGTTTAATAGTAGGAGTACCTTCTCACCCATGGCGTCTTGAATGAGGACAGTATCACCTGACATCCTTCCAACAACTTCTCCAGTATTTGTTTCCTTGTCAAAAAAACCAATATCTTGCCTCAGAATGGTCTTCAAATATAAATTCCTTATTCGTGCTGCTTGTCTTTCCCCTGTGACCATCCAGCAAGACACCTCTGACAAACAACAAATATGGTTTTCTGAGTGTCCAGTAGTTAAATCATTTCTCCGTGCTATATAATTAGAACATTAATTTATGTATTC
Source organism: Macadamia integrifolia (assembly GCF_013358625.1). Lineage (NCBI taxonomy): Eukaryota > Viridiplantae > Streptophyta > Magnoliopsida > Proteales > Proteaceae > Macadamia > Macadamia integrifolia. Next base: position 11,383,317 of record NC_056565.1, read on the forward strand.
TACATGAATATATGACTAAAAAAATGACTTCTCATATTAATGTGAGCCCAATGTACTTACGCAATAAAGATGCCACACCAGCCCCCACAGCCAAGTAAACAAATTTCAGTGATACCTGAATACATAAACAGATAGCTCGGAGGTGATTAAACCAGTCTATATCAATAGAAAAAGGCGGAGAATGTTTAATATGTGGCAAGAAGTCAAAAACTTTATGCTGTAAAAGGCATATCATAGTTTAATTTCTTAGGGAGAGAGGGCATCATAGATTGATAAGAACAACCGTATTCTAGCAATGAGAGATATTTGCATATTCCTTGAAATGTAGAAGCACAATACCATATTCTCTCAACTAGATTTTTTCCCCCATATATTAAGATTCAAACTCAATTTGGTTATATATTACCCATATTGATATAGTGCATAAGATGAATTATCAATATTACATCCAGATGCATACCTTGGAAACTTCATTAACCACACTTTTGGTATTGTTTGTATCTCCAAAAGAATTGATCATCTGCCCAAAGAGAAGAGTCATTATAGGCATGGCGCTTCCATTTGCTATAGCTCCTATTGTGCCGACGACCATTAATACAATATCCTTGGAGTCTGCAAAGGAGAAAAGCTTGCTATACGGAACGGTCTGGTCACTCTCCTTTCCTCCCTTGCTCTTATGAGATGTTGGTTCAGCATCAGTCTTCCCTTGGTTTTCATTTGTCTGAGTAACAGGTCCATTGCTTGTGGATGCAGAGGCCTGGTGTTTTTTTATATCATCATCAAAGCCATTCTCTTCAGCCATTTTCCTAACACCAAGGGTCAACAACGTATTATGTGCTAGATATATTGATCAATGTCAACTTAAAACACAGCTGCAAGACAACAAGGAGAAGGGAAGGAAATCAGAATGCAAAACGGGAAAGATAGATTGGAGAAGAAAGAGGCTAAGAGAATATTGGAATTCTCAAAAGGCAAACTTTCAGAGGCTAAAATGTGTTCTTGATGAACGCTAAATTATAGCTGACAGAAAGTTTGTGCAATTTAAAAAGCACACAAAGGGTTATTGACCTGACCTAAAGTTTCCTTGATTTAATTGAACTAATATTCTTTGTTGTCATTTATGGGAACCACGACTTAGCGAAAACACAAGAAACAGACAAAAAAAAGGGTGGGGGGGGGGGTGCGGGAAGGAGTTGTAAAAGAAAGACAAATCACACTAACAGACAGACTTAGAAACTTCTGCATTAAAGATTTAAAGGTCGAGGATTTGACCGAAAACCCACAAACAAAAAACATTCAGAACAGATGAAGACAGAAAATCAAAAACCCCATTAAGATTGAGAATTTCCAGGAGCTTGCAAATAGAAGGTGAAAACAAACTAGAAAGCTTACATCAGAAACAGAGGGCGCGTGGAGAAAGGGTTTTTGGTTTTCTTTCCCAGTGAAAAACTGGAGAGAAGTAAGTATCAGAAACAGAGTAAAGGATCCTTAGATCTGTAATAGTTGGAGCAAAGGTGGTCATCTCTTCCTCCTAAGCGCCCACAACAGAGCAGCAATCGCAGAACAATATAAACAGAACGCAACAATAAAGACCAAAAAAAAAACTCTGTATCTTTGTAGAAAAAGAAAAAAAAAATAAAATAAATGTAGCTATTAAATCAAATGAAAGTCGAAAATGGTAAGAGAGGAAGAAAGAAAATGATAATTTTTATTTCGATTTTCAACTTTTTAAGAAATTGCAAAGCGATGTAAGTATAAAATATCCATTATCAAGTATCAAAGTAAAGCTGGACAACTTAACGAGCAGAGGAGAAAGTCAACAACATGATCTTCACCATTTCACCTTTGAAGAATAAAAAAACAGAGCATAAGATAGCACATACGGGAACTCACTCGAAAACCCAAAAAGCCAAGCACAAACTTGCAGAGACCAAAAATGATTAAAGTAACAGAAGTAAGCCAAAGAAAAGAGAAGTATGGGGGGATCCCAAAAATTAGTAAACTCACAGAGACTGTTGAAATAGAAAGGAAAACCCAGGTCCCAGTTCCCAGAAGCGGTGAACGTTTAGGAAAGTGGGTTGGGTTCAGAGGATGATGCGTATATACCCTCTGGAGCTTGGTTGTGTCGATGCGTGCAAGTGCAACACTACGTGCAACGTCGTTCTAGCGCTCTACCGAGTTTAAATAATCATAAGCCAAGTAGACTCTCGACAACCATAAATTTTAATGTTAAAAAAAAATTGTGAATAGAGGAAGAGTCAAATTGATTTGCTTGGAGAGCAAGATTCAAAAACAGTAGCAGTTCAGCTGAGAGACAACCTTGCTTTAGTCAAACTTCCAAGAAAAAAAAATAGCGTAAATGTTTTTAGACATCTTTTATTAGAAATATCTTCGTCTCCTGTGCTGTATTCTAAAAAAATAGTCTAAATTGAAGAAGTTTCCAAGTACATCCTCTCTCTCTCTCTCTCTCTCTCTCTCACTCACAGGTCACAGCCGTCTCTCACTTGGCAACTAAGTACGAGTGCCTTCACTACGTTTTCCTGCGACAAGGGGCCAAAAGAAAAGGAAATTTACCTTCAACTTTAAGCCCAAGTCAGTCTCAATCTTGCCGTGGGCAACAATGCACATATGGAAGATTTATTCCAATTTTATTTGATCCAAGTTGGTATACTCCGATCTTGGTTTAGATCATATTAGAATTTATCTGAATTGATTAGGTATGGGTCAAAATTGAAGAAAAAAGAATGCCATAACTCATAACCTTAGGAATTTAGAATGAAAATAATCAATCAATGGATTGGCCGGAATCAGGATCAAAGATCGGCTTTGGCCGATCCAATCCTGATTCATATACGCCATTACACAGATGTTTACACCTCCATGACGTCATCGGATAAGGAATCTGTTGGCCGGCCCGGCCCAGCCCATGTTTAAAAGTTAAAGCTTGGACTTTTAGTTATGAGGGGAGTGAGGGACCCAACCCAATCACATTCATAACCTACCATCTCAATTAAAAAACTCGTGACAATCCAATTGAAAGCTGTCGCCACTTGCCACACATCAGCGAACGCCGAACGCACAAATGGTAATAGAAAATTACAGCAACGTAGATGGGTTTTCCAAGTCAATTTAACCATTTGAAACAGAGAAAAAACCCCTAATTAGTCAATTAATCACGTGTCAAAATTAAAATGAAGTCTAAAATGTTCCTTCCCATATTTATATCTATTTGGAATGACGTCTTCCTCTGCACCAAAGTAAAAAGACTGACGTCTTTCAAACCACTCTACTTATATCTATTCTTTTTTGGAGGACCTTCTTGGTATTGTATTTTTCCTCTTGCTGTTTCGGTCTTAATGCATTACTCTATTGTGAGATATTTATGATTTTTTTTTTCAGATATTTGCTTCTACATTATCCCACTTTCCATTGCTCACATTCTGTATATTTATGTCATTAATGTTTGTTTTATGTATAATAAATAGGGGAAGATTTTTTGAACAAGCGGCAGAAAATAATACACCATTTGAGATGTGATAAAATAATTGAATCACATACGAAAGCAATGAGGTAAACCCATTTCTTGTGTCCCTTCAACCGCATAATAAAAGATTTATTTTATTCATTAAAAAAGATCATTTATTGTGAGAAAAGATAGACAAAGAGCTGCTAGCGTATAATGCCGAGAACTTTTTCCCATAATAAATAAAGAATTGATTTTCTCTTCGTCAAATGGTGAAAAGATTCCTTATTTTATCATCATTAGATGTCACTCTATGGGTTTAACAACAAACCAGAAAAAATAAAATAAAATAAAATACAAAACAAGACAAAAGATATCTCTATGGGCATACAAACAAAGAGTTCACTAAGAAGGAGCACTGGTATGAAGTGCTACCAAGGACGCATAAGCACCATCCTTGATATTGATTAATGTTTCATGCTTCCCTTGCTCCACAATAACACCATTTTTAACCACTGCAATTAGATCTGCACCCATAATGGTGGACAACCGGTGGGCTACAACAACTGTGGTGCGGTTCACTATGACCCTGTCCAATGCATCTTGCACCACTCTTTCGGATTCAGCATCAAGTGCACTTGTTGCCTCATCTAGTAGTAAAATTTTTGGTGCCTTCACCATTGCTCTTGCAATCGCCACCCGTTGCTTTTGACCACCCGACAATTGGACTCCTCGTTCTCCTACAACTGTATCATAACCCTGCAAGCCAATAGATAATCCTTTATTGTTGTTCCACTACTCTATGGCCATGGTTTTGGTATGCCTTCTCATAATAGGTTTTGAGTCTAGCACGCATTTTGAAGTAAAAAAATTGAAAAGAATGGGGCTTCAGAATGTGTTCTAGACCCAGAATCTATTCCAATAATGCATACCAAACACAGCCGATGTTTGCTGTGTAAGATTGGAATTGTCTTGCATGAAACAAGCTAAACTTTTCTGTGGTGAGAAAAAAATGACAAACTAAACATAAAGGGTGTGTTGCAGTATGTTGACCTGTTGCAATCCGCTAATGAATTTGTGGGCATTTGCTAACTCCGATGCAGCTATGATCTCTGCCTCTGTAGCATTTCCTTCCTTCCCATATGCAATATTAGCTCGGATTGTGTCATTGAACAAGGCAGGTTCTTGGCTCACCAGACCCATCTGCTGTCTCAACCACTTTAACTGTAACTTTTGAATTTCAGTCCCATCTAATGTGATCTGTCCTGAATCTGGGTCATAAAATCTCTCCAACAATGCAATCACCGTCGATTTTCCGGACCCACTTTCGCCAACCAGAGCAACTGTCTGATGAATGAAAACCAGACCATTAGTTCTGATGCTACTAACTCCTCTACATGTGGTAATTGAATTGAGTACAGGTTTTACAAACTTAGTGTAAGACATGTATGTTGATGAGAAATGCAAAGTCAAAAACTCACCTTTCCTGAATGAACTGTCAAGCAGAGATCTCGGAATATCTGAATGTCAGGCCTTGTTGGATATTTAAAGCTAACATTCCGAAACACTATTTCTCCCCTTACATTTTCTAGTGTTATTCCAGACTCATCACTTGAGTCTATCTTTGACTTTTGATCGAGGATGGAAAAAATAGAAGCAGCAGAACTCTTGGCTTTACTGGAATCAGGTGCAATGGAGCTTGATTGAGAAATCCCAATGGCTGCCATGGTGAGGCAAAAGAAAACCTGGCAAGCATTACAGAAACAGTCTATTAGACCACAAATTTAACTTACTACCTAAGAGTATGGCTACTAAAGCTTAACTTTCTTTTTTTGGAATCTCATGCTGTATTAATGTGTTATTTAGAAACATCATCATGAGAAAGAAGAAAAAAAAGAAAGGAATGAATAGATACTTACACGAAAAACCTTCGTGAATGTTGTTTTTCCATGTTCAACAAGCTGGGCTCCAGCATAGAAACTGGTTCCATAAACACAGAACAGCATAAAAAAGGAAACCCCATAACCAATACCACTAATTAATCCTTGCCTTATCCCTGACTTCAGAGGGCCTTCACATTTCTTTTTGTATAGTTCCATCACCTTCTCTTCTGAACAAAAAGAAGCAACTGTTCTTATGCTTCCAACTGCGTCATTTGCCACTTGACTTGCTTCCTCGTACATCATCTACAACCATTCAAATACCCATCTCAAACATAAGCTAATATGCATGATTTTTGAGATTGATACAGATGATTAAGGCACTATTTTGTAAAATAACTATCGTTTTAAATGTAGATCAAGGTTATAAGTGAGATAGGTAGCTTTCAGAAATCCAGAAGCATAGAAGAATTTCAGTTCTGAATTTTGGACAAACCCGGATTCAGGTAGGACATTAACCTGTGTTTATCATAGTCTGTCCAACAAAGATGTGGTCTGAACCCAGATTTTAGAGGAGCCTCAAAACCAACCCCAACATACTGTTTTCTCAAACCTATGTAAATCCATATTCAATGTCCAAAAACCATTATAATTTTATTATATAATGCAAGTAGTTGTTTTTAGGTTTGGACTCTGGACCGAAGGTTAAAAACTCATGACTCAAACTCCTAAGCTCAACTTGTAATTAAAAACAAAATCATTATTAAAGCAAAGAAAAATGGTGAAATGCAGGGCAAAATACAGGGTTATATGACCAAAATATGTTTAGTGTTCCCATTTGGGTTAGGATTTTCCTAGTAGGTGTGCTACATGGTGGAAATCAGGGTGTAGGAATATGGCTAACAACCTCTATACTGCTTGGCCTGCATCTCAGTAGTCCGAGAACAGAACATGACCTAGGTTTGAAATTGGACAAAAGAAACCAATCTGAAACCATAATCCAGACATAATATTCTCATCTACACCCAGAACCAGGACAGAATCTTTTGGATTGGCACTCAAAATATTACCACACCTACTTGAGAGTGAATATTGCTAGGAGTCGATGAATTCACTCTCCATTGATCAGTATTGGAAGTTTTCATGTCTCACTCCTAGATAGAATAATAAACGACAAGTGTTCAAGTCTCAACCCTAATGAAACATTGAAACCTATCATAGTTTGGAAGCAATAAAATAGGTAGAGCTAACTCCTGTCCTAAAATGACAAGAGCCAATTCTGACCATAAAATGGATCCTAACAGAAACTGGAAGCCATCAATGAATCTTTGGTCATGGAACAATCAAGTCCAAAATAGGACTATGCTCATGCACAAGCCCATTTTGTTAATAAGATTATCTGCTGATAATTTGAAGTATAATTTATCTGATACTGCCTATCCACACCCTTTTTATTGAAAAATTGAAAAGTTTTCAGTTTGAATGAGAAATAAAATAAATAACCATGCGTTTGAGCCCAAACCTTTGCATCTGCGCTGAATCCTTTCATGAACCTCATTTGAACATATCCATTGAGACCAATCAGTGGTAGCAAACCAAGCATTATAAAAGCCAGTTGCCAGTTTGCTTGGAAAGCAATAATCAAAGCAGCAATTGCTGTCGCAAGGTTCTGAACAAGAAGTGAAAGAGCATCACCAACCAGACTACGAATGGTTGCTGCATTTGCTGAGAGTCTGGCACCAACTGCACCACTGGAGTTCTCCGGATCATCAAACCAACTGACCTGCATGTAAACCACCTTCTCAAAGCACATTGACCGGATCCTTCTGATTAAATTACACCCAGCCACAGCAAAGAAGTGTGTTTGTGCAGGGGTTGCCAGTAAGGATGCCACACCAAGGACAACAAACATCACTGCCCAAAACTTTGAATCCTTCCTAAGCTTACTGTGTGGTCCATAGAATATATGGATTATACTGGACATCAGAATACCAAAAATTGGTAGTATCACACCATTGACGGCTGCAGCTATAACACCAAGTATTATTGCTGGGAGCTCCGGTTTATTGAGGTAGGCAAGGCGACGAATTGAAACATCTTTTGGCTCTTCTTCTAATGGTGGCATCTCGTCAGGTACTGTTGTAATTTCTGTTCCTTGGATGTTGACTCCAATAGGTACACCAAATGATAATGAAAATGAGTGGCGGCTGCTGTTCCCAGGCCCAGATGATCCGCGACTTATTGACCGTCGGATGCTGTTGTTCCGAAGTGATGATGCGCGACTTATTGACCGTCGGACGGATGTGCGCTGGCTTAAATGCCAAGCAGAATCCACTGTTGTTTCTGGTTTATCTTGATCATTTATTCCATGCTCCGACTCTCGGTTCATTTCTTGCAAGCGTATAAGCTGGCAATATGCTCCTTCAGGATCCCTCACAAGCTCTGAGTGGGAGCCTGTAAATGTATAAAGACCAAACTTAGTCACTCATACCTTCCTCTGTCTCTCACACACAGAACAAACCAACAAAATAGTCATTCCATGGACCAAAAATGACCAATGAAGACATAACAAAACCAGACCTTTTTCCAGTTTCTCTACTTGAATAGGATAATAGTATATATTGACAACTTATAAGATTTGTACCTTTTTCAACTATCTTTCCCCGATGAATGACAGCAATCATATCTGCATTCCTCACGGTACTCAAGCGATGGGCAACAATAACTGTAGTTCGATTGACCATGACCCTGTCTAATGCATCTTGCACAATGCGCTCAGACTCTGCATCAAGTGCGCTTGTAGCTTCATCCAGAAGTAAAATCCGTGGGTTTTTCAAAATTGCTCTAGCAATGGCAATTCTTTGTTTCTGCCCCCCGGACAGCTGAGTTCCATGTTCACCCACTGAGGTGTCAAGCCCCTGAAAACAATAAACGCATGTATAGAAATTAGAAAATTCTGCCAAAAAATAAATTTTTTGATTTTCTTAAATCAGTAACAAAATTCAAACAAGTTATCATCCTTGTATTATGTCACAAGAGTTGTAGAGGCAAACAACCTTCATCAATGGACAGAGAAGCTACAATTAATCTGTATAAAAGTTTAAAGGGATCTTCTTGGAAAAATACAGCCTTTTGTGGGGTTAATATCATGACCTTGGTTCAAATTCATCTTCACCTCTAACAGACAAGAATTAACGAGCTTTTTTGAAAATGACATCCTTCATCCTTGGACCTCACAATTCCCATATGTGATAAACTAATAGCTACCATCTATGAACTTCGCAGCATTGTCTTGCTCAGATTATAGGTTTATCTAGCTTTTATTTTTATTTGAGTAGGTAAAAGTGACAAAATATCAATTATTTCAAGGATGAAATCCTAACAGTATCTGAAAATGGGGTTAATCCCTTGGGGGGGGTGGGGGGTGGGGAAGATGTAATAAATTAAAGGTAGTAAAATCCTGTTAAAGCTAACCAAAGGACAAGAAAATGTAGAACCTGAGGAAGCTTGTCTATGAACTTGAGAGCATTGGCTTGCTCAGCCGCAATTCTAATTTCTTCCGTAGTTGCTCCTTCCTTCCCATAAGCAATGTTGTCTCTAATGCTAGAAGCAAACAGCACAGGTTCCTGACTGACGAGCCCAATTTTTGTTCTAATCCAACTTAGCTGAAATTCTTTGAGATTTATATTATCTATTAGAACTTCACCAGCTTTTGGGTCATAGAATCTTTCTATGAGACTGATCACTGTTGACTTGCCGCTTCCACTCTGTCCAACCAAAGCAGCTGTTGTGCCTCTAGGTATGAAGAGAGAGAAACCGCTGAATATTTGCTCATCTGGTCTAGCAGGGTAACTGAACCAAACATCCTTTAGCTCAATATCTCCACGAATATCATCCATTGTCCGCCCACTGGTATCATAAGCATCAATTTCTGGTCTCCGGTTTATTGTCTCAAACATTTTATATGCCGCGGCCCGTCCAGCAGCAAATGCAGTAACGCACGGAGATGCCTGCCCCAGAGACCTAAACCATTCAGCACAACAAAAAGATTAGCAATTTGATATTTTTTTCCAGTTCTTAAACAAAATGCTAAGCAGCAGACAGGCGTACAGAAATGTTAAGTACATCCATTTATATTCTTCAAGTAACTACTGATAAGCATCTTCAGTTTTCTCTTTTTTGTTTCTGAAGGCAAAAGTTACTTTACATTCACCATATGGAAGAAAAAAGAAGCATCAGCTTGCAACAACTTACAATGATCCAATCAACACGGCGATAATAACATTAATGATAACACCCCCATTGTATCCCTTGTTAATTATAAGCTTCGCACCATACCATACGGCTAAAGCATAACTGCAGAATATGATACACATAACAGAACCAAGACCTAATCCACTAGCTAAGCCTTCCTGAACCCCAGATTTATAAGCACTAGTGAGAGACTTGTTGTAAGAAAGTATGGCTAGCTTCTCTCCAGTAAATGATGCGACCTGCACATGAAAAGTGTGACTCATTCACCATTTAAAACAGAAAAGGAATGTAAAAGAAAAACTTAAAAAGCATTACTGCAAGAAAAAATTCTGATACTACATAGATAATGTTTAATTCCACCACTATTACGTACTGTTCTGATTGAACCAATTGTCTGTTCCACTATATTTGATGCTTTAGAATATGCAGTTTGTCCACGGGAGGCCATCTTGCTTATAACAATGGACATGGCTGCACCAGAGATCACAAGAGCAGGAATAGTAGATATCATGACTAGAGTGAGAAGCCACCCTTTTATGAAAGCTATCACAAAGCCTGCTACGAATGTTGTTATCAGCTGAATAAACTTCCCCACCTGTAAAATAAAGGACAATATAAATGGTGATCACTTAATCTTGAATCCTTAAATGAAGGGATTAGTAACTGTTTGTCAGAATTGGTTTAGAAGCAGGAGTACCTTCTCACCCATGGCGTCTTGAATGAGGACAGTATCACCTGACATCCTTCCAATAACTTCTCCAGTGTTTGTTTCTTTGTCAAAGAAACCAATATCTTGCCTCAGAATGGTCTTCAAATATAAATTCCTTATTCGTGCTGCTTGTCTTTCCCCTGTGACCATCCAGCAAGACACCTCTGACAAACAACAGATATGGGTTTCTGAGTTCCCAGTGGATAAACCATTTCTCCGTGCTATATAATTAGAACCTTAAATTCATGTATTCTACACAAATATATGGCTAAAAAAAAAATATATGATATTTCATACTAAAGTGAGTCCAATGTACTTACGCAAGAAAGATGCCACACCAGCCCCCACAGCCAAGTAAACAAATTTCAGAGATACCTGAATACATAAACAGAGAAGTCTTAGGTGATTAAAGCAGAGGGCATCATAGATTGATAAGAACAACAATGTTCTAGCAAAGAGAGATATTTGCATATTACTTGAAAGGTAAAAGCTCAACTCCATATTCTTTCAACTAGATTTTTGCACCCATATATTAAGATTCTAACCCAACTTGGATTATATACTATCCATATGGATAGAGTGCATAAGATGAATTACCAAATATTACATGCAGAAGCATACCTTGGAAACTTCATGAACCACAGTTTTGCTATTGCTGTTTTCTCCAAAAGAATTGATAATCTGCCCAAAGAGAAGAGTCATTATAGGCATGGCGCTTCCATTTGCCATACCTCCTATTATGCCGATGACCATTAATAAGATATCCTGGGAGTCTGCAAATGAGAAGAGCTTGGTATATGGAACGGTCTGGTTACTCCCCTCTCCTTCCTTGCTCTTCTCAGTTGTTTGTTCAGCATCAGTCTTTCCTTGGTTTTCATTTGTCTGAGTAACAGGTCCATTGCTTGTGGATGCAGAGGCCTGCTGTGTTTCTATATCACCATCCAACCCATTCTCTTCGGCCATTTTCCTAACACCAAGGCCTAACAAAGTATTGTGTGCTAGAAATACTGATCAGTGTCAACTTAAAACTCAGCTGCAAGACAACATGGAGAAGGGAAGGAAATCAGAATGCGAAAACAGGAAAGATGGATTAGAGAAGACACAGACAGGCAAAAAGAATTTTGGAATTCAGAGGACTACTTGTTCTTGATGACAGAAAGTTTGGGCAATTTAAAATGGGGGAAATTACCCAGGTCAACCAGAACAAAACTTGCAGGCAAAGAAATGGAATCGCAGGGTAGATTGGAAAATTCCACCCCACCCTGAGATTTTCTACCAAAAAGATTTACGTCCTTGATAAGTAAAAAATATGTTTTACTATAACAAATTACGATGTTAAATAGATTTACTAAACATTTTGAAAATTAAACTACCTAAAATACCCTCAGCCTAATAGGAAAACAGATCAAATTCTCGCATTATCTGATCCACACACATGGAATCTAAATAAGAAAAAATTCTATGGTGAATCCCATGTTAATGTATCAGATCGGACGAGAACCGTGAACCGGGAACCGGGAACCACGAACCAAAAACCGATATTTTTTAATTCGAACCACTCACTCTTCTAATTTTTAATCCCCACACACTCGTCGTCTTTTACGTTCTTCTCCTTGTGAACAGAAGAATGGGGTGGGGCAGGAGGAACAACAGTGTGCCAGGTGGAAGAAAACTCTCGGGTTTCAGTTGAGACAGTATTGGTTGAATCGGGCAATCAAACAATCTCCGAGTTAATTTGTTGGATAAGAAATCCATGGCTAAAATCCAGTAGCTAGCATCTGCTTGAACATGGTGAGTTACGGAATTTAAATTCGTTTTAAAAATTTAAAGATTAATTCAAAATGATAAAAAGCTGAGTTTTTAACTCTGTGCCTGATACTGTTTGGACCAGCAACACGAGCAACCCTGCCCCATCCTCTCTTCTGCTTTTCTCGGTTGTTTCTTCACAAATCCCTGTTGGTTCTAAGATCTATGTTGCAGAAAACGATTGTGTGGGTCTCCTCAAATGGGGATTTCTTATTTAGGTTGGGTCTTCAACTGCTCTGATTAACCTAGCTAACAGTACAGTGCAGATATATTGTTGCCCTTCGCTGCAATTTCTATCTTGAGCTTACCGAAGCTGGAGATTTAGTTTCTTCTTGATTCATTGATGGGTCATGGAAGTCACTCTCTGGACTAGCCACAAGCCATTTCTTTGTTGCTTCAGCTGCTCTGTTTGACAATGGGAATCTCATCCTTCAAAACAGAGACCAAGAGGTCGTTTTTCTTCCACCAAGTACACCCAGTTGTTCCTCCCGCCACCACCCTATACCCTTTTCGCAGATTGGGTTAAAGCCTCCGTGGTGAGTATTGAGTGGTAATGAGATCCAACGGTTGGGGTGCATGACAGGTACTCTCAACCGTTGGATTCTCACTCTCTGTCTCACCGGATTTTATGCAATATTTTACGTAATTCAGGATTTGATATCCTAACAAAAAAAAAATTTTTTTGATAAATCTCTTAATGTGAAAGATAATTTATAAATCATTTTGAGTAGATCTAGGGGATTTCCCCAAAGGAAAACAAATCACACAAACCGAAAAACCTTGTGCATCAAAGATTTATAGGTGGAGGATTTGGCCAAAAACTCCCGAATAAAACCATTCAGAAGAGATGAAGACCGAAAACAAGAAACCCCAATAAGATTGACCAGTGCCAGGAGATGCAAATAGAAGGTGAAAGGGGTTCCCTCAACAATAGAGGGCACGTGGGGAAAAACAGAAGGGAAATAAGGATCCTTGGATCTGTAATAATTGGAGAAAAGGTGGTGATCATCCTCTTCCTAAGTGGCAACAACAGAACAGCAATCACAGAAAAAATATAAACAGAAGCAAAAAAAAAAAAATCTGTCTCTTTTATGGAAAAAATTAAAAAAGATAAAAAGTAGTAAATCATATGAAGGCCAAAAATGATAAGAGATGAAGAAAAGAAAAATGACTGGTTTTTATTTTAATTTTGAACTTTTAAAGAAATTGCAAAGCGAAGTAATTGTGAAATATCCATTATCAATCAAGTATCAAAGTTCTAGTTCAGTATAAAAGTGAACAACATGATCATGATAGCCATTCACCATTCATGAAGAATAAAAAAACAGAGCATAAGAGAGAACATATAAAGCACTCACTCAAAACCCAAAAGCCGAGCACTAACTTGCAGAGACCAAAATGATTTAAAGTAAAAAAAAAAAAAAAGAGAACAAGTATGGGGGAATCCCAAAGCTTAGTAAACTCACAGAGATAGGAAACCGAGGTCCCAGGAGAGATGAACGCTTTGGAAGTGTGTTCGGTTCAGAAGATGATGCGTGTCTGTGTGTGTATGCACTCTCGAGCTTCGTTTTGTCGATGGGTGCAACAACAACTTACGTGCAACGTCCTTCTGGTTCTCTGCGGACTTTAGATATTTATGTGCAACGTCCTTTCTCGGTCTTCTCTCCAGCGGAGCTTAGATATTTCATTTAAAAAAAAAAAAAAAAAGGAAAGAAAAGGACAATTATTTATTATAATCACTCCCCCACACATTATTATTAGTGTATATTTATTATAACTTCCTTATCTTAAACTTTATTTTAAATTTCTACCCTCTCTTCTCTCATAATGTTCTAAAACGCCCAAGCTTGACAGCTAGCGCTTCCTTTTATCATTCCCATTCCCAGCCAATTTAAGTGATTAAAATAAGTGTTTTCAGAAGGAGTTCGTTAACATGGATGGCTGACTAAGGCCTACATTGTAGGCGGTTTGACGCCACCGTGCCTCATAAATTTTCTCGCAGCCTTAGGCGAAACATGCGATAAGCTTATTTGGAGATTTGTTTTCAATGTAGAATGAGTTAAATTTCTCCACTTTCCTCACCTTCATTCAAGGGTCTCGTGTTATTCATCAATTATAATATTATTTTATTTCATTTTATATCCCAACTAAATAGGGTTGAATGGAGAAGATTGCATGAACACACCAAAAACTCGTTATAGACTTTAATGGTGATCACTGTAGAAGTCATCATATGGGTTTGACCATTCATCTCTATCTTATCATCTTCTACCATAATTTGGGGAAGAGAGAAAATATCTATGACTTTAATATCTACTGATCCACTAATTGATCCACTAATATCAAGTTTGATATCAGCCAAAATCAATCCCATCCAACTGATTTAGGCCGATTCAAAATGATTCTTAGACCATGGTCCTTAAGTAATATAGGAATTATATTTAAATATAATAAATTAAAAAAAAAACATTTAATCACATTAATACTTTTTTTTGTATTTTAGGGTACCATTACTTGATCCAAGGTTCCCAAGATAGAAGGTTTTCCATTGAGGCAATCAAATGTAGGACTTGCATTTAAATATAATAAATTCAACATAAAAAACATTTAACCACATTAATACGTTGTTATGAAGAATCCATTCATTTGTGGGTCAATGCATAGGAAACAAATTCAAAATTAGATACCTTCTTTGACATTTAAAGAATGGAGATGTAACTTGTATTAGTTAATTAGTGAATTTAAAAATTGAGTAACAAGTAACAGATGAAAAGAGTGATAAATTGGGTATTTTAAAACATCAAGAGAAGAGAAAGGATGAAAATTTACTTAATTTATTGAGGGCATCAGATATAAAGTTATAAGGTTAGGGAGATATAGTAAATATAAGCTAAATTCAGGGGTGATAATGATTGCCCCAAACAACCCAAATATTTTTTAATGTAATATGAAATAGGATAATGGTGGAATAAGTCAAACTGATTTGCTTCGAGGGCAATAATTAAGAGCAGAATAAGTGCACCTGAGAGACAAGCTTCATTTAGTCAAAATTTCCCACCAAAAAATTTTTAAAAAACATGAAAACTCTGACTTTGTATTGAATGGATCTTCTCCCCTTTAAAAAGTAATATTAATTGAAGACACTCCAGATTCCGAGTGACTCTCTCAGGGTCGCATTCCCTCTTTCGGTCAAAGAAAATCTTAACAAATTCTAAATTGTTTTTTTTTTATTTTTTCTAACGATAGATATATGAGATTTCTGTCTTATTAGTCCTATAAGTCCATATTGACTCAATAATCGTATGAATCAAATCATACTGGGGTGAATGAAAACTATTCAACTTTCACTAAAAACAAACAGCTAACTCAATTGGCAAACATTTCAAAATTAAAAAAGATCATGAGTTCAATTCTTTTTGAAGTTTAATTATCAAAAAAAATAAAATATTATCTTTTCCTTCAACCTTAAGCGCAACAATACTCATATGGAAAATTTCATGTTCATTGGCAGTGATTGTGAATGGCTACCTTTCCTTGAATCTCTTTCTCTAAACTTGTTTTCGTAATAGCATGTCCAAAAGATTGAAAAAATAGAGCCATTTGATTTGATCTGTTACTACCTAGTCATGAAATGATTATCTTAAGAAGTTCTTTTTGTCAACAGATGCGTATATTATTTTTGTAGTATTTGAAGAATAACTCCAATACTTTGTGAGAACTATTTATAATAATAAAATTGGGAGAGGGTTCTCCAAAAAGACGCATCCCCTATGTCAATAAAGGGCCAATAGGATTGTGTGCAGAAGTATCAATAGGGGTAGGTTGATCATTTTGTGTCTTTCCGTGTTTGGGCACAAGGGCCACATTGTCTTTTAAGATTTAAAATCTCTAATAAATTTACAAATTGGATATGTCTAACATAAATAGATTCATTGTTCTGGTGGACCTTAATAGATTAAAAAAATATTTGTTGTTCTTGAACTTACTTCACCTCAGTTGTTATTTGATTTGAACTGTTACCCACTAATTTTGATTTTGACCATATTAGAATTGATCTGCATTGAATAGGCATCAATTAAAAAAAAAATGTCATGACTTTGGAAATTAAATTAGAATGAGTCAACCAATATGGATTGACTAAAATCCAATCGAGATTCATAAAACACTAACCATTTTACATATACTCCCATCTTGATTTTTAGATTTATTCGAAAAAAATTTGTGTTAAGTTTGTCTCGAATTCTTGACCCGTTTTGAAGATTGAGCCGATCCGACATATTTTGGTGGCAATCCGCGATTTGAAGTATATATAATGTATTGTTGCTTGTTGAGAAAGTCATTGTATTTCAGGGTATTCACGCAGCTAGGGCTTCAGGACGAGTTTTTCCTCGCCTGCTAGGGTGTAATTTCTCTTCTGCATAGTGAATCATCTTCTACTTCGCCCGAGGACATAGCACACCACCCTGGTGTGTGAACCTCGTTAAATCTCTGTGTCGTACGGATCTATTGTCTCTTTATCATTCGTGTTTCTTGGTGTTTAATCTAACAAACTAGTATCAGAGCTCTGTGTTACTTCGATCCATGGCTTCAACGAAATACGATATTGATAGGTTTGACAGCAACATCAGTTTTAGTTTATGGCAGGTTCGAATGATGGTTGTTCTCATGCAGCAGAGTTTGAAGAAAACCCTATTTGGGAAGGCAAAGAAACCTGCAACTATGTCCGATGATGATTGGAGTGATTTGGATGATAAAGTCTTTTTAGCTATTCAGTTGTGTCTTTCGAATGATGTTCTACAGGAAGTTTTCTCAGAGAAAACGACTGCAGAGTTATGGGTGAAGTTAGAGACCCTCTACCTCATCAAATCCCTCACCAATAGGTTAAGATTGAAGTAACAACTGTATACCCTTCATATGGGTGAAGGTGCTTCTATTAAATCCCATATATCTGAGTTCAATTCTATTGTTACTGATTTGAAAATGATAGATGTTAAAATAGACGATGAAGATTTGGCCCTATTATTGTTATGTTCTCTGCCTCCATCTTATAAGTATTTTAGAGATACTATGATTTATGGTAGAGAGACAATCTCTATTGAGGATGTCAAAACGAATCTGCAAAGTAAGCAGAAGATTGATGACGAATTGACATCTACCAATAAATCTGATGGTATTGGTTTGGTAGCTAGAGGGAGAACGAATGAAAGGGGTTCAGATGGTGACAAAAAGAAGACTAGATCAAAATCTAAGCACAAGAATTTAACTTGCAATTACTGTAAGAAAAAATGACATTAAATCTGAATGCTATAAGCTTTTAAATAAGCAGAAGGTAGGTGGTGGTGCTCAAAATCAACAAAAAATAAATGATTATGCAAAAGCTAGTATCGTTGAAGATGAGGGTGAGTCTGATATGCTTTTGGTTACTGATGATAAAGTTAGATCACAAGATGAATGGATTCTTGACTCTGGTTGTTCCTACCATATGTGTCCCAATCGTGAATGGTTCTCCACATACGAATCAGTTCGAGGTGGAGTTGTGCTGATGAGAAATAATGCTTCTTGTAAGACTATTGGAATGGAAACGATCAATATCAAGATGTATGATGACATTGTCAAAACCTTGTCCAATGTCAGACATGTCCCTGATTTGAAGAAGAATCTCATTAGTTTAGGCACTCTTGATTCAAATGGGTGCAAGTATACAGCTGAAGGTGGAGTCATGAAGATCAGCAAGGGTATTCTCTTGTTGATGAAAGGAATCAATGTTGGTAGTTTATATGTGTTGCAGGGTATTACAGTCACTGTGTCTGTTGCAGTAGCTTCATCATCTATGTCTGAATCAAATGTCACAAATTTATGGCACATGAGATTAGGCCATATAAGTGAAAGAAGGATGGCATCATTAAGTAAAAGGGGCTTGTTGTGTGGTCAGAGTACAAGAGTAATGGAGTTCTATGAGCATTGTGTGTTTGGGAAGCAGAAAAGAGTTAGTTTCAATACTGCTATTCACAAGACCAAGGTAACTTTGGACTACATTCATTCAGACCTATGGGGGCCCTCCAGGGTTGCTTCAAAGGGGGCTGGTGCAAGATACTTGCTTACTTTCATTGATGATTTCTCTAGGAAGGTTTGGGTCTATTTCTTGAAGCACAAAAATGAAGTATTTGTCACTTTCAAACAGTGGAAGAATTTGCTTGAGAAGCAAACTGGGAAACAAATTAAAAGGTTGAGAACCGATAATGGCCTAGAGTTTTGTGAAGGTGACTTTAATGAGTTCTGCAAAAATGAAGATATTGCAAGACATCATACAGTTATTAAAACACCCCAGCATAATGGAGTGGCAGAGCGTATGAATAGAACCTTGTTAGAAAATGCAAGGTGTATGTTATCAAATGCAGGATTGGGCAAGGAGTTCTGGGCAGAAGCAGTTAACACAGCAACCTTGTTGGCGAATCATTCTCCTTGCACAGCTATTGAGTGCAAGACTCCAGAAGAAGTTTGGTCAGGTAAACCTGCAGACCACTCAAATTTAAAAGTATTTGGATGTCCTGCTCATGCACATGTAAATGAAAGAAAGTTGGAACCTAGGGCTAAGAAATGCATTTTTCTTGGTTATGGATCTGGAGTGAAAGGATGCAGGTTGTGATGTCCTGATCCAAAGTCTCCAAAATTTTTTATTAGCAGAGATGTTACTTTTTATGAATCTGCTATGTTGCATCCTAGGAAAGAAGCTCCTATTTATTGTGATGAAGGTCAAGAAAAATCTAGAGAGAATGTGGAGTTTGAAATTGGTGGTTCATCTTCAAACAAAGCACAATCTACTTTAGTCCAGCTGCCTACTTTTACTGAAGAAGATGATGGTCAAGAGAATCAAGAAGAAGAGCGGTACAACATTACCAAGGATAGACAAGGAGGAATATTAGACAACCACAAAAGTATGGGCATGCTGAATTTGTTGCTTATGCATTGTCTGTTGCAGATACAATTGAAAATAGTGAGCCTGCAATATATTCTGAAACAGTTGGTTTAATTGATTCTACAAAATGGTTGATTGCCATGAATGAGGAGATAGAATCTCTTCATAAAAATCAGACTTAGGAGCTTGTGAACCCGAGAACAGGGAAGAAAATTATTGGTTGCAAATGGGTCTTCAAGAAGAAGGAATCTGCCTCAGGTGTTGAAGATGTTAGGTACAAGACACGTTTGGTTGCAAAGGGCTACAGCCAGGTACAAGGGATTGGTTTTAATGATGTTTTCTCACATGTTGTTAAGCATAGTTCTATTCGTGTCCTATTTGCTTTAGTTGCTATGCATGATTTGAGTTGGAGCAGCTTGATGTGAAAACATCATTCTTATATGGTGAACTAGAAGAACAGATTTATATGCATCAACCTGAAGGGTTTGCTATTGAAGGTAAGGAAGACCATGTATGCTTGTTGAAGAAGTCCCTATATGGTTTGAAACAGTCTCCTAGACAGTGGTATAAAAGGTTTGATTCAGTTATGGCTAGTTTTGGATACTCCAAGTGTCAATATGACTGTTGTGTTTATTTCAGAAAGCTCTCTGATGAATCATTCATATATTTGTTGCTTTATGTCGATGATATGTTGATTGCAGCAAAAGATAGGAATGATGTCAATAGGTTGAAGGAACAATTAAGTTATGAATTTGAGATGAAAGATTTGGGGGCAACAAGAAAGATCCTTGGTATAGAGATCAAGAGGGATAGAAAAGCAGGGAAGCTGTGGCTATCTCAACAAAAGTACACTAAGAAGATATTGAATCGTTTTGGCATGAAAGATGCCAAACCTGTAACTACTCATCTTGCATCTCATTTTAGACTTTCAACTACTCTATCACCTAAGACAGATGAAGAGATGGAGTACATGTCACGTGTTCCATACTCTAGTGCAGTTGGCTCCATTATGTATGCTATGGTTTGCACTCGTCCTGACATTTCACAAGCTGTTAGTGTGGTGAGAAGATATTTGTCATGTCCAGGTAAAGCTCATTGAGAAGCAGTGAAGTGGATACTTAGGTACTTGAAGGGGACATCTGATGTTTGGGAGGAATGGTGATAGTTTATCTGGTTATGTTGATTCAGATTATGCAGGTGATCTTGACAAGAGGAGGTCACTCACAGGCTATGTATTTACTCTTGGAGGAAGAACGGTTAGTTAGAAAGCTCCTGTACAGGCTACAGTTGCATTATTTACTATTGAAACAGAGTATATGGCAGTGACTGAGGCAATTAAAGAAGCTATTTGGCTTAGAGGTTTGTTGGGAGAACTCAGCATTGATCATGGGGTGACTGTTGTCCATTGTGATAGCTAGAGTGCTATTCACTTAACTAAAGATCTAATGTATTATGAGAGGACAAAGCACATTGATGTTCGGTATCATTTCATAAAAGAGATAATTGCTCAAGGTAATATTCAAGTGTTGAAGATTGGTACTGAAGACAATCCAGCTGATATGTTGACTAAGCCTTTATGTGTTGGTAAGTTCGAGCATTGCTTGAACTTACTTGATGTTTGCCGTGTTTGAGTTCAGCCTTTTGGAGGGCTATTAGAGAAGACGAAGATATTGGCTATTTATTTATCTGTTGGAGGAGAATTCAAGCCAAGGTGGAAATTTGTTATGTTTGTCTCGAATTCTTGACCCGTTTTGAAGATTGACCCGATCCAAAATTTTTTGGTGGCGACCCGCGATTTGGAGTATATATAATGTACTGTTACTTGTTGAGAAAGTCATTGTATTCCAGGGTTTTCACACAGCTAGGGTTTTAGGGCGAGTTTTTTCTCGCCGTTGCTAGGGTGTAATTTCTCTTCTGCACAGTGAATTATCTTTTATTTTGCCCGAGGACGTAGCACACCACTCTAGTGTGTGAACTTCGTTAAATCTCTGTGTCGTATGAATCTATTGTCTCTTTATCATTCATGTTTCTTGGTGTTTGATCTAACAATTTAAGTGGAAGACTGTAACCTTTACGCGTAGAAAAATGAAAGTTAAAATGACAAATGAAAGACGATGTTTCTGTTGATGCTTTTTTTGAATTCCTATTGGTCATCATTACGCATAAAAATTGCACGGGAAATACTATTACCCTTATATATATATATATATATATATATTTTTTTTTTTTTAATATTTATGACCATGACATCATCAGATAAGGAAGCCGCCGGCGGTCCGGTTCAGGTCCTACCCGCATCTGTATTGAACTTGGACTTTTACTTACGAGGGACCCCACCCATCACATTCAGATCTCAAAAATAAACTCTTGACAATTGCAATCTATGGCCACTTACCACATCAGCAAACACACAAATTCCACGTAATTCGTTTTTTCAAGTCAATTTAACCATTTCAAGAACCAAAAAACCCATTTAAATCAATCACGTGTCAAATTTCAACTTTTCGTCCTATCTCAATGCACGGCCTCCAACCCAATAGTGTAGGTGACAGTTTGAACTTTGCATACATCCACAAAATTTGAAGGATAATCACGGTTTCAAGAATCGGAATCGGTAGATCGCGAATCGCGAGTCGCGAGTGGTTGATTATTTCTCCCTATATTTTTAAGATTTACACCAATTCCAACCGATTCCGGCCCGATTCCCACTGAATCGAAATCATAACGATTGAACCTGATCTGAATCCCACCCGACTTTTAATAACTTTAGAACCAACGGAATTGCCAGATCAATATTGCCTACAAGAGCCGCCAATATAACATCATTGACTTCCAAAAAGGTTTCCTCCAACGGTGGAGTGATAGGGTTCACCTACCGGATATGGTCATCCAACTAATTTTTTTTCTTCTTTCATTTTTAATATTATCTCCTCATTCCAATTTCAGACCTTCAAGATTTTCATACAAAACTTCTGTAGTTTTAGCGTTGGCTTTTATTTCATTCCCAGATCTACTAGAATGACGTCTCTCAAACCAAATCTCCTTTTACAGTGGCTTCGAGTTGGCATGCTCCATTATCGTTTATTAATTTTACGGAAGCCTTGCTTATTTATGAAGACTTCGATCAAGGGTATTTATGATCACTATCATGAAACATCTTTTTGTATATATATATATATATATATATTTCATTATTTTTCTACAATATCTCTTTCTGCATTGCCCACAATATATATTTATGCCATTGATGTTTGATTTATGTATAATAAATGAGCGAGGGTATTTTTGAAAAAATGTCATGAGAGAACTTAGTAATGGGATTCAACAAAATAGTACCCTCAATGGGTAAAGAAAGAGAAAAACTTTCTCCATACATTAAGAATAAGAGCGAGTTTTACGTCATCCATGATGAAGAATTTCATCATCTACCACTTTTGATGGTTACATGAAATTTTTACAATAGTGAAACATTTCAGACATTCGTCAATAGAAAAGTAATAATAAGATAAGAGTGGCGAATGAAGGAAAACATTCCCCTTACTAATAATAGCATTGTTTCCTAATTTGGGTTTATAGTCTTACCACATGGTAAACATGAGTCGAGCCATGTGACATTAGAGTAATAAAAGGTATTAGTGCTCATAATTTGCCACATGGTAAATGACCACACATCCATCTCAAGGTTCAGCTTAAAATAAGTAGGAGAAGCACCTTAAAAAGTGGGTTTAGAATGATACTAGATTTTGTTACAATGAAACACATATTATTGTAATGGAAAACGAGCAAATGTTTTCTGAGTGAGACATAGGGACCATGCTCAGACAATGGGGCACCCCCCCAAGAGGGGCACAAGGGTCATTCTGTGCCTCTTTGTGTCTGGGCGTGGCCTGTTATCTCCCAACCATAAAACTTTGTTCCTTAAAAAAAAAAAAAAAAAAAAAAAGATTTTAAGAGTATACCAACTAGAAAAGGAGTATCTTTGAAAGTTACAAATAATTTTCTATGGCAGTCTAATTCCCAAATTTGTGGATAAGTAGATCTCAAGGCTCATGGTCATTTGTAAATTTGTAGTCCTATTGATATTTACTAAGTGGCAAAATAGAACTTCCAAAAAAAACTCAAACTATAGGAAAAATGTAAAGTAACCTGGGGGTAGGGGGACCGACTTACATGAACATGCATGAGAATGGTTATTAATATAAAAGAATATATTTAATTGAATTAAAATATGAAATTTGAGACATAGCGTATAAAAATCCAACCATCAAATTTATAATATCACTCTTTCACATGAAAAAGTAAGAATGAAACATTCATCAAAAGAGCCCTTTTGAGGCGAGCTACCCGGACAAACTTTTCCCATTTTATTGTTTATAAGATTTTAAAATCATTTTAAGTTTTGTCAAAAAATAATGTATTTTTAATAATTTATTATGTGTAATCTAAACTGAAAGTCAACCGGTTAGATTTATTACATGAACTTTGTCTGCCACTCTACCTTGGTCTAAATTTACCAGCTGGTGAGGGACTACTAACTTAGTAAATAAACAGTATCCACCCGCACGTTTAAATGGATCCATCAAATCTCTTCAATATTACAATCTCCATCTCTTATTAATATTTAAGCAAAAATAAACGACAAAGTAATGCCATACGAAATAGGAATAGATCCTCGTTCAACATTTCAAATTATTATTATTATTATTATTATTATTTTTTATGACAAAGAGAATTTCCACTACCGACCCCAAAAGAAAGTCATCACTAAACAGCTGGTAATCTGGTTCCCATGGCATTGACATAGAAATACTCCCAAAGAACAGATCCTTTAATCGACGGTTTGAACTTGCTAAATCGAATTGAATCAAATAAAAATAGAAATTCTAAAACCTTACGAGGACTCAAGTCAAATAAGAACCAAATCAAACAATATTTTATTCGGATTTAAAAACAGTTGGTTTTGATTTTAATTTTCTTTTTTTTTTTTTCTTTTGATAAAAGCTAAGGAATCTTTTCTGGTTAACGGTCTCTCGTTGAAACCCAATTATGGTGGAGACAGTTGAATTTTTTCACACCTAACTGTCTAACTCATGCCGTAACCCTTTTGCTTATGTCCTAAATTCTTTTCATTTTTTTCCCCTTCTTTGGGCTACGTTATTGGTTCCGACGTTCAAAGCCTTATCCTCATACTCTTTCTCTATACAAATAATATATTCTCTCTGATCACCAAAGTTTACCACCGGCGAGGTCAGTCAAGGCCCAAGGGTGGCTTTCTTATATAATATTATCGGACCAGAAAAGGATATGATATTAAGTCCTCTTCCATTATAAAATAGGGTGAAGTTTACATTCTTAATTGATTGATTCTCTGATTTTGTTTTTCCAGTAAACGATTGATTCTCTGTTCAAAAACTAGTTAACCCACACCAATATTAAAGACCTGCTCTGTCGACGATGTCCCTAGCATGGTCAATGAATGAACGATCAAGGCACAAGGCAGCCTCCCTCCCCAGTCCCTAGCGTGGATTTCTCAAGACTTCAAGGCAAGTTGGTTCGTGAGCCATTTGGATTCACAAGTACTTAATTTAGTAAAACTGAAATACTAAAAAAAAAATAAAAATCTCAAACATAATTATACAATCACACACAAAGATTTATAATTGCCTACTTAATGGTTAGATAAGATTATTTCATCATCAATGGAGAATAGGGTTACAAGGCTCGTCCTCCAACTCTCTAAGATTGATTATAAAGAAAGAACTCTTGCTACAATTAATTATATAACAAAATCTTAATATTAAAAAGTACAAAAATTGTCCTCTGTAAACGATTCTCAAATAAAAAATCATGCGCCAATGGAAGAAGACATACCACTCCACTTTCTTCATTTTAAATTTAAAATTAGATATTCTTTTTTCATTTTTAATTTAAAATTAGATATTCTTACTCTTTTTAGTCGAATAGGTATGAGTAATGCAAATCTGTAATTCTGTATCTCTTGAGCCCATTACCAATATGATATTAATATAATTTTTTTTAGAGAGAGTATTCTCTTAGCAAGCGGCATAGGGAAGTGCATCCATGAGATGTGGCAAACCAATATTGTCCTACAAGGGCAACAATATGATTTCATGTGAAAAGGAGAGAGATAGACATAGAAGTATTTAAGCATTATATCCTACTCGAGTGGCTCAAAGAATCTTTTCTCTTTTTTAAATTACGCATGATATGGTACAATACAAATACCTATTAACTTATAAACGAGGGGTGGCAAAAACCCTAACCTAAAGCTTTGGATTGAAAGTTTTCAAATTTAGTTACAGCATGATGGAAATTAAGGTGGCGAAAAGTGATGAGAGGGGGTTCCAACAAAGTGATTGTTTTAGATATGATCTAGACTCAATCATGAATAAAGAATGAGATATAAAGGATGTAGAGAGCATTAAAATAGGATGGATAAAGTGAAAATGTGTGCTATAGTGTTTTGTGATTGACTAATTTTTAAAAAATTTAAAAGAAAAGTTTTATAGAATAGTTATACAATGGCTAAAGTGTATGGCACGAAATGTTGTGTAGTAAGAAAGTTGTATAAGGTGGCACAATGATGTACAATGGAGACCTTTAGATGCTCTAGTATGAAAGAGAGATTTTATTCAGATTGAAGGAATAAAAAGAACTGGGAGCAAATTTTAAATGACTTTAAAGAAATAGAGAGGAAAGCAATATATAGCTTAGGCTTTGTATCATGTATGGTTTTGAATTGAGCCAATTAGAGAGCAAGTATCCATATAGCTAACCCCATTGAAGGTTTTCAAATTTAGGTCACGATTATAAGAGTCGATAGCCATATTGGTCACCACTAATACCGATTTGGATGTAGATTTAAAAGGTCGTTTTTTTGGCTGGTACTTAAAATCATGGTTTAGGTTGGATATTTTTGTTGATCTACCGAGCAAATTCCAACTGAAACCAACATGGTCCGGTAAACAGAAAATCTCTGTACGTTCCAATCCAGATAATAATCAATATTACTAATCATTAATCAAATTGAGCTTTATAATAATTGATTATGTAACATCAACACGACCCAACGGTCCCAACCCGTTGTCTACGGCCCATTACTATAATCTATAAACATGATGTAGCAATTAGTGACATGGAATTGAAGTCCCAACCACTAAAAGTTAGAATTAAGACAGAAAAGGAAAGATGGCTTAAACTATCTCATCAACTTGTACTTGATATATATTTACACGCCAACTTGATTGGCCCACATGAAAGAGTTCCTCACAGTCGTATACATGCAATGCTTCTTCTAGATGGTCAGGTTCCAGGCTTCTAGATGGTCAGTGTCAAAGAGGAGAAATACGTGACGTGAACGTACATATTTTCCCTTTTATAATAAAATATAAATAGTATTTTTCTTTCGATCACAGCAAATTAATTAGCAGTACTGTTTCCATTATTGGGGGAATTGACAGATTACCTTAATTAGATTCTTAAATCACCTATGCCATAAATATATCTAAAACTATATATGACCCACCTTCTTTCCTTATTTGGGGCCTTCTGACGATTTCTCAGCTAGCAGGTATTCAAATTTTATGGGGTTATAGGTCTTACCTTCAATGGTTCTTCATTTGTTTCATACTTAAGATTCATGATATAGGTGCGTGGATCAGAGGTTCCATTTTCATCGTTTGAAGATTTTTGGTTTCATATTTGGAATTTTTAACCAACGCAACGGGGTAACCGAAGGGATTTTTCACCCTTGTTCAGCTCCTACGTGTGTGTGTGTGTGAGAGAGAGAGAGAGAGAGAGAGAGAGAGAGAGAAAAGCTTTCCAAATTGGGAGCTCTGCAACTCAACTAAGCAGAGAGGCACATTATGTCAGTACGTTGATTTCCCTTTACCAATTTAGTTTTACTTAATGGAAGGTCCACTGCTGATCGATAATGAATACAAGTTAACCAACACATGATTAATTTTGGAAAGCTATCTTTTCTGTTCTGATTCAAGCTAGCTCTCTTCTTGGAAGCAAAAATTTATAAACCATGGCAGATGACTTGATTCAATCCCGCTTGCCCCTAAAATCTTATATAATTATATAATTAATTCCAAATCATTCTAGTTATAATTATTATTATTATTATTATTATTATTTTTCGGTATAAATCTCAGATTGTTGTGGTTAGTTCGTGAGATCGAATCCCACCTTTACCCTTGTGATTTTCCAACGACAAGAAGACACAATCATTTAATAAAAATAACTTTATCGCAAAAGCAAACATTCATTATTGAATCCTCAAATGGCTCCATTCTTTAACAAAGTTTGGCAAGATGCATGCACCTCATAGTCTTAAATTTGGGAGAGGGATAGGTATGCCGTTAATATTAAATATGCTAGCAGATAGCACCAATAGGAACACATGATGGAGTATCATTCAGGAAGGATATAGGAGTCATTTCAGAAAAAGGAAAGAGAGAAATAGACACAATGGGTGCTAGCATACTTGATATCAGCGGTATACCCAACATTTTCCCCCTAAATTTATATATATATATATATATATATTTAGGGAAAATGACAAGTATGCTAGCGTAGTACCTAGGAATTAGGAATGCTAGCAGTATATTAGCCGTAGGATTTGTTCATCCTAAATGTAATCATTGGATGGAGAGAAAATGTCCAAAGCTTCAATCTACCGCTACTGCACCTTATCTCTCCCCTAATTCTATCTCACGCAGGAATTCTACCACGCCGACGTTCATAGGGTTTCAGATATACTCAAGCCATGCCCGTTGATAGGGTTTCAAATATGCCGCCATTCATAGGAATTCTGCCACACCGACGTTCATGTTAACAGTCGCAACCACCGATGACAATGAGCTCACCACAGAATCCTCAGATCTCCAAACTTTTTGGCATCAGTTGGAAGCTCTTTTCTTCGATTCATCGAGTTCGAGGACCGAATCGAGATCTGGCAATGGCTCCAGAGGCTCACCCTTACCGACACGAATGTCACCACCGGTAATGGCAATCGGAGCGAATGGGCCAACAAGGAGGGACAAAGAAGATGAATTTTTGAGGGTTTCTGATTAAAGAAAAAAGAATGAGAGAATGAACAAGAGAATGGAAACAAAAACGCAAATGAAGGCCAAGGGTTTGTTGGTCTTCTGGGTTTCAGATTCAGGGTTTTTGAGAAGAAGAAACCCGAGATTGGAAGAGAAACCTCGGTTAGCTTTCTTCGTCCAAAAATTCCATCTTTTTGTTCAGATTTGATGAAGCTGGAATTGGAGGTGGAGGTGGTGGTGGCCTGTCATGGAACAAAGGAGGAACTTAGCATCCAAAGAGAGAGAGAGAGAGAGAGAGAGAGAGAGAGAGAGAGAGAAGAAGAAGAAGAAGAAGAAGAAGAAGAGGAATCGGAGTGAGAGTCATAGTCGGAGAAGGAGGGAGAAGAAGAGGAACTGCTGCTCCTGGTAAACCCTCCGAACAAAGAGACGGTTGATAAATCCGACCCTTGCTTTCCTAAAAATCCATGGTCAAAATAATCCTTCTCTAGGTTCATCGCCATGATTGCTTCACTGATCACGCTTATGTTCGATTTCCCTCGAACTCAGTTTTGTGAGAGGAGACAGGAGAACAAGAACAGACCAGTGATTGATGAAGTCAGATTGGAGGGGTCTTTGGAAACGATTTCCAGTGCTGGAGTCGTTCCGGTGACTGCGGATGGATTGGGTCTGGGCGACGTCGACGGCCAGGAGCGCTGGGTCTTTCAGATGGGGCATATGCTCCATCAACGGCGGTGGTGATTGTTGGATATCCACATGCATGGAGTCGAAATTGGTGTCGGTGTCGATGCCTGATAAGGGAATTGAGTGGCCATGGGTGATCTGGGACATGGCAAAGGAGAGGATTGGAAAGTTGTCGGCAATGGATCCATGACCGGAGTTCGCTTTCTCCGGCTGGATCTGGTAAAAGGAATCACTTTTCCGGCAAGAAGAGGGAGAAAGAAAGAGAGGAAAGGTGTAGCAACCGTGGATTGAAAATTTGTATAACTTCTCTCTATCCAACGGTTTAAGTCAAATTGATTAAATCCTATGGTCAAAATCCCGCTAGCATTCCTAATTCCTAGGTACTACGCTAGCATACCTATCCCTATAACAAACATAAGATCTTTCTTTTGGTAAGACGACAAAGAGGAGACTCTAAACCCATTTTTGCAAATTATTTATTTATTTTTTTATTTTATCCCCGGATAGTGGGTGATAGTTGGTGTAAAGAAAACTGATATCCTTTCTATTTCTAGGGACGAAAAGAAAAGATGGCACTACGAAGTACGAAACGTGCAATTACTTGTTCTTATGTATTTTTGTGCCCCTGCTTTTCTCGACACATCTCTTTTTCATTATTCTCTATCAAGAAAATAGAAAAGAGATGTAATAACATAAAAAAAGAATAAGCTAAAATAGGGATAAAGTTTTACTGATCGAACTTGGGATCTTGACTAAGTGAAAGATAATTAGCTTCTTAGTCATATCAATGAAATTAAGACTTCCTTCTTTACTAAGGTATATAAAGAGAATACATTGTTCCATCCCACTTCTAGAAGAGACCTAACATAATCCCATTACTTTATAAGTAAATAAGCAATTACTTTTCATAATAATAATAATAACCAACCCACTTAACATTCTTACTTTCACACCACAATACTAACTTATGTGACAACATACTACTATCTAAACTCTTGCAATTGTCGCAATGTGGAAGAGGTTGCCATGGCCCATGCACATGCAAGAGATAACCCACACACACATCACTTCACTTGCTCAAAAAATCCTTTTCCCCTCTGAAAAATAGAAATTGATTGAAAGTAACAGCTCGTCCACCTTCAAATAAATTGAAGAAGGTAGTTTTCCATCCCTTACAACTATCATTGATATCGTTTGATTAGACTACAAGAATATTTTCGGCCTTGTCCAATAGGAATGGGATTCATCCTTCTCCCCATTTGAAGACAAACTTTATTTAGATCAAATTCATAATTAATTTATTGTTCATTTTCTTTTTTAGGTCAAATGATTTTAATTAGTGGATGAGATTGTCTCCCATAGAGTCTTTGTATAGTAGTCATGACATGTGGAGTGGTGCTATAAAAGTTCTCACTATTAGATAGATATCTAGGGAATGATTTGGATCAATCACTTACTAAATTTCATATTTAAATTCAACACTGAACTATTTCTTCTCATGCACCTCCTTGATTGTAGATAGTCGATCTAAGCATTTTCATGCATCTCATGCTAGTCTTAGATTTTCAAAAGTTTTATTTTAAAATTGACCAATTCTCATGCCCAGAATCTATCTCTCTACAAAATGTCGCCTCGATCAAACCTATTATGTGGTACAAATAAGTGGGTGATTTATGATGCCCTATGGACTTGATAGGATCCACAGTTCCTTACCATAACCTAACCCACCCATTGAGGAAGAGGTGGGAAAACCTATATTGCTTTAAAAATTATCATCATTATTATTATTATTATTATTATTTTAATAAAGGTTCTCTAAGCAAGTGGCAGGGGGTAAGTATAGTAGCACCCGCTCTTTTATTGCATCTTATGGAACAGTCCAAGGGACTTTATTCACGCACACTAGACGGGAAGGGGGGAGAATACATGTGACATGAGTCTATTTCTTAGACCTTTCACACTCGTAGCGCTTGTTCTACAAGCAGAAGTTACAACCAGTGCTATGCACTAGATCCCCTCTCACACACATAAAATGATCTCTCTACCCCTTATTTATGAAAACATTCCATCGCCCCTCACCAGTGTGCTCTCACATACCACTTGCTTAACGAATCCTCTCCTTTTTTTAATGGGTACAAGTTTCATTGCCATCTTTATTAATCAATGGAATATGCCCCCAGGTTGTGTAGGAGGATATCTTATTTCAACCTCTTCTCCCCTCATCACTGTCACAATCTTCCACATAGGGACATCCATGAGTTTAATTTATCACACCAAAAGTAAAAATAAAAAATCCATATATCCATGTGATGGGTGACATTCATTGATTAGAAAAAAAGAGCAACTCAGTGAATGAGTCTCTTGCTATTGTGGGGTCTGGAAGGAACAAATATATGTAGCTAGGGGTACAATTTGGCCCTGTCGGCCCTAGCTTGCCATGAGCCCAAACGGGGTCTAGTTGAGATACCCTAGCCCGAGGGCTGGTCAAGACTATGAATTTGAGGCCTTGAGTCAGGATTGGGCCAGGCGAAGGTAAAGGCTTTGGGCTAAGCCCGGACCTATTTTCTTCTTCTTCTATTGTTTTGATTTCAGATGTTTTCTTTCTTGCTCTATGAACTTGTCTACAAGGTCTTAAGTTATTAACTATTGCCAATTCTGTAACATCCAAGAAAGTGGTTGCTTGATTATGCTTGTAATTTCAACGCCCAATAAGGTCTAGTGCCGAAATCTAAGACCAAACTGTATTCAACAAGGTTTTCATTGTGCCTAATTTTCCCCTTCATGAGAGAAGCAAATTACTTTAGCTTTTATGTTGTAAATTTTATCTTTGTGTTCAACGTACTATACCAACTTCTTGGTTGAAATTGAATTAGTAAAAAATCATTTATTGGTAATCGCTAGCTAGTATCATTTATTTTTAGGTTCTTTAAACCGAATTCAATGTTTCAGATCCAGTTAGTTAGGGTCAGCCCGATCTGGCCTTGAACGTGGATCAGTGTTGGCTTTATTAGGCCTTGAGTCAGCGCTGGGCCAGGCTTAGGCCCAGATTAAAGGACCTGGGGTTGGATTGGGTTGGATTAGGGTCTTCAAAAGCTTAGCCCAACCCGACCCTGTTGCAGCCTTACCTCTGTTTCAATTAAAGAAATTCATTAATTAGAAAATTCAGCTTAAATAAATTACAGAATAGCAGTTTGGTAAACTGTAGGAATTCATGTCTAGCTTTGGATTTAAATAGAGTTATTAATTTCCTGAGCTCATAAAGAGAGAGAGAGAGAGAGAGAGAGAGAGAGAGAGAGAGAGAGAGCATGCGTTGTTAAGGACAGTCATGGCTTCTTCAGGTCAAAGAAAAAAATATATATATATAGAGATTGATTTCTTCCGCCCATAGCTTACTTGATCTGTCCTTGAATGTTGATAGAAAAGTATTTACATTCATGAAGAATAGCATGATAGAGATTAATATAATCTAACGCTGACGTATAGTGATCTCCAGCTCTATCATTAATCATAGCTTAAGACGGATTAAGTAGGATTTTTTAGTTCCCAAACAACTTATAAGTCAATACCTATATAAAAGACAAGGAGTACCTTCATTTCTTTTTGTCTGTGAGGGGTGGGGGATTGACTATTGGGTTTAATTATTAAAAAGAACATTTAAAATACCATAAACTAAATTCCAAGGAAATCTTAACCAATAGAGAATATGAGCAGCCATGTGACAACAAATGGGTTGTGGAACTTAATTAGGTGGTTTTTATTTTTCTGGTAGAAGCTTAATTAGGTGATGAATGACATTACACATAACTTATTTGTAAACTATTAAAGGAAATGGGTCAAAGCTTACAACGGAGACTCAAAGAATTCTGTCATTTTGATTTTTAAATGACTGTTTGTTCATTTTTTAACTAAAATCTAGATATGAAGGCAGGATTTTCTATCATACATAATCACTCATGTACTGTCAAATGGTAGATCATGATTTTTTCAGGCATGTGAACTCTGGAAGAGTGGAAGGTGTAGAGACTGTAATTTATATATGATGCAGAAAATACAATGTAACAAAAGAAAAAAATAAAAAATAAACAATCGTAATGTAAGGATATACGTGGTTTGGAAAGGTAACTACGCCGACAATGAGATGAAAGAAGCTTCACTAGCAATGGAAAACAAGGTTACAAATTATTCCCCTAGCCCCTCTATTCATGAAGAATTTCCTTTTAACCCTAATTTGTAGAAATGCAACCCTAAAACGATGCAAAAGATAATGGAAAAACAAAACAAACAATGCACACGGATTTTACGAGGTTCGGCAAGGTTGCCTACGTCCCCGGTGAGATGAGATCCTGCTTCACTATCAATGGAGAATAGGATTACAGCGCTTGTCTTCACACCTCTCAGTATTGCTTGCATTACAGAGAAAGAAACCCTCGCTACAAATATATAACAAAAAAACCCTAATCCGGATTAAACTACAATTGCCCTCAAATAAAAAATTCGAACGGGGGACTGCGCCCCCTACACCTTCTGCATAGCAGGAGGGCCTTCTGCCCCCCTTGCAATCCCCACGGCCCGCTAACCGGCTAGTGGGACCGCCGTCCTGCCTGTCTAGGTGTTGCACCAGTACTCCCTGGATTAAACTGCGACGGAATACAAAACATCATACACCAACAATGACCCCATCTCAACCAGTTTAAAAAAGCAAAACATATAGATATAATTTCTGAAATTCACAATCTATGGTCTTTTAATGGTCTTCTGGAGGTGGCTCAAAATTCAAATCAAAGAATATAAGATATCAATCTTCAATAGAAGGACCCTAAAATGAACAAATTACACAAATTGAAGAAAGGGGTATCTTAATTTTTGTTCTTTTTGGAAAAAGGAACAAAAAAGGGGGGGTACATGCCCTCTCACAAAGTCACAATCAGAGGCTCTCTTCATTCCCTCTCCTCAATAATCATGTGAGTTTTTTTAAATAATGAACAAACACCTTTCGAAATATATTATTATTTTTTATTGACTTGATATATAAAATGCTAATTGATCCTACCTGCAAGTTGGTCTCTCTCTCTTCTATTTATTTAATCCAAAGCTCGAACAATATTCGACAAGTTATTCTGATTTACAAGGA
This sequence comes from Macadamia integrifolia, assembly GCF_013358625.1. Lineage (NCBI taxonomy): Eukaryota > Viridiplantae > Streptophyta > Magnoliopsida > Proteales > Proteaceae > Macadamia > Macadamia integrifolia. Next base: position 11,417,231 of record NC_056565.1, read on the forward strand.
AATCTTAACTACTTAAGAGAACATGAGTAGCTTTGTGGCAACAAATGGGTTGGGCTTAGGTGGTGGAGCACATCACACCCAACTCAATTGTAAACGACTATACAGTAAGGTGCGCACCACCTAAGCCCACACCATTTGAGCCATTTTCTTAAACCGATCCCCATTTTTGTTTCCTCAGTTTTCAAGTCCACTCAACCCACTTGAAGGCCCTTTTAACTGATAAAGTTCACAATTGCCATTCCAATTCGTATTATTTCTATGCCTATCAGTTGTACGGTCCTAGCTCCCCTCTAGCGTGGAACTCTCTTTCACAGTGGTGACCTATCAACCTCTCACGTCTGGTATTTCAAAAAAAAAAAAGAAAAAAAGCGCAACTGCCACTCTTGGGTGTTGTGTGAAATCCGCAATAAAAAAATAAAATGTATTAAAAAAAATCAGGACTTCGACGCTATAATTGAATTTTTCCTACCCATGGTTTACAGATAGGAATTCGATCAAGTTGAATTCACTATGGGCCGACCCCTATACAAATTCTTGGCAATCTGAATCAGCCATTAATCCCAGAAGTTATACTTTATAGGGTCTTAATTCGGATAGATTCCAACTGATATTGGCTGAGACTGATGAGTCTCTTGTTGATTTCGCTTATTGTACCTTGCTTTCACTCCTTTTTCTATGAATATCTAAAACACACATTGTAACGATCCAAACTCGAGATAGGGTAATAGGTACTATCCTCACGGGCGATGATCAAATGATCAGAAAAATAAAACTAATGTCTTATAAATTACTCATACAAAATCATAAATTTACTATATAGACTGAACGAACAATACGGAAAGTGTTCATAAATAAGAAATTAAATTAAGGTCCATAATCCATCAACTAACCATCATATATTTGGTGGCTACAAATAAAACTTCAATAAGTCTATTATAATTGTCTTTAATGAAATTACTAAAATAAAATAGAACTTGTCTTCTCTTCACATCCATCTGTGCTACATTGACATGTGCTTACTGATCTGTAGAAAAATATGGTGGGTGAACTTAATAAGCCTCATGAGGAAAACCATTTCATACCAGAAAAAAAAACATGCATATCGGTAAAAACATAATATTAGTATAGTCATGAAATACATAAAACATAGACATACTTCCGCTCTAAAATTTGTAAATACGGATAAGAAAAATATCTTCTGAATCATTCATAAATAATTTTGCATTATCATTACAAATCACGACAATGTCATTTATACTCTTAAAATCCTAAGGGAAGTCAATTATCATATGAATTATCCAAAGCATCATGATAGTGAGGACACACCGTTGATCAACACGGCTGCGTATCTCGAGCCCTTTGATGGAACCCCCGAGTCGTTTGACGGGGTTGGTTGGCACCTCTTGTTCATTTCAAGTTCTTTGATGGAAATCCCAAGCCCTTTGATGGGAACCCCGAGCCTTTTAACAGGTTGGACATACCCTCATTTAGTACCTAAACTCCTACTGAAAAGGGTGGCAGTCATATAGTGTTCTTTCTATTGTTCATTTCTATTTATTTATTTTTTTTCATTGCATTCTCTTTCAGTCCATTTTGTCCTTCCCAAACCCTTTGATGGCAATCCGAGCCCTTTAATGAAATGGACATAGATGGACCTTTAGTGCCATTCTTTTGAGGTCATTTCATCATTCTAAATTTTTTATAAATTCATATATTTCATTCATTAAAGAAAATCATGAGGCAACGTCATTATATTCATAAGTGCACAAAACATAAATACTAAAAAATGAGATGTTGAAAATGCTTATGAGATGCATATAAAACAATATTGTCACAATGATATAAACAAAAACATGTCAATATATGAAATGCGATAAAAAGTTGACGATATGACAGTTCCACTTACCTGTGTCTTTACTATGATCAAGATCCTGATCGATATCTCGCTTGTACGAACAATTACTTAAAGAGTATATTCCAATGATTAGGCTTTAATTTGTACCAAATTTACTTCATCATTTTACTATTAACTATCCCCTATAAAATTTATATTTTAGTGCTTCTTCTTCTTCTTCTTCTTCTTCTTCTTCTTCTTCTTTTTTAGTATTGTGTCATTCACTAAAAATCTCAATTTTGTTTAATTACTAAAATGATCTTATAATAGTTGTGCAGAAACGCTCAATAGCTTTGCACCCCAAATTGCATTATGAATATATTCATTTGCACTTAATTACATAATTCAGATGATCATAATTGGGCCAGGTGTTCCCATTAAACTATTTATACTAGGGGTTGTAGCTTGAATTTTTCTCTTTCTTTGCATTTCAGTTAGTGCATAATTAATGTGTTAATTTATGTGTAATTGAATGTCTTTTCTTTAATTAAACCCTACCTTCATTCTCTCTCATTTTCTTTCTTGCATACTTTCTTTATCTCCTAAATTTTTCCTTCCGTTAATTTAATTTGTTTTTGATCCTTTCTTAGCTGTCCGATTCTCTCCTATTATATATATATATACTTTTATTTTTCTCACACACAATTACAAGATAGGATCTGAAATTTCCTAGTTTTTCTAAAATTGTCTTATTTATTCTTAGCATAGAAGCTTCTTAAAAGTAGTTTCTATAAACCTCCCTTCATATTAGGAATTTACTTCCGTTTCTAATTTTCTTCTTTAATCAATTATCCCATAGTTTATGCATGCTTCTAATTATTATTATTATTATTATTATTATTACTATTATTATTATTATTATTATTATTATTATTATTATTATTATTATTATAATAATAATAATAATTATTATTATTATTACTATTACTACTAATGTTATTATTATTGTTGTTATTATTATTACCATTGTTATTATTATTGTTATTATTAATATTAGTAATAGTAGTAGTATTTAGTTTTTCTAAAATGTAGAAGGTCCTCCTTTTACTCAACACACTCTCTCTCTATCTCTCACAATTTTGTCCTCTCCATTTATTTTATTTTTAAAATTCAAAATTGATTTGAAGATGAGTTGCATATACATACACCCTCCCTCTCGGTTTCTGTCGCTTTCTTTCTCCATTATCTGTCCTCCATAATTTTGAATCTCTCCCATTAAATAAAAACCTTGAATCAAAAATGGGGAAGAAGACCTACCTCTTGAAGCATACAAATCCTCTCTTCTAGCTTGGGCTCTTCACTCCTTCTTACTCCTAGCTTCAAGCCTTATTGATTTTCAATTTCAGCCTTCAAATCCCCCCCTTAAACTATTGAAATGACGCTTCTTATCTATTTCTCTCCTAACACTCTCAAGTTCGTAAAATCTTCTCCAAGACAATAAAGAGAAAAAGACTTTACATTCACTCTTTAAACCTTCCAGTCACACTCCTTTCATTCGTATTAAACTACACCTAAAATGTAACACACTTTAATTCTATCTATCTCTCCATATGTGAAATTGAATTTTGTTGTTAGAAATGAAATTCAATAAAATTTAAGATTTACCTTCTCATCTCATTTGTTTGTCTTAAATAGTAGTAGAGAAGAAGTCAAAGTAAATATTCACTTAGCTAATGGCTATTGAATGCAATTGATGAGAAAGAGTATAAATGAAGAAATGGAAAGAGAAAGTACATGCCATGGTCGGCAACAATCCTTACTTCATTTAACACCTTTAGCACATATCATACACATGAATACATAATATATATTAAATATATATATATATATATATACCTACCCCACAATACTATACTAATTTTCTACACTTTAACATTTTCATTAGGGCCTACAAATTTTGGGGCATTACACACACCCCATGGTTTAAGAGGTTTTATTCACATTATGTGCAAAGGAACACTGGATCCTTCCATTTTTAGACTCCATTTGGTGTTCCTCAAGATTTGGGATAAGTACAAGAGTGTTCAGAAAATTGATGAAGAATGACAATTGGTATCAGATCAAATATATCGATAATCGATGGATCCATATTGGTATTAATTTTGAATCGGCCATATCAATCAATCCAGATATCCTATACCTGTGCAACAGTACAGATCAATGGTAAGAATCACAAAAATTGAATTTTAAAGAAAAACATGAAAAACATGGGCAAAAGCATCCAATCCCAGCTGATAAAGGTTAATCCCGATCGGTATCAAAATAACATGCTCGATACAGTGAACTGAGACTAAGTTTGGTTGTCAAGAAATAATGAATAGAAAAAAAAAAAAAAAATTATTAAAGAGAGCAATCAATGCATCATGATATCTTCAAATTTATTTATTTATTTATTTATTTTCTTCTCCTTTTCATTCTATTCATTTCTTAAAAACCAAACATAACCTTAAACCATGCCGATAACCGACTTTATCCAGTCACCGGAGAGGTCTGTGACTCATTTCTTGTTAGACTATTATTAGAGCAAACGGGGAAGGAACTACTTACGCACGTGGGCCCCACAACTCCTTTCCTCCACCGGTCCTCTACTCTTTTATGATTTCTAGCGTCTTCAGTACTCCTTTCTAAGATTCCCAGCGTGGATAAATATACAAATTCCGTGCATGAATTGGAGTATTGTACTCTTAACAATCGTTGTGGATCTTGTGATGTTTCCGTATTGAAACATCTCTTTTAAATTTGGGATCAGTCCTTGGAGAAAAGACCAACCTTCTCCCAATGGAATTCTTCCAATCCAGCTCACTTCCCTTAATACGGCAATGGTGTCGTATGATACTTGCTGTTTAGTTGAAAAACAGAAAAAACATAATAAACAAAGAAAAACGATTTGAGTAAAGAACACTTAGCTCATCGGTAGGGGAAGCATCGTCAATCATCAACATGATCATAACCCCATCACCTGATCCCTGGTCCACCCACGCCTGTCCTGTATATTCCTTTTCTTCTCAAAAAGGAAACGAAGAGGGGAGAGAGAGAGAGAGAGGGACAGGGTCACAGGGAGTATTTGATGCCTTGCAATTCGAATTAGATGGATGGAGAGCTGTTTCGATCTTCCCGAGGAGACCGAGACAACACCCACCAACTCGAATGCCATCAACATGAACATCAAGATGACTCCACTTCCTCCTCCTCCTTCAAGATTCCCAATCTCCAGCCCTTCACGAGCCGAACCATCTTCGAAGAGACTCCAGAAACTGAAACAGAGATCGTCCCATCACCATCATTATTATCATCCTCCAGCTTCACAGACTTCAGACCACCAGATGGCCGTAAGAAGGCCGGTCTCCAACGCTCCAAGACTGCCCCGGCTATGGCAGTCATGCGGGACCTCAGGCAGCAACAAACGAAGACGCAGATGCCTCAGTTTGAATCTAATTCCATTATCAGGCAGGCCATATTCTTCCTCATCATCTATCTCTCACTGGGCGTTTTAATCTATTCCTTTAGTAAAGATCATTTCTCGGGGTTTGAGACCCACCCCGTGGTGGATGCGCTATACTTCTGCATCGTCACCATGTGTACCATCGGGTATGGCGACATCGCCCCCTTGACCCCTGCCGCCAAACTGTTCGCCTGCATCTTCGTGCTTGTGGGTTTCGGTTTCATAGGAATCTTGCTTAGTGGGACGGTGAATTACGTGCTGGACTTGCAGGAGAACATGATATTGACCAGCATTCGTGCCGGTACCGGCGCTGGGGGATTCTCGGCGAAGAATTACATCTTTGACCTAGAGAAGGGGAGGATGAGGATCAGGATGAAGGTGGGTCTGGCGCTTGGTGTTGTGGTGTTGTGCATTGGCACGGGTGCTATGATCTTTTATTTCGTGGAGCATTTGGATTTGGTCGATTCCGTTTATTTGTCGGTTATGTCCGTCACTACCGTTGGTTATGGCGACAGGGCCTTCGAGACTTTGCCTGGGAGGCTATTCGCCTCTCTTTGGCTACTCTTTTCCACCCTAGCGGTGGCCCGAGCGTTCCTCTACTTGGCGGAGGCCAGGATTGATAAGAGGCACCGTAGAATCACTAACTGGGTTTTGCAACGAGGCATCACTGTTGAGGATTTTCTTGCCGCCGACGTCAATAACAATGGTTTCATCAGGTAGCTTTCTGCTCATCCTTATTCATTGTTCTCCACAATCCACTCTCTCTCTCTCTCTCTACTGCGTTTATTGGGTGCTTGAAATTGAATGGATTACTGACTCTGGTTTTGATTTTAGTAAATTTTTTTTTTTGTTTGGTCTTACCCTGAACTTTTACTCAAAATACGACAAACTTCACTGCCATGGAGCCCCGAACTCTTATGCTTAAAGAGGGAAGTAACACAACTAAATATTGTCCACCAGTGAAGCTGTAAGGATCTGACATTACAGGGCGAGCTTTTACCATGGTTGGGGACAGGAAACCTACTGTAACAAAGGTTTCTCTGTTCCTCCTCTCTGTGTGAGTCTCTTCAATACTGACCTGTCCCTCACTTCCTCTTCCTCTGGTCTCAGGCTCTCACCCTTGTTTTGTGAATTATATGACTTACCCATTTTCCAGCACAAACACCCAATTCTTAATTGTGTTCTTGTCCCATTTATACTTTTCTCTTTAGTTACTGGACACCTTGAAAATTGAAATGACAGTGCCTTAATGAGGATTTTCTCACTTCACTGACCCAGCTTGAAGGTGTGTAAATGATTATAAGGCATATCTTCCTTCTAGTTTGTGAAAATTCTTGTCATGGCCAAACCAATTTCCAAAAGCGGTTCCTTGACAATTTAACAGCTTGAAGCGGCATTATAGTTGGGCTTGACTGTATGAAATTTGTATAAATCTGATAGAAACCATGTTGAATTGAACAGTTTGTTCCAGTTCTGTTGAAGAGCCTGTACAACACTGAATGCACCCGTTATTCCTCTGTTCTGGATTTTTCCTTTTTTCACCCTTCTACTCTTCTCTATAGAATAGATTTCAATGTAGCCATTAGCTTTGCACTTGACATTAGGAGACTATTGTTGGACAATAAGGGTGGTGCATTGTTGCTCTTTGAACTTCTACTATGCATGACTGATAAGAGTGTTTTTACCATTGTCTTTGCTTATGTGCCTAGCCATTTAGAGATTGTTCCTTAGCTTGTGCTAATTCTCACCATCATGCTCCCTGAAATTTCGTACTTTTTCTTCCCCTCCCCCTCCCCTCCCCTCCCCCGGGCACCCCACACACACACACAAAAAGAAAAGGAAGAAGAAGAAGAAGAGAGTGTGGAGAAGAAAATGTTTTATGCTTTGTGTATCTGTCCTTGTTGAATTTTAGAAATCCACTCTTCTTTCCAAGAAGTATACAGAAACTACAGGAAACACTTATTGATTTATCTATATATTGAAAACTTACCAATGATGAAGCTGTTTGACCCCAAGCTCGTCCTATAATGGCTATTCGCTAAGATTGTCTACACTTGCCTACAACTCTGAAACAGAGAGAGAACATTGAAACATCCGACTTTGGTCTGAGGTCCATCAAGTTGGATATAACACACAGAAATTTTAGGTTAATTGGTAAAAATGGTATGATTGTTTCTTGCACTCCAATATGATCAATATTTTCTTGAACTGTTTTCGACATCAACTTTGGCCGAGGTTCTCTACTAGAGGCTTGTAATACTGAGAATATTTCAGACCTATAAAGTTTGGTATGTTTTTGTTGCCCTTGCATTACTCTGTGATATAGGTAGAAATAAAGAGTGCTATGCTCATGGTAAATTAGATTTTGCAATTTACTGATGGAAATGCTCTTCTTATCTCGTAGGTTCTTAATTCATTTTTATTTTTTGGGCTTCATGTTTCTCAGTAAATCAGACTATGTTATCTACAAGCTCAAAGAGATGGGAAAGATAGGAGAAAAAGATATTTCACAAATCTGCACTCATTTCAGGAAGCTTGACCGCCATAACTCTGGGAAGATAACACTGCCTGATATCTTGGAGAGCTCATAGATGATGACAAGGAAAACTGGAATTATTTGTGGAAGAGGATTTCTTCGTATGTATACGGAAGCAGTCTCCAAAGGGGGCGGGCGGGGGGATAAAGGCCTCCCAGCATTAACTTGCTGGCGGTGTAAAGGAATGAATGCTGTATGTTACAGCGATTTGTAGGACTTCAAAAGGAAATTTTGAGTTTGAAGGGCAAAAAAAATAAGAAGAAGAAAAGTGTAACAGATGCGGATCAAGTTTTCTTGGAAGGAATGGTCCAATGTCAAGAGAGGTGGGGAAGTAGGCATATATGCCAATCCAAATTACCCAAAGATATAACTGTCTTAAACAAAACAAATAAAAAATATTAATTTTGAAATACCCAAAATACTCTTATAGTGATGAGTTATAATCAGAATTCTTTGTAAAATATAAATTCCCTGTATTCTTCACTACTCACTAGGGCGACCCTGTATTCTTCACTACTCAAAAGGGCGGCCTTCATTTTTTTATTTTATTTATTTATTTTTTTTTTTTATAGGAGACAGAAAAATGAACCATTCCTCAGAAAATGTTTACATGATTAGAAAGGGGGTCAGTGGTACTAGTAGTAGTGGTAGTGATAGTTTTCCTAGCTAGGGAAACAAAATGGAGCAGTTGACTCGATTGCATCTAAAAGTAACCTGTTGCATTGTTGCATAGTTTTATATACAGACAAAAAGATAGGTGCCATGCTTAAGGGCCAACAAAAGTTATCTAGATCAAAAGAGAGTTTTTGGACAATCTCTTAGTTAGTCCAAATCTCCTTCAAAATCCATCCCCTCCTTTGTGCATGCTTTACTCCAGTATGAATAGCCTTGGCGCATTCTTCAATAAGCGGGGTTAAGAATTAGGATTTTCTGCTGGTTTGGTTTTGCCTTCCTAAATATAAAAACATTCCTATGCTTCCAAATAAAATAGCATAGAATAATAAAGTTGGTAAAGAAATATTTAAGATCCTTCTTGAGTAGAAAATCAGAATTAAACAAATACAGAAGTCTCTGGAAAGGAGCACAAAGATGTGTAGTGTTTAGTCTTAATGGGCTAGCTGCCCAAATGCGTCTTGTAAAATCGCAAGACAGAATGACATGTCAAACAATTTCCTATTTGGAATTGCACAAGGCGCATGTATTCTCCATAGGCACCCATTTTCCCAATACATCCTTGTTGGTAAGCCACTGTTGGAGATTCTCCAGAAGGTGGTTTTAAATTTTGGGTAGATTTTGATCTTCCATAAGAAGCGCCATTAGTGTGAGCAAAGAGATAAGAAGCAATGACACCTGTTAGATAATCTAATAGTGTTAGTTGGTGCAGCATTGCTCAGTAAATTAGCAGCCAATTTAGTGGATAGGGACCCTGTTTTTGAAACAGTGCACCTCCAGTGGTCTTGATGTGTGCCAATAGGAATAGAGATTACTGAGGATACAAAATGTGAAGGAATAAAGGAAAGTAGAAAGTTAGTATTCCAACTATTGTTAATTAACAGATCACATACCTTTTTATTGTCCAAATTGGTGGGTAAAGAGAAATAGGATTCACCAGAGAGGGCCGTAGATAGGATAGCCAAGGGTCCCATCCAATATGAGTGTTTTGCCCAGACCCAGTAACATGTTTAACCCACCTAGATAAAGTTGGTAGTATGTAGGTGGTGAGGCAAAATATGTCCCCTTCCTCAGCACGGCCGAAGCGTGTATGCAAACCTGAACAGGACTGACCCACTACCTCGGCCCTCCATCAGACCGTGCTGCCACCTCAGCCCTCCATCAGTCCGCGTTGTCACCTTGGCCCTCCATCAGGCTGTGCTGCCACCTCGGCCCTCAATCAGGCCGTGCTGCCACCTCGGCCCTCCATCAGGCCGTGCTGCCACCTCGGCCCTCCATCAGGCAGTACTGCCACCTCGACCCTCCATCAGGCCGTACTGCCACCTCGACCCTCCATCAGTTCGTGCTGCCACCTCGGCGCTCCATCAGGCCATGCTACCACCTCGGCCCTCCATCAGGCCGTGCTACCACCTCGGCCCTCCATTAGTCCGTGCTGCCACCTCGGCCCTCCATTAGTCCATGCTGCCACCTCGGCCCTCCATCAGGCTGTTCTGCCACCTTAGCCCTCCATCAGGCCATTCTACCACATCAGCCCTCCATCAGGCCGTGCTTCCACCTCAGCCCTCCATCAGGCCATGCTACCACCTCGGCGCTCCATCAGGCCGTGCTACCACCTCGATCCTCCATCAGTCCGTGCTTCCACCTCGGCCCTCCATCAAGCAGTGCTACCAGTCACCTCGGCTCAACCAACCTGTCACCTCGGCTCGACACAGTCAAGTAATGCACCCATAAAAGTGCACACATCCACTCCTACATTCAAGGGATGTGATCCCTGATCATGGGGGTAGGACTCTATCCACTACACGTCATCAGAGGCATCCACCCCTCTCACGACTTGCACCTCCGAGATCAATGGAGAATATTCTCAGAATATGCCCTGAAACCTAGAATATTCCTATAATCACAGTACCACTCCCCTTAAGGACTCTACGCCTAAACTGGACTCTCCACAAATGCCCCTCCTCTCTCCATCAACAGTCTATAAATACTAAGGTAAGCCTCCATCATGGGGGATCGATCAATCACTTCTTTTACTGGAAAAACTCTCTTGAGCATCTGCTGTGGAAAGATCTGACTTAGGCATCGGAGAGTCCCCTGTCGGGTCAGCCCAGCTCTCCCCTGTCATCTCTTCTGTGCAGGTTAGCCAAAGCACCAAGAACTACGGGGAAGATCATCTAGTCAATTTTTACTGCATCAGATTGACGTCGTCCATGGGAACCAGTTACAAAAAGTCACCTTGGACCAATGCAATTAAGGAGTGAGAAGGTCGTTTCTTCGATGATAACATGAGTAAGATCCACCCGTGAGTTACCACTTGGACGTCCCCATTCACCACCAATGGCAGAGCATGAGAATGTCTCAGCAGAGACCCCTCCACAAGGACCCCAGCAAACTAGGTCTGATGTGCAAGTTGCCCAGGGAGAGGGGAATCGCGTGAGTAAAACCCTCAGCTATCTCGCCATATCCCATCATCACAGGTAACTCACCTAAACATGGAAGAACAGATGTAGAGCCTACAGCTACAGGTGTTAGTGACAAACACACTGGTGTGGGACTTTATACGTTAGTTCGGCTCGGCACTTCCAGTGCCACGGACTAGTTCAGCTCAGCCGCTTAGGCCTGTTCCGGGTAGACAACTCAACGATGAATCTCCTAACAACAGTGTCACCCCTCAATCAACAGTAAGGAGGGGGTCGGCCAGAACATCACGCACTGTTCACTCGATACCACCCCTCTCTCCTACCGAGGGGTGCAGGCAAGGTCCCATTCCTGCCCAGAACTGAAGAGTTCCCCGTTCCGTGCATCACTTGAGTCCAAAGACACATGATGCCCATAGATCCCCACCCCGGGTAGGAAGACGCCAGCTGTCACCTCAAAGACTCACTAGAGGCGCAGGCCCGCACAGAGAAGAACGGTAAGATCAACCCCATGAGGGTTAGACCTCGCCCATCAGGCTGACCAATGGCGCACCACGGCAAGGCCAGGATCGGCTTGGTGGACACTAAGGCCGAGGAAGAAGCCCCAGAAGAGGTGAAAGGGCACGACGATCCTCGGATCACCAAGCCGAGGTGAGAAGGGACGACTTGGAGAGCCGCATCCAGCACCTCATTGAGCAAGTAGAAGGAATGCAGAGGCAAAGGCACCCGACCGACATAATTGTTACTCCAGTTCATAATGCACTATCCGACGAACTGATAGACGTCGAGCTGCCTCCAAATTTTGTGATACCCATCTTCAATGGATATGACGACACCACAGATCCTTATGATCATTTGCTGTACTACACCTCGGCCATGACGGTTCATGGTAGGTCAGACGTCATTCTCTGTCGAGCCTTCGTAGCCTCATTAAAAAGAGCTGCACTGGTATAGATGTTGAACTTAAGGTCACGGTCCATTTGCAGCTATGAAGAGCTGACAAGAGCGATCCTCACACGTTTCCAAGCAAGTATTGAGCAGAAGCAAACTATAGAAAACGTGATGAACATGAGGCAGGGAGCAAGAGAGACTATAAGAGAGTTCCTTGCCCGATTCACCAAGGTGACATTGGAGGTAAAAAACCTACCAGAAGGAGTGGCGTATAGCACGTTGTGCAATGGGGTAATGCACCCTGATTTGGTCCAGTCTCTGGCCCTTGACTTGCCAAAAACAATGTCTGAGATGTTAAGACGATGTAATCAATACGCCAACATCGAGGAAATCCTAGCCGCTAGAGGGATAGGTGATTAGTCGGAGAAGGAGAAGAAAAGGACTCTAATGCCTACTGATAATTCTCATGTGCCGAAGAAGAATAGAATAGATCAGCCGCTTGACATTGATGAACCCGAGCGATATGAACTTGATCGTTCCCGAACAAACCTGCTCTTAGAGATCCAAGATCAGAAGTATTTTCACTGGCCCAGACCAATGATAGCTAAACCAGAGGAGAGGAACCTCAACCGGTAGTGCTGATACCACCGAGACCACAGACATGACACTGAAGACTACAAGTCTCTGAAAAGAAAAATTGATGAGCTCATCAAGGTTGGATACCTCAACAAGTATTTGAAGCAGAAATATGGTGGGAACTGGCCTGAGCCGAGGAGAGATGATGCCAAATCGAGTCGAGATAGGGCCAAGCCGTCCAAAGAACCAGCCACGGACCGAGCTGACGCTTACAATAACCAGCCCGTGGGTCCAGCTATTCTAACAATCATGGGCAGACCCACGACGGAATCAGTCAGAAAAGCCAAAGCCCATGCGCGGTTTATATGCATCACGGAATAACCTGTCAAAGCCCTCAAAATGGATCCATTCATTACATTCTCTGACAGAGATCTGAAAGAGTTGAACTGGCCTCACAATGACGCTGTCATAGTTCAATTAATGGTGGCAAACCACCCCTTCCACAGGGTCCTAGTGGACACAGGAGCCTCCGTTAACCTCATGTCCTACAAAGCCTTCACAAAACTAGGGCTTGGCACTGGGACCCTAAAGCTAGCTCCAGGACCCTTGTACGGATTTTTAGGCACACTGGCAGAGCTGGAAGGAGTTGTAGACTTGCCCGTAACCATCGGACAGGGAACTCAGACAGCCACTACCATAGTTTCTTTTATGGTTTCCAAGATCGTCTCACCCTACAACGTAATCCTTGGCAGACCTAGTCTCAATGGCCTTGGGGTGATTGTGTCCACTAAGCACTTGAAAGTCAAATTCCCCACCAACAATGGAGTTGGTGAATGCAAGTCCAGCCAGAAGGAATCCCAGGAATGCTATGCAAACTTTATAAAATCTGTCAAGAAACAATGCTCAGGCCTCGCATGTACAGTAGAAATTGTTGATTGCCAAGATGAAAGCCTCCTAACCCAAGCCGAGCCAGTAAAACAGCTGCTTACTGTCCCAATCACTGAGGCCAGTAGATAGTTTTGTCAGTAGATTGCATTGAAATCCCATCGATTGGGTGTTAGTCTTATAGATTTTATATTGTTAGCACCTTAGCTTCCATATCTCAGTTATTCAATTTTATTCATGGAATGGATTAGATTCTATTTTGAAGCAATGTATTTGTCCTAAGTGCATACCACACATCAATATACTATGAAGCTTCTCCCAAATATCTGGCTCTTCTAAGGAAACAAAGACCTTAACAACTAAGGCATAAAGACAGGCTACAACTCGGCAGCATCTAAGACCGAGCTACAGCTCGACATCATCTAAGACCGAGGTACAAGCTTAGCAGCATCTAAGCCCGAGCCCTGACTCAGCACATCAAGCCCTTACGCATTAAGGCATTCAAGCCCAAGCCCCGGTTCGGCACTTCAAGCCCTTATGCACTAACGCATGCAAATCCGAGCCCCGACTCGACACATCAAGCCCTTACGCATTAAGGCATTCAAGCCCGAGCCCTAGCTTGACACCTCAAGCCCTTATGCATTAATGCACGTAAGCGAGAGCACGACTCAACACCTCAAGCCCTTATGCATTAAGGCACGTAAGTCCAAACCCCGACTTGGCACATCAAGCCCTTACGCATTAAGACATTCATGCCCGAGCCCCGGCTCGACACCTTAAGCCCTTACGCACTAAGGCATGCAACCCCAAGCCCAAGCCCCGGCTCGGCACCTCAGGCCCTTACACACTAGGGCATACAAGCCCAAGCCCAAGCCCAGCTCGGCACGTCAAGCCCTTATGCAGTAAGGCATGCAAGCCCGAGCCTTAGCTCGGCACCTTAAGCCCTTACGCACAAGGCATGCAAGCCCAAGCCCTAGCTTGGCACCTCAAGCCCTTACGCACTAAGGCATGCAAGCTCGAGCCCAGCTCGGCATGCACTAAGGCATATAGACCGAGTACGGCTCAACACTTCAAGCCCTTATGCACTAAGGCACACAAGTCCGAGCACGGCTCAGCACCTCAAGCCCTTATGCATTAAGGCACGTAAGCCAGAGCACGGCTCAATACTTCAAGACCTTATGCATTAATTCATGTAAGCCCAAGACCCCGCTTGGCACTTCAAGACCTTACACATTAAGGCATGTAAGCATGAGCCCCGACTCGGCACCACAAAAGACCTAATGCAAGGAACATCAAAAGATCGAGCCCCAGCTTGGCACCCCTATGGCTAGTCCCAGGCTTGGCACCTCAAGAGCTCATAAGCTAGACATGGAAGATCAATTCCAAGCTCAGATAGGGAACTGAGCCACACTCAGACAGCTGCACTGGTCCTTATTCTTTCAAAAGTTACTCATTTCGAGTCAGTCTAAAGTACAAGAAAATAAAGAAAGAAGCACAAGAATGTTGAGAGATGACATCAAAACAAATTTTCCATTCATAAAAAAAAGGAGAAAAATCCCTCAAAGTACATCACTCCCGAAGGAGACATCTACATAATATATATATACAAGGCTAATCTCGGGGGGCTAATCCACGGGCCTAGCTCTTCACTTGGCTATCCTTCGAGTCGGATCACCTCTTCACCAACATCGATCGAGCCACAAACTACACCAAAGTAGTAGGGACAGGAACGTGCTACTCATAGTCCGTCAGATCGTAGCCTGGCATCTTACTCAGGATGAATTGGATGGCATCGTCCGAGCCGACCTGAAACGAGGCAATGTAAATGTCAACCAACTTCTGACAGGCCTAGGGGTTCAGCCACCTCTTTGACCTCCAGCTCAGCCTGGTGTTGCCTTTCCAGCTCGCCAACCCTAGCTGCGAGCTCCTCCTCCTTGAGAGCGCCTTGAGTCTCAGACAACTCATCCTAGAGAGCATCATTCTCCTTCATCAAGTTGTTTTTGGCATTGAGCTGCTTAGAAACCTCCTGTTCTAGCTCTCCAGTTATCAACTCGACATCATTGGCATAGACCTCCTCAGATCGGGCCATTTTCATCTCAACCTCCAGTTGGCCTGTGATCTTGTGCGTCTCCCCATGAAGGCACTTTACCTCCTTTGCCTTTGAATAAGCGAGAGTCACGTCTTCGAACCATTGAGTAGCCTCAGCTGAGAAAGTGAAGCAACGCATTTCGCATCGAATTAAATGCTCTAGCAGATCGATTTGAACTGCTAGAGTGGGGGGTTGGTGATGAGGCAAAATATGTCCCCTTCCTCAGCACGACTGAAGCGTGTATGCAAACCTGAACAGGACTAACCCACTACCTCGGCCCTCCATCAGGCCGTGCTGTCACCTTGGCCCTCTATTAGGCTGTACTGCCACCTCAGCCCTCCATCAGGCCGTGCTGTAATATCCCGCTTCTTAAACCCGGTCTGATTTCATGATTGAACCGGTTTAACCATGCAGGAACCGAGCCAGAGGATATTAGAGCGGGCTCCTTATGGGCTATGATGGCACGGGTGACCTTAAACACCGGCTGGCCCGACAAGTCCGAGCCAGTGCCAGAAGAGACGGGAGTGCCCAAACCGTGTACGTGCACCTACCATAAGGCTATGTACGG
>NC_056565.1:11435479-11438708 GCF_013358625.1 Macadamia integrifolia
AGCTGAGCTCCAGCCTTGATACCGAGCCGAGCGGTGTACTCTGATGTTTTTGATGATTTCCTGTATATACTTGATATTTGAACTTTATTCTTTTTGTGTATATATTATGCCTTCAGGCCCAAATGTATATAATTATTGTATCACCATTTGGGTATCAAATATATGGGAATTATTTACAGGTAAAACTTAGTCTTCCGCTGATCTGATGAATTGATGTTAGTGTGTGTATGCTGTGGTGGAATACAGTATCTGATGATCCTGGCAGGTTTGGGTTAACCGGTGTTAACTCGGTCACCGCTCCGGTTCAGGGTGAACGGGGTGTGACACGTGCTGCCACCTCGGCCCTCCATCAGGCCATACTGCCACCTCGGCCCTCCATCAGGCGGTGCTGCCACCTCGGACCTCCATCAGTCTTTGCTGCCACCTCGGCCCTCCATCAGGCCATACTGCCACCTTGACTCTCCATCAGGCAGTGCTGCCACCTCGGCCCTCCATCAGGTCGTGCTGCCACCTCGGCCCTCTATTAGGCCGTGCTACCACCTCGGCCCTCCATCAGTCTGTGATGCCACCTCGGCCCTCCGTCAGTCCATGCTGTCACCTCGGCCCTCCATCAGGCTGTTCTACCACCTCAGCCCTCCATTAGGCCATTCTACCACATCGGCCCTCTATTAGGCCGTGCTGCCACCTCGGCCCTCCATCAGGCCGTTCTGCCATCTCGGCCCTCCATCAGGCCGTTCTACCACATCGGCCCTCCATCAGGCCATGCTTCCAACTCGGCCCTCCATCAGGCCGTGCTACCACCTCGGCCCTCCATCAGTTCATGCTTCCACCTTGGCCCTCCATCAGTCCGTGCTGCCACCTCAGCCCTCCATCAGTCCGTGCTGCCACCTCGGCCCTCCATCAGGCCATGCTACCAGTCACCTCGGCTCGACCAACCTGTCACCTTGGCTCGGCACAGTCAAGTAATGCACTCAGAAACGTGCACACATCCACTCCTACATTCAAGGGACGTGATCCCTGATCATGGGGGCAGAACTCTATCCACTACACATCATCAGAGGCGTCCACCCCTCTCACGACTTGTACCTTCGAGATCAATGGAGAATATTCCCAAAATATGCCCTGGAACCTGAAATATTCCCAGAATCACAGTGCCACTCCCCTCAAGGACTCTACGCCTAAACTGGACTCTCTACAAACGCCCCTCCTTCTCTCTCCATCAGCAGCCTATAAATAACAAGGTAAGTCTCCATCATGGGGGATCGATCAATCACTTCTTTTACTGGAAAAGCTCTCTTGAGCATCTGCTGTGGAAAGATCTGACTTAGGCATCGGAGAGTCGCCCGTTGGGTCAACCCGGCTCTCCC
Organism: Macadamia integrifolia; assembly: GCF_013358625.1. NCBI lineage: Eukaryota > Viridiplantae > Streptophyta > Magnoliopsida > Proteales > Proteaceae > Macadamia > Macadamia integrifolia. The sequence goes on from NC_056565.1 coordinate 11,436,847, forward strand.
CTGTCATCTCTTTTGTGTAGGTCAACCAAAGCACCAGGAACTGCGGGGAAGATCATCCGGTCAAATTTTACCGCATCAGTAGGTTATACTGTTCCATGACCAAGAACCCTTCGTTTTTTCTAGTTGAAGGGTGAAAAATGGAGCGTGATGGAAAGTATCTGGCAACGAGAGCCCGAGCCCATAAGGCTTGGGGTTCAGTCAAAAGTCTCCAGCCAAGCTTTAAAATAAGGGAATTATTTTGAACTTCAGAAGATTTGATTCCCAACCCTCTAGTGGATTTAGGTCTACAAATTTTCTACCATCCGATCAAATGCAATTTTCTCTTCTTTTGATTGTCCCCATTCTAGAACCGAGCATAAATGGAATCAAGTTGGTTCCAAATACATTTCGAAAAATGAATGAGGACATCAAGTAGGAAGGGATCTAAGCAAGTGTGGACTGAACAAGAACAGTTCTGCTAGCATAGATGATAAAATTAGACTTCCAAAAGGATAATTTATTCCGCACCCTAGAGAACAAATGCCTTAGGCTCCATTTCTTATTTCTATCATAGAAAAGATGGGTGCCCAATTACACGGAGTCACTAGTCATTTCATTAATTCCCATAAATTGTCACAAACGCCTCCTGCAGCTAGGACGGACATTAGCACTGGAAGCCATACTAGTCTTAGAGTGGTTAATAGGCAAACCACAGAGCCACGAGAAATAAGCAAGGATATTCTTAATGTTTGTTAAATCCGACTCTGTTCCCTTACAACAAATTAAAGTATCGTCTACAAAGAAGAGATGAGTAATTTCAGGTGCAGACCTAGCAATTTTAACACCCTTAAAAAGATTGGACTCCTATAGTAGTTGAGAAGACACGAAAGCCCTTCCATGGCCAAAATAAAGAGAAAGAGGCTTAGAGGGCATCCTTGCCGGAGTCCTCTTGAAGATTCAAAATAATTTTAAGTTGTTCCGTCTAATTTAATGGAGAAAGATGGGGTGCTAATGACGTAACTAATTAAATCACCCCATTTTTCTCCAAAACCAAGAAAGTCAAGAAGACTTTTGATAAAGCCCCACTCAATACGGTCTTAGGCTTTTGGCATGTCTAATTTCAGGCCTTGTTATATTGTACAATACTTAATGGAGCGTAGTTTTATTCTTAACAATAAATTTGATGCACTAAATTCTTTTATAGTTTATATTAGTGATCGGTCACAGTGGAAGAAATCCGAAACTCACACATGTAGGAGCCTTGTGCCCCTGGTATGCCTTTCCAAGCAGCTCCACGATTAATACAGAATGTAACCCCATAAACAGACTTACAAGGTAAGGGGACCTAAGATCATATCAACCCACATCAATTTCCATAAGAAACCTGTAATATCCCGCTTCTTAAACCCGGTCTAATTTCGTGGTTGAACCGGTTTAACCCTGCAGGAATCGAGCCAGCGGATGTTAGAGCGAGTTCCTTATGGGCTATGATGGCACGGGTGACCTTAAACACCGGCTGGCCCGACAAGTCCGAGCCAGTGCCAGAAGAGACGGGAGTGCCCAAACCGTGTACGTGCACCTACCATAAGGCTATGTACGGATAGAACAGGTATTATATCCGTATTTTAAGGTTATATACGTATGCTACATTGTATGCTTGGGGTGGGGTCCGAGCCGAGGTCCGAGCCCGGTCAAAATCCCAAGTTTTTACTCTCCGGATGGGTATGTCAGGTGGGTACACCCACCCACCTGAGTGACCCATCCATCACTATTCACTTAAGTAGGAATAGTATATAAAGCTTTTTGACTTCTTTTCTTTCCATTTATTACCCTCGTACGTTTGGTGAGAAAAGTAAAGAGGAGAGAGAAAAAGAAAGGGAAGA
>NC_056565.1:11438908-11461477 GCF_013358625.1 Macadamia integrifolia
AGTTGGAAGTGATTTGGAGGGTTTGAAGTCATTCTTGAGCAAAGAAGGTAAGATGGTTCCCCTCACTCGAATCTAACTTAGATCTAAGCTAGAACCATCCTATGGGACTTTAAAGGTGTGAGGAATGGGTTGAGAAAAGCCCTATTTGGGTCCCCAAGGAATGGAGGAAGTTGAGAAGAAACTGGGGTTTTTCCGCCAAAACCGGCGGGTAGGACCGGTGGGTAGACAACCCACCTGAGTCACCCACCTGAGAGGACCAGGGGGGGTTCTGGCCAAACCGGCGGGTAGGACCGGCGGGTCCTACCGGCGGGTAGGACCGGTGGGTAGACAACCCACCTGAGTGACCCACCCGAGTGGCCAGAATGTGATTTTTAGGTCCGATCGAGCCCAAATCGGACGTGGGACCTTCTTTCGACGTTCTAAACACGATTTTGACGTCGGATTTCATTAATTTTGATTCTAAAATAGTGAAGTACTAACCCCGCTCAATTTTGTTAGGTTCACCAAAGCCTTCCCGATTCGCTCCGGATCTCACCCGTACCGAGCGGGACTCCTTGTACGCTACAAGTAAGTGGAGAGAGGACGTTTGGCCTTGTTTCAAGGCATTTGTTTGGCATTCATATAACCATATCTAATCTAGTCATGTCATCGTGAAATGTGCTATATAGATTAGTCATTCCACTCATTGATGTGCATATATGCTATGTTTACTTTCAATTACAAATTAAATGAGATGTTATATGTTGAATGTGGACATCATGTTGCATAAAGCATTGATAGATTAGATGCCGTGGTCGGCTTGGAAACGAATGCATTGGTGGCCCGTGGTATGGGACACGGTGGCACTATGCAGTCGTACTACATATAGGAGCATGCGGTATTAGGATTCTCACCATCCCGTGCTACGACCCTTCCCAACAGGGGTTGAGGTGTTGGGTTGCCATTTGGGGGGAAGCAGGGGTCGCGGTTGTCGGACACTGTGGCGGTTAGGCATTACGCCCGGCGAGTCATGTAGGACAGTCGGCAACCCCGGTGGTATTTCAAGAGGGCCAATCGTACTGCTTTTAAATTGCTGGAGTCAGCACTGTCATTTAATTTATTTACATTTCAGTTGAGAGCCGGTGGACGGCATTGTCTTTATTTTTCCGAGTACTCACGGTGGGCCTTCTCCAACAGCCCTATGGGCGTATTGCGGGAGGGAGTTCGCGGCTCGTACCCAGAGTATACGCGCACGGTGGTTGTAGTAGCACTAAAACCAAAGACTTAGTAATGTTGATTAGGTGTATGTGATTTAAAATGACTTGCATGGCATGTAGTGCATATGATGTGTTGTGATGTGTGGACTGTTGTGTGTGGTCCACCTCTCTACTTACTGAGCTAGTGAGCTCATTCCACGTGTACACCCCTTTTTAGATGATTTTGCAGGTCATTCATCTGAGGAGCATGGGGTGGGTTCCACAGTCGAGTTTCCTGGAGAGGACTGGTGGACCCCTGATGAGTTTGAGCACGGCGTAGACTGCGCGTGTGAGAGCTGTGCTGCGGGACAGCAGTTTTGAGGCCGTGTTGAGCTCCACTACCGAGCCGAGCTGTGTACTCTGATGATTTTGATAAATTCCTGTATATACTTGATATTTGAACTTTATTCTTTTGTGTATATATCATGCCTTCGGGCCCAAATGTATATAATTATGGTATCACCAGTTGGGTATCAGGTATATGGGAATTATTTACAGATAAATCTTAGTCTTCCGCTGATCTGATGAATTGATGTTAGTATGTGTATGCTGTGGTGGAATACAGTATCTGATGATCCTGGCAGGTTTGGGTTAACCGGTGTTAACCCGGTCACCGCTCCGGTTCAGGGTGAACGGGGTGTGACAAAACCGATGGGGGATCAGCCCCTGTAAGCTGATATAGGATTGTAATATACCACCACGCTTCTAAACCCAACGTCCACGTAAGGCCACTCTGGATTAGGTAGCCCTTTCTAAGCGGCTCTCACTTTTTTAAACTGTTGTGGGATGATCCCCTATAAGGTGATATGTGATTACAACATACCACCACGTTTCCGAACCAGACGTCCACACGGGCGACTCTGGATTAGGTAATCCTTTCTGAGTGGCTCTCACTCTGCAACAGGGTTTTTCTTGGCGGCAAGTAGCCCTTTCTTAGTGGCTCTCACTTTAATGCCAGTTCGCCTCTTTCGAGCGAGAGTTGGACCGAGGATTAGCTGCTCTGATACCACTAAAATGGTATTGGAAGAACTCAACCTCATAGACAAACTTACAAGGTGAGGGGACTCAAGACATATCAACCGACATCAATTCCCATAGGAAACAGATGTAAGACAAACCCCCATAAGCTGATATGGGATCTTAACATATCACCATGCTTTCAAACCTAACATCCACGGAGGGCCACTTCGAATCAAGTAGCCCTTCCTTAGCAGCTCTCACTCTGCTAAATCGATGTGGAAGGATTAACCCCCATAAGTTGATATGGGATTGTAACATACCACCACGTTTTCGAACTCGATGTCCACACGATTACTTTGGATCAAATAGCCCCGTCTAAGCAGAGTGACCAATCGATAAACTGTAGAGATTAAACATGTTAAATGAGCTATAAACAATAGAGATTATCGATTGGTCACAATTTTATAGCCCATTGAGCATGTTTAAGTGTATGTGCCTTTGATTATAATCCATTCAAGGATCATAAATAGCTCGTTCAAAGCCTCATTACCTTGTGGATCTAGTGCATAGCGCACTGATTGCAACCTTTGCTTGTAGAGCAGGTGCTGAAAGATCTAAGGATTGACTCTTGTCATATGTATTACCCTTCTTTCCTTATCATCCCCCTTTCCTTTTAAGTGTGTGTGAATGAAGTCACATTGGGCAGTTCTTTAGATTGTTAAAAATATATAGATATATTATTCATTACCTTAAGCCTAATCATCGATCGACAAGTTAGCAACAATCTTACCCAAAAAAAAAAAAAAAGACAAGTAAGCGACTGAGCCTTGAATTTTCTTTGATGAACCGGGCCTCAAATTGATGCACACAGACTAGGCAAACCAGGCCTGCCTGCCTGCCCGCCTGCCTGCCCTGTTGCCCTCCTCGTGATTCCGGGAATTTGGACACTGATTTTTGCTTCAGACTCAAGTTGTATGGTGTCAACGTTCCAATCCTTAACAATATGTTGCGCTGTCACTAGAAGAAGAGAAGTGATTTCCATATCCTACTCCTTACTTTTGTCGTTTTCTAAACGAAAACTCTCAACTTTTCAACGACGTACACAGATTAAGAAGAGAAAACAATGTGCGGCGCGAATGGTGGAATCCTGAACGAAACCAGGTTCTCTAACCTCTCTCTCTCTCTCTGTTGTCCCCTGTGCCTCACACCTTGCACCGCAGCCGCTGGTTTAACTTTCTAAATCACAAGTGGTGTGTCCACTGTCTCCAGCGGTCCAGCCTTTCAGTTTTATCAGTGGGCTGTACATGTCGGCGTACGCGTCTGTGCCTCCTTAAGAAACGTTTTTTAAAGAAGGAAGAACTCCAAAATCCATATCATATTAATATCAAACAACAACGTACAACCACAGAGAAGCTAGAAGCTAGAAGAAGAAGAAGAAAGAGATGTGCAGGTCGACTGAGGATCCTCGATTCTATCAGAGTAGCTGGAGGAGTAGGAGACGGGATCGGCTCAATATCAGAGCCTTTTTTCTCAGATTTTCCATCAATTCATTTCCACCAGACAAGGCTCGAAAGGAAAATTCGCTTCCCGGTTCCCTGACTCTCCACTATCTCCCTCGCATCAGCGGCAGCCCACTTGATATCAACGGTGTCCCTATCCCTTCGGACTCCCCTGCATTCGTCACACTTCACCGGGTCACCTCCTACTCTCCATTCGGGGATTCCACGAAAGAGGTCGTCTTCGCCAGCAGAGAACGAGTCCAAGGGAGCGAAGGAGTCCGATTCGAAGTGTACTGGGGGGAGGAGAAGGTCCTCAAGGGTGTGTTCAGGAGGAAAGACTATGACGACGACGATTTCATCAACTTCATCGGGGAGTGGAAGGTGGACTGCAGATGCGCCCTCGACAGCCACGTAGGCCTAGGCCTCCTCGATGTTTCCCACGCAGAGGTGTGCATCGAAATCGAGGGTGATGATGATCACAGAGTAATGAGTGACAAGGTGGAGATGACTGCTAGAAGGAACAAGACGAAGAAGAAGAAGAGCAGCGGGTTTATTGGGCTAGAGGAGATACCTGAACAGAGGGAGGTGGAAGACGATAGCGACTCAGTACCCGACGGTGATTCTTCCTCCTCCTCCTGCTGTTGTTGCGGCGGCGGCGGCGACGGCGGAGGCGGAGGCGGAGGCGTAGGCGTAGACTTAGAATTTAAGGTGCGATCGGAGAAAGGTGGAGGAGATGGTGAGGTGAGTGGAGATGAAGAAAAACGAGGGCTAGAACTGGAGATTGAGGGAGTTAGATGGGCCGTGGATGTGGGGATATGGGTGATGTGTTTGGGGGTAGGGTATCTGCTTTCCAGAGCTTCTTCAAATAGCCTTCGACGACGGAGACGTTCCTTCTTGTTTTAAGGATCCGCGATTCCCCGCACCTATTGTTCACGATTCATGCCCGAGCCGCATATGGAACCTGAACCTGGGCTCCTTTCATTTTCTAGATATCTTGTATTGTAGAATAGTACAATGGAGTCCATGGATTTTTAGTTGTGAACCATTAACCACTAACCACTAACCACTAACCACTAACCAAATCCGATTTTAAGCGAACCGAAAAAATAAAAGCATAACTTCTCTTTTCGACCATTTGCTACCTGAGTTCTGTCTTCAATTACTAATTAGTTACAGAATATGGTATACAGGAACTTAGAGGTTAAGAGTATTGTTAAAGGGGTGGTCTACTTGGGAATCCCCATTACTCTTTTTAGGATCTAATCCTTAGGATTTTGTAATAAATAGGGTAAGAACTAAGCTTAATATTTGGAAAATTCCTCTTTCTCAAACAGGATGACCATTTTAAAGTGTGTTTTTAACTCTGTACCAATCATATTGGATATCATGTTTTTGGTTTCCTAAATCTGTTTTGTCAAAATTTGGATTCTATTATCTCTCATTTGGAAAAGATCTTTGGGTAATTCTACAAAGTGGGTCTTTGATTTCTTGGAATTTCGTGTGAAGATTGGTGGCCTTTGTCAACTTACAAGCAGAATTCAGAATCAGGTTTTGCTCCTTAAATTGGAATGGCATTTATTAACTAATCCTTTAGCTATATATATATTTTGTGAGAACCAAGTTGTTTGACCCACCACAGATGGAAAGTTGTTGATGATGCTAACATTCAGGTGTGGAAAAACTCATGGATTCCGTTCCTCCCTAATTACTCTTCCATTGGGGATTACTCTGTTTCTATTCAACCTGTGTGTCATCCTTTTATCACTAGAAGTAAGTGATTAATAATCAATGGTGAATGTGATTTCCCTCTTATCCGATCTTTGTTCCCTGTTGAGATTGATAGGGTTACTGTTTTTCTTCTTTGCACCTAAATATTTACAACATAATATTCTGTCTCCACAAGTCACCTCTAATCGGAAGATTTGGGTTCCAGAACCTCAAGAAGTCAAAGACACAACTCAAGTCTAAGCTTTTCTTGTGTTAAATTTTAGCTGATAGTTGTATGGCTAGAGATAAGGTGGCTAAGTTTTTCTCTGTTGATCATAGTGTGTATTCGGTCATACAGAATAGGAGACGGCCTATCATATCTTCCTCTCTTATGACTTTTTTTTTTTGCTTTTTTAGACTACCTATTAGGGTCTATGGGCCAACTAAGGTGACAGCTCAAAAGCTATTTCAAGAGGTTTGCAGTACGAGAATGTAGAAAGCAAGGTCAACAATATTCTTTTGCATCTTTTTAGTTAGCGTTGGGAGTGTACCACCACCAGCTTGACCAGACTTGAAATAGGCCTAATAGGTACTCCTAGTTTAAAGTTACCATGACGTTGACTTTCAACTATGCCATCACGAGAGTGTTTCCATCCCTTACCTCTCCGATTGTTGATTAGGGCAAGCCTAGCTTTGCTCCCTTTAACAAGGAAAAAACCATCAGAGCCCTTGGAAAAGAAAAGGGAAGCAGCAAACGTGCTAGATGGAAGCCTGTTGTCGCAAGACGTCCTCTCTTATGATTCTACTAAGGGTCTTTGGGCAGGAACATTGGGGTGTGTGCTGAAATCCTTTATTCTACTTAGATTGTGAACCCTTGAGCTTTACCCTGGGAGAATAGTATGACCATTGCTAAGTATCAAAATGAAAACAAAGTTCCCAAAAAGTAATTAATTTTACATTGTTATCCCCAATCAAGTGCTAAGTTTGAAAAATATTATATTCTTGTGTCTAATATTTTCAAAACATTATTTTGTCAATTGATTAAATCTGTTTTGGCTGAAAATTGGTAGATGAGCAAGAAACTTTTAATTTGTTTTACCACGTGACTAATATGTGAGGGGTAGTTTTTGATGATTGGATCATTATTGAAGAGTCATTTTATGAGGAAAGAAAATATATAGTCCACAAAATCCGAGGTGGAAGAGAGCATAATAAGAATCTACACATTAACCCCGTGGGTTATTGGGTTCCCCCACTCCCACACCCCAAAAGAAATTTATTCTATTTTCTCTTGTTTGACTAGTAATCTAATGGATCTATTCTTGTTGGTTTGGTTTGATTTGGTTTGAATTTGATCGATTTTAGTGCGATTAGGTTCACAAAACCACATTCCAAAGGCGAACCAATAAAAGCTTCGTATGGGTTCGGAGTCTTCGGACGAGGGTTTGACACCCCTAAATTATACTGAACTATCAGATCATCGACGCCCGAATCCGAAGAGGGGAAGGAAATAGGCCCCGTGGGGTTAGAAACGTGTGATTTTGTGAGACTCACCCACATAACACTTTGAGGTTCAGGTGCGAGAGACGACCGAGGAAAGGAAGCGGAGCAGCAGAAGGAAGAGGAATGTCCCGTTATTAATCTCACCGCATCATAACTGTAAAGTTTTCCATGGCCATCTTTTCTATCTGGAACCCAATGTTTTAGTTTGAATCGTATCTATTGCAATTCATATTGAAACTGATAGAACCTTCTTTCTTTTATACAATTCGAGTTCCTTTTCTGGTTAACAATTTTCGATTTTCTTATTTTTTTCACCTCAATTGATGTTATATTTCTAAATTAAAGCTAGGATTACTCAGTGTTCTTCCTTCTCCCTTACTTGTCCGCCAAAAAAATTTTTTTTTTGGGCAAGACGGGTGTTTCACTGTTTCGCGTGTTTGCAAGTTAGGGTTTTTATTTTTGGGGCGGTGGGCATGGGGGGAGGGGGTTGGGGTCCTCATCGTTCAGATGTTTCAGGGTGGATGGTTATACGTGGATTTAGTTTTGAACTGGTCTGTTGTTAGTATGCCATGGTTTCTTCTTCATCCGTGAAAGAACTCACATAACTGTCCAGGTTGTTTACAAGGCTTTATCTTGATATCTTCATAACTATATCTGAATAAAATCGTGCATTCATGTTTATTGCCTCTTCTAGGCAGTGACTGGAAGGAAAATGATTGCTATTTGTCAATCGGGTGGTGAGTTTGTGACCGAGAAAGATGGTTCCTTGTCATACACAGGGGGAGATGCCCATGCTATTGATATTGGTCAGGAAACACGGTTTAACGAATTCAAATTGGAGATAGCTGAAATGTGGAGCTGTAGCATTGATTCCATGACGATCAAGTACTTCCTCCCAGGAAACAGGAAAACTCTCATTACTGTCTCCAATGACAAAGACCTGAAGCGCATGATTAATTTTCATGGGGACTCTGTCACGGTGGATGTCTACATCCTGACTGGAGATACTGTTGCCCGTGATGTCTCGAACATGCCTGCCAGTAGGTAGTTGTTCTTGGATCTGCCCTAGGTTTTACCCCTTGATTGTGGCTTTACAGAACTCTCATGGGTACCATGATCATGCAGGTCAAGCAGGACCACCTTCTCTGAAGCAGTGGTTCTGGAAGATGCTCCTGAAGATGCCCCCATGGATATCGTTGTTGATGCCCCACATATGACCTCCGCATATGCACCAAATGATAATGCCACTGCTGTCGATGCCCCTATTGGAATACCTGTTGTTACTTCTCCTGCTACTCTCCTTTCTAGCTATAAAGATGGGAAGAATCATAAAGCTCCAAAATCATGGGAAGATGCTATAACTGGTGTGGACCAGAGATTTAATAATGTTCAAGAATTTCGTGATGCCTTGCATAAATATTCCATTGCTCATGGGTTTGCCTACAGATTTAAGAAAAATGATCCTCATCGTGTAACTGTCACTTGCAAATCAGAAGGTTGTCCATGGCGGATTCATGCATCAAGGCTGTCAACAACCCAGTTATTTTGTATTAAGAGAATGACCCCAACACACACATGCGAAGGAGGGGTTGTGACTGCTGGATATCGGGCAACAAGAAGTTGGGTGGCAAGTATCATAAAGGAGAAGCTGAAAGAATCCCCAAATTACAAGCCAAAGGACATCGCCGATGACATTCGAAAAGAATACGGGATTCAACTCAATTATTCTCAGGCGTGGCGTGGAAAGGAGATTGCAAAGGAACAGCTTCAGGGTTCATACAAGGATGCTTACAATCAGTTGCCATTCTTCTGTGAGAAGATAAAGGAGACAAATCCTGGTAGTTTTGCTACATTCACAACCAAGGAGGACTCAAGCTTTCATCGTCTCTTTGTTTCATTCCATGCCTCTTTGTCTGGTTTCCAACAGGGATGCCGCCCTCTCCTTTTCCTTGACAGCACACCTTTGAATTCAAAATACCAAGGGACTTTGTTGGCCGCAACAGCAATGGATGGAAATGATGGTGTTTTTCCAGTTGCCTTTGCTGTTGTAGATGTTGAGACTGATGATAATTGGCGTTGGTTCCTACTAGAATTAAAGTCGGCTGTTTCAATATCTCGATCTATAACATTTGTAGCAGATAGACAGAAAGGGTTAAGGGAATCTTTGGCTGAGATATTTGAGAATGCATACCATGGTTATTGTCTTCGTTACCTTGCTGAGAAATTTAAAAGGGAGTTAAAGGGGCAGTTTTCTCACGAAGTGATGCGTCTCATGGTTGCAGATTTTTATGCTGCTGCTTATGCGCCTAGACTCGAAGGATTTCAGAAATGCTCTGAAAGCATCAAAAGTATTTCATTGGAAGCTTACAATTGGATTATACAAAGTGAGCCTGAACATTGGGCGAATGCATTTTTTGGTGGTGCGCGGTATAACCATATGACAGCAAACTTTGGAGAAATGTTCTACAGCTGGGTTTCAGAGGCAAACGATTTACCAATAACACAGATGGTGGATGTGATACGTGGTAAGATGATGGAGTTGATCTACACACGTAGAGTGGAATCCAATCAATGGCTGACAAGGTTAACTCCATCAATGGAGGAAAAGCTACAAAAAGAGGCACTAAAAGCACATTCCCTTGAAGTGATTTTCTCACCTGGTAGCACATTTGAAGTTCGTGGTGATTCAGTAGAAGTTGTTGATATTGATCATTGGGACTGTAGTTGCAAAGGATGGCAAATTACAGGTTTGCCATGCTTCCATGCTATTGCTGTTTTTGAATATATTGGTCGGAACTCGTATGATTATTGCTCTCGATATTTCACAACTGAAAGTTACCGACAAACTTATTCAGAGTCTATACACCCAGTTCCAAATGTAGACAGGCTCACACTGAAAGAATCAACTCATATGACTGTGACAGTAACACCTCCTCCCACTCGTCGTCCTCCAGGTCGACCAAAGAACAAGCAGACCGGATTACAGGTGGTAGGTAAACGACAACTCCAGTGTAGTAAATGCAAGGGTATTGGGCATAACAAAACTACATGCAAGGAGTTCTCGTAGGACTGCTGGGACTTCGTAAGTATTTGTACTGTTAGGACGCTGTTGTCCATCTGTGTTATCTTTGTGCATAGCAATCATCATATTACATGACAGAGACCAGTGAGAATGTGAGGTAACTTATTCTGTACTTCTTTAAGGGATTGTACAAGCATATTAATATCTGCTGACTTCTGTACTTGCAATCCAAGGTATCTACAGTTGTCTGTTACATGTTCATCATCGCCAGCATCATTGCTAAATGCTAATGCCATGCAAAAGCAGGCTTCTCAGTATAGATTAATAGGTTTCTTGTTTGCTAAGTATGGGGTTGTGAGATTACCCTGAAAGCATTATGACTTCCAGCCTTGTTATTGGCTTTACATTAACTTTTTCCTGATGGTGGATTATAATTTTGGGGTATTGGGTTTAGCCATGTAGGGTCATTCATCTAATAAAAAATGGAGGCCTTTTTCTACCATGGCTTCAAGGTGGAAATTCTGGTTCCACTTCAGATCCCGAAACGGATCAACTATTTACTTTGAATGTTGCAAAGTCAATGAGTTTGCCCAGAAAATTAAAGCCTTTCGTTAGGAAGTAGTGCATGGAAAGGTTTGTTTCCGAGTTGGTAATCTCCTTTGAATGCCAACAGGGAACTTGTAAATCATCTCTTATATCCACTGCACTCACTTTCATTTATGATCTGTATTTATGGAGACATCAATCTGGACCTATTGTGTATTTGGTGCATATAGATGTCTCCCAGAGGCATTTATGGATCTATGAGGTTGAAGACTCTCTCTATCCTCCCACAAGAAGTATCCAATTTTTGTGGAGACATCTATCTGGACCTACCTGGTGCTTGGTGCGGATTGAGAGGACCCCTACTATTTGAAGGTTCCCTGAACTCCAGAGAGAGTATCCTTAACTAGATCTGTAATATGCCACACTGGCTGATGTCTTCATTTTTATAGGTATCTTACACTTATCACCCATTAAGGGTAGCCTAGATGAGGAGGTGATGCAGATAAATCACCTAAATGCACTTTTTTATTTAGAATAAACTGTGGGTAGGGTTCTGTATGTGTGGGCCTTTGATTCCATGTATTTTCATTGTAATAGGTTACATTAGTGGACCTTTAATAGGGTGTAGAGGCTACACATATGGCATTAGTTTGTTAAATGTCTTTATTTCTTTATTTTAATTGTTATTAAGTGTTTTAATTGATTAGGATTCTATAAGTTCAATCCTGTTTTGAGTCAGTTTCCTAATCAGTTTACGTTACCTTATCAGTTTCCAACCACCTTACGGAATGTAGCCCAGGTGTTTTTTCTTATTGTTATTCTTCTTCCTCCGCCTCCTCCTCCTCCTCCATTAACCATGTAAGTGTTCTAAATTTTTTTGCAATCCCTATTCTGATTTGGAATTCATATGCAAGACTTTTTTCGGGGTGAATTCGAGTTTGGAGAATCTAGCCGTTAGATTACCTTCATCATTTGATAGGTTATTTAGTTATTATATGCACCCTAAAGGAAGAACTCGATAAGGTTTCAGGTCTGATCTGGAGATGTTCTCCCTATTTTACCTTTATTTCTTAAGTTGATTTCTGTTCTCTGAATAGTGCATTGATTTACTGGTTTTATTAATAATCTGTTTCTGCTGAGCTTCATGGTCTATGTTCCTAATTCATTGATCTATATGTATTCCTATTTTCTGATTTCTGTTGAGTGGTAAATTTACAGTTATACCCCTCTAGTCCAACTAGGACTACAATTGACTTGTATTCTCAGATCCAGCCTTGGATTGAGTTGCGATTTTCAGCAACTATTCCACTCCTGGTTTACTGACCTCGGTTTGAGTTGAACTCAAATTGAGTTTCAGTTTTTTCTGATCTACTTACTGATTTTGAGTTATATTAGTTCTCCTAATTCTGGTTGCATATTCTATGTTTTGTTGCAAGGGAAATTTAAAGGGAAATGGAGTGAATTTCAAACTTAGAAAGGAAATTTGTGTAAACATTACCCAATGTGATTGTATGGGTATTCTTCTTCATGCAATAACACTCACCAGGCTTGGGGTCAGAGTGTCGGACTCTACTATCCATTGTGAAACGTGAACTGAGCTTCCACCATGAGAAGAAAGTGGAAGGCCATCAATCAGGAGCTTTAGTTAGGAGTTGGAACTTAATTAGGAACATGAAAAACATATCCATTGCAGGATTGGCTTCTCAAAAATGTTAGGTTGCAGGATTATGGTCAAGATGGGTTGTGAAATGCGAAGAGTAGAGTGTTTTAAATGGTTTTGAATCTTTAGAATGATCTCATTCCTCAGTCAATCCATCCCAATCTTTTAGTTCTTCGTCACAGCAGCCCATGTTTCTTACGTTCATTGAAAAATTTCGCAAGATTTATTAGGAAACGAGTTTGAAGAAGCCATTCCATGCAGTGCAGTGGTGATTGACTAAACCTATGTCAAGTAAGAGTTTGGTAGGGTTTCCTACTTTTATGGGCATTATTATCAATCTGAAAGGGCTTCTCCACCTCCACTTTATGCAGACGAAATATGGTCGGTAAGAGTCACTGCTTGCGTGACTCATCAATAAGATCCATCACTGAAATTGGGATGAGGCCGCTGGAGGCAAACTAATTGCATCAAGAAGGATCGATGAAATTTATGAGGAAATTTAGTGAAATGCGTGATGGAGATGGAGACACTTTTAAAGCTCCATATGATTGTAAGGGAAATTAAAGGAAATGGAAAGTTGAATTTTTAAATGAAAAAAAGAAAAATTGTAATTATTATTGCATGTAATTAAATAAGAAGAAATTACTCTCCCCTCCAAAGTATTACATAACCTTCCCCTACGAAGTTTGAAATTACACCCCTGTTAAGTGTATTACATTTTTTTCATAAATCTTAAAATATCCTTAGTCTATAGGAGATGACGAATTTACCCCCAACTTATTATTGATGGAGGGTTTACACTCCAAACTTCTACTCTTCATTCTTCCATGGTTACATTTTTTTCATAAACCCCAAAATATCCTTAGTCTATAGGAGATGACGAATTTGCCCCCAACTTATTATCGATGGAGGGTATATACTATAAACTTCTACTCTTCATTCCTCCATGGTTTCTTAACTCTGAAATCGAAGATTTTGACAATCGGAGGTGGTTCATCTCGTTGGAAGATATTACATCTCGTTGAACATCGGATTTGTTAATCGATGAAGAGCTCTCCACCTGCGGCATATTCCATGATGATGGTGAGATGGGTCGGTGTCAAGACAACCTGGGAAATCAAAAACCCTAAGTACAGCAACTGAAGGTAACATGCGAAGAGATTTTGAACATGGTAACGAAAAAAAAATGAAAACTTGCCTTCTTGAATCGAATTATGTTCGGGTGTCGAAGCGATCTGTGGTTTATGATCTCTCTCGCCACATTCTCGTCGATCTGTCAGAACAGAAAGAACATTGAATTGAAACAGAGTTCAATCGATAAACAACAAATTCGACCTGGAATTGAAATTACTACTACAGACTCGAAACAAAAAAATAAAAAATCAGGACCATTTCCATCGAATAATTTCGAAATTTTACAAACCTTGTATCCACGCTCGATGTATTTCATGGCGACAAGCTCTCTGGTTTCCTTGTTCCTCATAAGCCTCGCCACACCAAAATTCCCAGACCCAATATCTCTCATAAGCTCGTACTTATCCATCTTTTCCCTCTCCTCTTAATTCCTCAAACTTCTGTTAACCCACCAATCAAGATCTTCAATTCAGCAGCTACTTTCAAGTTTCAGCCACTCTTCATGCTTCCTTTCACAATTCCAAAGCTCAGAAACAGGAGAGACTAACAGAGAAGAATCGAAGACGAAACCGAAGTCGACAGTTGGGGTATTTAAAGGAGGACACGTGAGACAACCATTAGAAAAACGAAAAAAAAAATTGGGTTTTTAAGATCCCATCTCTAGCTTGCATCCAATGGGTTTTCCATTAATTATTTTTTGTTGTTCTGAGTTCCGATCTCCAAAATCGCCGTTATGCAAGGAGAATAAAAGAGAGACAAAACGCGGATTCTTGACCTTCTGAACCTTAATTCATTTGGTTCGAGGAGCTCTTCTGGATAAAAGCTGGAACCTTTGTATCAATGGAAACTGGAAAGTGAAAGAATGTGCAAAGGAAGAAAGGAATTGATGAAGAGGAAGTAGAACAACGTGAAGGAGCTTCATTTGGATTTCTGCCGCAGACGAGATAATTACGACATT
The DNA here is from genome assembly GCF_013358625.1 of Macadamia integrifolia. Lineage (NCBI taxonomy): Eukaryota > Viridiplantae > Streptophyta > Magnoliopsida > Proteales > Proteaceae > Macadamia > Macadamia integrifolia. The sequence goes on from NC_056565.1 coordinate 11,453,133, forward strand.
AGAGAAGAAACCACTTCTGATGAGCATAAACCCTTTGAATTGCCAGAATTTCTATTCACCAACGAATCACTAACCCATTTAGACCTCAGCCACTTTGTTCTTATCTGTGGGTAAATGAGTCGTTTAACATGAAATTATAATAGAGTTACCAGCATAGGATGTGATTGGAATTTTAAACTTCACAGGGGGTCTAAGTGTAATACTTGAAACATACAGGGGAGGGAAGTGTAACTTCCTCATTAAATAATGATTACAAAAGTTTTTTTTTTTAATTTGAAAATAGGAAGAGGGATAGGTATGCTAACACAGTACCTAGGAATTAAGTATGCTAGCGAATAGTGGCCGTCAGATGAAAGATAAAAGATCTCATCCGTTTGTAATTTTTGTCGTACAAAACTTACTCAATACTGCCACTCCACGGTCTTCCTTCCCCTTTTCCTCACCAGCTCCGAATCTGGCAGCGCTACACTCTTTTTTTTTTTTTTTGGTTTTTTCTGTTACTCCCTCTCTCCCCCGACTAGATTGAACTCAGTTCTCTTCTTCTTCTTCCTCTTCTTCTTCTTCTTCTTCTTCTTCTTTTTCTGGTTTTCGCTGTTCCTCTTTCTCTCCCCCTCCCTCTGAGCTTTCTTCAACCACGGCAGCGGCAGTGGCAGCGGCAACGGCTGCGGTTCCTCTCTCTCTCTCCCTCCCTCTAAGCTTTCTTCGACCTCGGCAGTTGCCACGGCTGCGGCAAATCCCCTTTCCTTTGGCCCTTTGGTGAGAGAAGCGAAAGAGAGAGAGAGAAAGTGCACCGAACAAGTCGGCAGCGGCAGCGTTTGGTGTGAGTTTCAGCACCGAACAGGCCTAGGTTGAGCTCAGTTCTCTTCTTCTTCTTCTTCTTTCTGTTTTTTGTTGTTCCTCTCTCTCTCCCCCTCCCTCTGAGCTTTCTTCGACCTCGGCAGCGGCTACGGTCCATCAATAGTGGCGATGCCAACTACTTTGCTTTCTCCGACTAGATCCGATGAATGAATTATTTTTTCCGACGAGGAGAGAGGAGAGAGAGAGAGAGAGAGAGAGAGAGAGAGTAAAGGTGTTGCAACCGTGCATTGAAAACTTGTTTATCTTCTTTCCATCCAACAGTTCAATTCATGTTGATCAAATCCTACGGTCAAAATGCCGCTAACATTCCTAATTCCTAGGTACTACGCTAGCATACCTATCATTTTCCCTTGAAAGTATCACTTTCCTTTCCCTTTAAATTTTCTTTACAATCAAACATAACCAAAATATTTATGAAAGGAAAAGTGTAATTGATTAAAGGGAGAGGGATAGGTATGCCGCCGGTATCAAGTATAGCACCAATAGGAACACATGATGGAGTATCATTCAGGAAGGATATGAGGGTCATTTTAGAAAAAAGGAAGTGAGAGATAGACACAATGGGTGCTAGTATACTTGATATCGACGGCATACCCAACCTTTTCCCTTGATTAAAATTATGATTTTGATTATCTTTATCTTTTTAGCAATAATGTGGAAAGAGGTGAATCCAATGCATTGTGCATTGGTTGCAGGCTTTGCTCGTATAACAGGCGTCAGGTTTGTGGTGAAGAAGAAGTCATGAAAATGATTGTGATTTTGTTCCTATTGGGCCTAAATTTAATTGATGAATAGTTGGGCTTCCCCGTGAACTTCAAATCAAATTTGCCTAGAAAGTAATGCCCCCACCGACATGTACAACAAGTTGGGGGCGAAACCACTCGTTACTTTGGTTGGGCAAGTGGGATTACGCTACAGAAAGTTCAAACTGAAAGAACAATTAAGTCACGTTAAACAAAATTTGTTGGAAAAAGAATACTTAAACCACGGGTCAAATGGTTCTTTTGTGTTTTTGGGTGGGGGGAGGGTGGTGGTGAGGTGTTTGATATGTTTGATAAGTTGAATCATGTTCTTTGAACATTTACAGCAGATGATTAACATGATAATATCTAAATTTTTAAATTGCGATGAACTGGTGATGACGATGATGAGGATGATTTATTCATTTTAACGTGTAACATTATTATTATTATGATAGGTATGTGTAACATTATTAGCTCAAGTTTTATAAGTATTATACATTTGGATTAACAACGTGATTTGGATACCCTATTGCGAATAATCTCACTTCAGCTAATTCAGAGATGACTTTTTCCATGACTTCATATACAAGTTAGACCTTTCAACCAAAAAAAAAATAAAAATTGAAAGGGCAAGGGTTAGGCATGCTAGCGTCTTACTTAGGAATTAGGTATATTAGCAACCGGTGGATTATGTCAGATTGATTTAAGTGGTTGGATTCATGTTTATTACTTTTAACCTTAAATACATCAAGAGCGAGAAATACTCTGACAAATATAGTACGGTTTTTTTGGACAGTCAGAATACAGTCACTTTCATTGTTTCATGGTCTCTACTCCGGCGATGAGTATACTGTTTGCTAGCCGGATTTCCGACACTGTCCTCTGTTTCACTGTCGAAGAAGTCCTATATCGAAATATTTCTGATCATCCCTCAGTGGTCAGAATTTCACTTCTTAAGCTCCACATGCTACATGGTGTGCCAGGTTGGCTCCACCACTTTCATCAGCCAGAAAGAACCATGCGAGATATGAATTAGCCGAAAAATCGATTTCTATTTCATCAAGGAATCTGAGAGTGATGAAACCATTGTCGTACTATGACGGTAAGGGGTGCTCCAACAATAGACCATAGTTGTCGAAGACGATGACCGCAGGTGTATTGCTAGACGTGTGACGACAAACATTGTTCTAGTACTTGAAATCAGGGTTGAGAAAGGCAAAACCTCTACCATGGAAGAAGACGATTGATAGGGAGGACGGGTGGGGATGAAGAGGCGAAACTTGAGGTTTCAGATCTTATAGTTAGAACGATGGAGGTACTGGTAGAATATCATATGCTATTAGCACCTGATGAATCAGGCTTGATGAGAGAGATTGTCCATTACAGGGAAGTAAGGCCTTGCCTACCTAAGATTATTGTCTCTGCTTTCCATGTCTTCGACGAAGTCGAAATCTATGACAACGAAGGGTGGTGAGTTGGAAGGATCACCAGTGTACAGGGCTCCAAGTACTCTGTTTATTTCTCAAGTTCTCAAGATGAGATTAAATGCCATTTTTTTTTTTTTTTTTCCACTGAGGGTTCACTGGAATTGGAGAATGGAAATTGGGTTCCTTCTCATTCCCACCATTGAAAGGTTATTGTCTTTTCTTGAATCTACTTGATCTCTTTTGGAAGAAGTTTCTTTCTTTGCCTTTTCTCTCTCCCTTGTTTATTATCGTGAAACTGGGTCTCTTTGCCCCTTTTATTCTTTTGTTACTTGGAATGGTAGATGATAATCTGCTAACTCTCATGAGTTAATCTGTTGATGTAATATGATTCCTAATGCAGGTGCTTGCTGTTCTTTCTTTTTATTGAACCATATAGCGTAGAGAACTACAAAATCTTTACATGTTGTGCTCTCATTATATCCTGCAACCCATTACATGACTTGATGTATGATACATGTTTAACATGGTTCTGAAACTCTTAGGTTTTGAAACGATCATATACTTCTTCTTTGTGTTTTGACATTGCAGCTAATCTGAAACCCTCTTCACTACATTGAAATCGTCAGCAATTCCGATCTCGTATAATTCCGTGCAATACCACCTTCAGGCGGTGACACGTGTATTGATATCAATACAATGGTCCAAATCTGATTTAAATGCATTTTCACTGATTTAATGTTTTATTAGTTGTACCAGATTTGGGTCATTATATTGGTATCAATATACGTGTCACCGCCTGAAGGTGGTATTACACGAAATTGTACGAGATCGGAATTGCAGACGATTTTTATCCCATCTTCTTTATGTTTTGATTATGATTATATTCTCTCTCATATCAATTTGTCGAACAATTGGTAGTGGGATTTAACGGTACAGGACGGAAGGCAAAATAGCAGAGAGAGAGAGAGAGAGAGAGAGAGAGAGTTATTCTCTATACTTGCAGGTGTATTTTGGCAGATTAGATGTCAGGTATTTATATTATATATGCTTCTTTGTATATTTTATCAATGGTGTAGATTTACATCTTCTAATCCAACGGTCAAGGCATGCTAGCATGAGCATGCCTGTCCTTTTTCCAAAAAAAATATACAAGTTAGACTAATTCCGTGAGTCCATATTGATCTCACAACTATATAGATTGGATCATACCGGATTGAATGAGAATCATTCAATTTTCACTGAAAACATTGAAAAACACTAAACACTTCATGTGAGTGGCCCAAGGTGTGCGTAATGGGAGTCGAACTCAAGACATCTGAGTTTATGTCTCATATCAAGTTCGTTGCTCACCAACTATACTATTGTCTTAGGTTATATATAAGTTAGACCTCTCCACGTAATAGCTTAGTTTATGAATTCAACATTTCAACAGACTCCCACTTGTTAGATAAGAGTGCTCGAATGGTATTTTGTCTCTGGATCATTATGTTTGAGAGGATCACTTGAAATTAATCAATTAAAACTGTCATTTTTGGAGAGTAGTACCACACTACCACCATCTAAGACAAAGAAGGTGGGGATAACTCAAAATCACGCTCTATTGGGTCTTGGATGTTTTTTGGGCGGTTTAAATGCGATCCCACGCTCTATTGGGTCTTGGATTTTTTTGGGCGGTTTAAATGCCATCCCCTCCCCCCCCCGCCCCCCCCCCCACCCCCGGCCGCCCCCGAGGCCCTCCCTTTCTAATTATCCTCTTCCGCAATGAAATATCTAGAGAGAGAGAGTCATATCAAGGGAAAAAAAACCTAGAGAGGGAGCGAGGGAGAGAGGTCATTACTGGATAAGTGGTGTAAAATATTCTGAGAGGATGCAGTGTACCGTGTACGTGGTCCATTTTTTTGCATGGCCATGGACCCAGTCTGAAGCCTGAACTAATTAGTAGTTAATGAGACTATTATCCGAAGATAGGGATTATAATTATACATTTATGAGGAAAATTAAGTTTCATTTAACAGTTGTGGTTCACACTGGTGAATCAATGAAGTACAATTATAAATTACTCATATAATTGTTTTTTCGTTTACCAAAAAATATAATTGTTTTTTCTTTTACCGAAAAATATAATTGTTTTTTTCTTTGGCACGGGTTTAAGAACTCATATTATTGTTGGAAGTGTTTAAATGACATTTTTTTTTTATAGTTGCTCCTCTATTGCAAAAAAGGATTACAAATAACATTTTAATAAAAATAAATTAATTATTGCATTAAAATGACTTTCAACTTTCAAAAAATCCCTTTTTAATACATTAAATACCCAACATGTGGGGGCAACTGAGTCTTCTCATACCCAATTATTTTATGCATAAAAACGTTAGAAGGAAAAGATTCTTTTTCCAAATATTATTATTAAATTTATGTTCTTAAATTAAAATCATTCAACCTCTGTGAGTGTGACATGCCAAAGTGGGGTTTACTCAAAAAAAGAAAAAAATGCCAAAGAGGATACAATACTTAGTGGAGGTTCTAATTGAGCCACCAATCTCACAACTTTCATAGAATCATAGTACCCATTCTTTTATAGTTTCCTAACCAAGGTAAGCCAAGGGAGGAAAGACCCCCAAAGAGGTTGTAGGGTTCTCTCTCTTGGAAAAAAAGATAAAAAGATAAAATGAAATCTACTAAACTTAGAAACCGTTCAATATTGTTTGTTTTTTCTTTTCTTTGTCTTTTTTTTTTCATGAATTTCATGTCAATGGTTAGTTTTTTAAGGCTTTTGATAGTGAAATAGAATAAAGTATGTTTTCAAAGACGATTTATTGCTCCTAACTTCCATGATATGCAATATAATACCTATATTCAATCTTAGAAGCATTTAAAACCAATGGAGTGAAAGACATTTTGGACCATATAGGGGGAAGTAACGATGAGTTTGGATTTGTGTGTAGTAAACTCATCTTCACCAAGGGAGAAGGAAAAATTTTCTCCATAATTAAACCAGAGTCAATACATCATTAGCAGGAAAAAATGCAAGTAATTCTCAATTTTCTTCGATTTTAGTTAATGGTTTACTGGTGGTTTGAACTTGAAGCCATTTATTACTATATATTACCACCAATTGTGTTAGGAAATTATTTTGATTTCTCTATTCATTGTCATTGGTTATTGGTGAAGTCTTTTTTCTAATGTTTGACACATGGAAGAATGATATTGGAATTTTTTTTTTTTCTACATCCCAAAAGTTACTCATTTTTTTACTTAGATGAGTTTGTCGTAATATTTTTCTAGAAAAATATCTAGTTTTGGCCATATGGCGATGTTGAATAAGGAGCTGAAATTCTGTAAACAGATAGATCCTAGGATTATTTTGCTCGCATATCAAGTTTCAGTGAACATAGCGTACTGAGGAGATGTATGTACATATACGAGAGGATTTGTCATATGACGATGAAGGATGAGTAAGGATATGAAATTTTACATATGAATAATTTAGATGATTCTCCGCAAATCTAATGGTCAAAATTGTCAAATAACTCTTCCAACAATATTGGAAGCCATCCCAACACATGAGATACTACCTAACACATTGAACCTTTGGTAGCAACGCCATGGATTAAGTGGACATGTTGCTATTGTCTATATAACTCTACTCTATAGATTTATTTGTACTAATTAAAAGTTAGACGACGTATTTGAAAAAGCATTTCATTTGAAAAAATCATTAGAACCTCTACACATAATAAGGGAGAGAAATCTTACCAATTCAATAAGTAAAAAAGATTAAATTGTCCCTCTTCTCGGCATATAACTAAATAAATAGAAAAATATTCTCACAGTGCCAACTCAAAATTGAAACTACACGTCTCACCCTAAACATTGTAATTCTTTTTCCTTAAGAATTATCCGAGATAACTCCATTGGACAAGGTCATCCTTTTTAGCTCCCTCCTTTGCCCAAAACTATGCATAGGCATCGAAGATAACCTACTCCCATGCATTAATTAATTGTAAATAGTGAAGTGGTATTAGAATGGCAAGGAGTTTACCAAGAAGAGAAAACTCCATACCTTCAAGAGTTTGTATGCTTCTCACTTTCTTTCACTTATGAGATTTAGGGAAAAGGCTCTCTTGTCTAACAAGGGAGCGTACACTAGTGCTCTCTCTCTTGATCTCTTTTCTCTTCAAATGAAATGATTTCGTTGCCCTCTTATGTATGTATATTACTCTATGCCACTTAGAGTACATGCCTTCTCCCTAAGAATTATACTTTTGAAGTCCCTCAGTAGAAAAAAAACTTCACCACCCCCTTCTCCTCCGGGTTTAACTAAATAATGAGATGGCTCACTTAGCTTTGGTTGCATGTAACGTAGTTGAGAACATATTCTAAGGCCATAAAATGTGTTTCTCTATTATCATGTGGCAATATCTGATTGACATCTTTTACTTAAATACACTTTTTTTCCTATATCTATCCATTGAGAGATATGATCTTTATAATTTGCCCAAGAGATTTTTAATTTTACCAAATCAGTCAACATCCATTGATTATACAGTTCACCAAACATCCAATTCATGCACCACCCTCAATGTCAAAAAGGTCCGATTATTATCAGTTTTATATGATCTATGAGCCTATAATATACCATTTCCCGATATCCTATCTAATGTAATCCTTAGCTACACTCGAGTGGTTGGAGATTATAGATGCCAATATATTTGGCATAAATCACGTGTCTCACGTTGGTGGCCAAGAAGACAGGATGATGTGCCAATAACTTATTGGCAGTTTTTTAAAAAAATAATAAATAAATTTAAATTATTGGCCAATGCAAGACTCTTAAGTAAGGAAATTAAAAGGCTTAGCCAACTCTCTTTCTTCCAAATAAATTAATTTTTTTTGTGACACGTGACTTCTTATAATGTCTGTATTAAATCCCACGGTACAAAAGTCAAATAAAAAGATGGGTAGATCTATATCTTATTATTATTGGTGGGTGTTTTTTATTTTATTTTATTTTATTTTTTAAATTAATCTTTTGCATTAATTTGGGAGACATTGGGACCATTGGACGTGCCAACTCCCAATAAACAATTAATAAATCATATGGATAATAATATATAGTTTGAGTTATTTTTCTTCACCTACATGGTAGAAGAAAGAATCTCTTAATTTATGGGGTACTGTGGTTAAATGGTATTCCTTCATATTTCATATAATAAAAGGTAGAGAGAAAAGAATGATATCCCAATGGCGGATTCTTTTCATTCGACAAAGAGAAAGTTTGATCACCAGATTTTTCCTTTTTTTTTTTTTTTTTTTT
>NC_056565.1:11461497-11466833 GCF_013358625.1 Macadamia integrifolia
TTTTTTTTAGGGGGAGGGGATTATCAAATTATGAGGTCTATTCCTTTGTGCCTGCATGCAATCCCTGTGAATCTGTCTATTTGTCATGTATATGCATTGTACATCGTTCATGGCGATTGAGAAAGCTTATTTATTCCTCATTAACACCAAAATTAAAATTGGCAACGTCATCTCAGTATATACATATAGGGAAAGGGAACCTTGATAGTCTAGTGTTTCCGACACCTAAACATAGCTGGACATGAAAATACCCAATACATATGGGGTTGTTAGGTCTTTCACACCTAATTGTATCTAGATGTAGAAAAAACTAGATTGACAGGTTCTTTTCTCCATTCATGTATACTTATACATACTATATCAATGAATTTTTAACGACCTTTCATCCATTCCCTCCTTTCAAAAATATCTTTCTACTCTCTTCCGATTTTTATATACCTTCCCATCAGGAGATGGCTTGGTTTACATTGACGAACCCAACTGATTCAGATATAGTGCTCAAATGGGTATTTGTCTATTTCACATTCTTGACTATTATGTCTGAATGAGATGTTAGGATGTTTTAGCTATCATTTAAATTAAAATCAACTAAAGCTGTCAAGTATCACCGTTTAAGACAAATAAGGTGGCCTAGGGGTACCCAAGCGAGAAAAGAACACTATGGTCTTTGGAAGAGTCTATCAGTTGCGAAATAACTACTAACCTACCCCATGATATACAAATATGACACTCAGACATATGCTCCCATGTGCGCTCCCTTTGGTCCTATGTGCATAGGGTTCACACTTCTCCTATGTGACTGTAATAAGCCAAAGTAAGAACAGTAATAGTGGAAGTTTTAATTGGGACATGGCAATAGATGTCTATGTAAGTCGTTTTTTATATAACCTATACATGCAATGAATAGTATGTTCATCCTCCCCCAAAACCATCAATCTCACAACTTTCATGGAATCCTCTGTATCCATTCTTTTAGGCCCTATTTGTTTGAAAGATGGATAAAAATGAAAAAAATAAAAAGGGGGTGAAAAACTAGTACTTGTTTTTCACAAACTATCACAATATATGAGTATTTGAATAAGAAGGGTAGGAAAAAACTACCACAACGTCATTTAACACAATAATTGTTGTCTACTTCCTCTCTCCTCAGAATTTCTCTCTTTTCTATCAAATTTCTCTTTAGTTAGATGGACCTCACTCAAAATTACATATATCATTATTTCATTTTTTTTTTTTTATCAACCAACCCACAATATGTGGAATTCACCTTCATAAATTTCCCACCCTATTTTAACTGTCAAACAAACAAACACTATTAATTTCCTAATCAACCAAGCCAAAAGAAGAAAGACCAAAGATGTGGTGGTGCCCTCTCTCTCTCTCTCTCTCTCTCTCTCTCTCTCTCTCTCTCTCTCTCTCTCATACATGATAAAGTTCTACAGCCAAAAAGTGAAATCCACCGAACTTTTATTAGATACCAAATATACCGTCTTTGTCTACCAATATATATATATATATATATATCTCGTCTACCAGCAGCGGTCTCCACCATCGTGAAAGATATCAGGCTACTTAGTAGAGGAAAAACGTATGATTTTTTCACTCTTGCCCTTTTGATCTTTGAGGTGATTAGGGTTTTGAGTTGAACAAAAGAACTTATGGCTGTTGCTCAGTGTCTCCATCTTAGGATGATCTGGATTCAAGACCGCTAATTCCTAACACAAGAGAAAAGGTTACAGGAAACAGCCAAAAGTGGTTGGGTCATTCCAATGTCATGTGTTACACGTTAGTGGCCAAAATTTGTCCACCCAGACCGCCCTACTCATAAAATATAGAGTTCCTCCGAATTATTGTAGAGGCTTTTTGACCTGTCACCTGTTATCTTACACTACCAAGAAAGAAAAAAAAGTCACCTGTTATCTTACCATTATTACTTATGTAAAAAAAAATAATAATAAAAAGAGTTGATTAAGGGTTGAGGCGGTTAATAAGATAAAGGGTTCAGTTTTTTATTTGCAATAACGTGAGGGAATTGAGGATATATATCGTTTAGTGAGGAATTGGTGCACATTGTAAAATCTTTATTGTCTTCTATTTTCTAATGTTGTAACTCTTTTTTTTTTTTTTTTGTGTTGGAGGCCCTTTAAAAAAAAAAAAATTCCAAATAAATTTGTTTTCTGACAATTGATTAATATGCCCATAAGACTCCATCTATGTTGTGAAAACCAACTAAAAAAGTTGGGTATTTCTCTTACCATTATTATTGTGGAAGAGGGTTCTCCACATGGTTTTTAAAGGATTGGTTAACTCTCTCTCTCTCTCTCTCTCTCTCTCTCTCTTGCATTGTAGTTTTATTTTTTTTTTGCCTTCACCCCTATGAGGCACAGGTTGGAGCGAAATGATTGTCTCACTCCCATTAAAAATAAAAATCTTGTAACTATTGATGATTATGTAATGCATGTGTTCTCATTGATCCTTATACGATTGCCGACCCTACCATCTCTTATGAGGCATAGGGTGAAGCGAAATGATTGTCTCACTCCCATTAAAAATAAAAATCTTGCAACTATTGATGATTATGTTATGCATGTGTTCTCATTGATCCTTATACGATTGCAGACCCTACCATCTCATTAATTAGCATATAGGTTCTATGGTTATGATAACTGTTTTTCACTTTGAAACCAATCAATGATTTTTGATTTAAAACCAAAATCAAGTCAAATTATCAAACTTAAAAATAAAAGGATTGAGAATGCTGCCGGTTTGAGAACATCTTCAGCCAAATTGGTAAGGTACTTTTTTTTTTTCTACCACACAAGCGAAACTGATTAATAATGATTCAGTTTGATTGAATTTTAAACAATCGATCTTGATTCGATTTATCTTTCCTAGCTCAAACTTGAGGCCTGAAGGTGGCTAAAAATTGCAGTGAATGAAAGGCCAATCCTGATTCCTCCCCTCAATCTTGAGGTAATAAGGACCACCCAAAAGTATAAACAAAGGGAAATTACTTATTTGTTTCTCTCCTTTATTTATTTTTCAACCCTTCAATTCGTTCCCTCAAAGCATACTACATATATACGACGAAACAACATGGGTCAGCCGCTCAATGGCCATAATGTAACATGTGCCCCAAATGACCAAATATATGGAAGACCCGGATCCACATAAATCCCCCCCTTCTTTTTTTTTTTTTTTTTTTTTAATTAACTAACCTTCTGCGTTAGATAGCCATTGGGACTCTGGGACCATGGAGGATGATGTTCCAAACAAACAAACAAATGATAGAATATAGTTTGAGGATTGAGTTTTTATTTTTTATTTTTTGATAAGAAATTGAGTTTTTATTTCACTCACATGGAAGATAGAATCTCTTAAATCACGGGTTCGTTCTCGTGGTGATTAATTGGAATTCCTAAACAATGCCAACGGTATTTCAAACTTCGTATAATATAGGGTCTAGAAAGTAATGACATCAGCAACTAGATTTTATTTGAAGAAAATTCATTGTATAAGAGGTAGAGAAAATAATGACATTAATGACTATTCTAAAAAAAAAAATACATGATTACCCACTTTTGGGTTTCTCTTTATAAAATTATTCATCAAAAGTTTTAGTTAACAAAAATACCCAAAATTGAGTTTGGGTTTACAAAACTACCCACTCAAAGTTTTAGTAATAAAAATATACATGATTATATGTGGAAGATGAAGAATCACTATTTTGGTTAATTTTGTAAACCGAAACGGGATTTTAGGTATTTTTGTTGACTGAAACTTTGGGTGGGTAGTTTTGTAAACCCAAACCTAATTTTGAGTATTTTTGTTCACGAAAACTTTTTGTGGGTAATTTTGTAAAAGAAAACCCAAAAATGGGTAATTATGTAATTTTTAAAAAAAAAAAAAAAAAAAAAAACTTTCATTGTAATGTAAAATATTAAATCCTTATTGGTAGAGTGCAAGGTTCAGACGAAGTCTCGGGGTTCAAACCTCCAATCTTTACCTTGTTTTCTCCATGTATCTTCCTTTGTTCGCTATCTTATTATTCTCTTAACTTACCCTTTTGCCCGAACAATGTGGCTAGGTTGCAGTATTTTGCATAAGGTGCTGAAGGCTACTGAAGTCACTTTTCATGGATGGATCATTAGGTGGTCGGTGTGAATGGAAACAAGTAAGACACGAGCTTATGTCTATATGCTCTTTCATCTGTTGGCAGTTGTGGTTATCATAGAGTGACTACATTTTCAAACAATGGGATCATCAGACTCTTTTGGAGGTCATCCAAACGGTGGAAACTTTTTTTTTTGGTAAGGAACGGTGGAAACTCGATTTCGTGAGTATTGTTAGTTTTCTTTCCCTCCCCCACGGCCATGAATACCAATTTCTGGTTCATAAGTTCATTGCTCACCTCCTCTTTGGGATGTACCCCCTTTTGATGTTTTTAAAACTAATTGTGATGCTAGTCTTCAGGCCGATTCAATTCATAGAGGGATTGTTTTTATTTATCGTGATCATTATGGCCATCCAATCCGCGTTTCACCATATTCGGCCCAATTTTTTTCTCTTCTTTAATGGTGGGAGAAGCACATGCAGGAGATTTGATTGGCATTGTTGGAGGTTATATTAGAGGACTTTAATCGCCTCACGGTGGAAGTCGATAACAAGGAGATAGTTGATAATCTACAGTTTGGGGTGGGGTGGGGTGGGGTGGGGTGGGGGGGGGTTTGCACCTGTCGCTTATCGTAAATTCCATTATAGGAGACATTTTACATTTAAAGTCCTTTCTTGAGTCATGTATTTTTTTGTTTGTCCTACCAAGAGAGTTAAACATCATAGTTGACTCTCTGGTAAGAAAAGCCCTATCTCTGGTAAGAAAAGCCCTATCTCTGATGTGTATGATAATCTGACCCATTTTCAATACATGGATTGAAAATTAGTGTAATCGTTCATCATGAGGCTTCATGTTTATCCGAATAAATTTGCCTTCTATCAAGATAGAACTCTACTGATCTAATGTTGTCTATGCCCTGATACAGACAGTCGTAAAATGACTATGCTACCCAACCCATGCACTTAAAGAAGCTTTATGTGTCCATGAGATCACATTAATATTCTGTATATGAACATTCATTCTTTTCTTGGCATGCACCCCGGTCTGTAATTTTTCACAATCATGTGCACCAATTAAGGGGTTTGAATTTTTAAAATCTTGTTTTTGTAAATTATTTTGCTTTGGTTCAAACATGATACGTAAGCAAGAGAGTGAGGAGAGTCTGCTTATCCCTATTTAAAGAGAAGCTTCTCTCTTTTACAGAAAAAAAAAAAAAAAAAAA
>NC_056565.1:11468713-11513975 GCF_013358625.1 Macadamia integrifolia
TTTTTTGGTAGGGATTAGGGAGGGCTTTGGATTTATTGTGTTGTGTGGCCTATGGGTGATTGGTGAGGCCCTCAACATATCCACGTAGCCCTGGGTTCCACTATGATTCGACCATATCCAGAGTCCAGACTTCTCACAGATAAGGCTGTCTTCCCACTCCATGTCCATGGGCGAAGCACGTGTCGTCTATTCAACTTCTTAGCGCATGAGAAAGTGGCCCACTTAGTAACAGGGTTTGGATGTATGTTAAAAAAGCCATTATGGAGAGGGTACTTTATCTACTGGAAGGATGGAAATATTCTTTATTGACTTTTTAAATTTTGGACTTATTCTGTACAAAACACAAACGATAACCCACCAATGATGTGTTTAGGTTCCTATCTGTTACACTTCCCGCCAGGTTTTTGTTTAGGGTCATGTTCTATGAGCTCCCTGGCAGAGAGCACAGTAATAAGGTGTAAAAATCGTTTGCTGCCTCTGTATTGGTGCACTGAGCATTAGGTGATTGAGAGCTATTTAGGGCACATGTCTAGATGTTATCAGCTGTCCTATTCTCACAACACCTAACCGTTTGCTACAGAGGATGTGGACTCTACTAATAAAGGGTCATAGGTCCAACTACAAGGATAGTGGGTCAGGAAGGGTGCGGAGAGTACTAGCGTAACTTACGCCATTAGCTCATAGACTTTTTTTCCCTTTACTTGTTTCTCCTATGGTGGAAGCTGGGATCACTTAGTAATTGTCTCCATTAGGCTAACCGATTTGAATTTGATCCAGTTTTTTCTAATGTTGGCGGTTATGTTTTTTTCTTTTTAATTTTTGGGAAAAAAATGTTTTTACCAAATAATTTCGTTGTATTTAGCTATTTGCTGGCATTTGCAACAAATGGGAAAAAAAATCACCAATAAGCCAGAGTTGGAATTTCTTCTCGCCATCTTATATGATGAGCCATGAGGTTCACATTGACACTTACTCTAAGTTTCTTTCTCTCACCCTCTCAAATTGGTGCAATTTTCTACTCTAATGTCATGGAAAACCTCTGCCAATAATAAATATATAGGATAGAGAACGCTACCTAGTTGTGTGGTCCCTGTGCCAATATGGGGGCCAATGGGAGTGTGCATAGAGAACGCTGCCTGGTTGTGTGGTCCCTGTTCCAACATGGGGGCCAATGGGAGTGTGCACCCAAGCATTCGCCAGGTGGGGTTGGGATGGTCATTTCATTGCCCGTGTCTAGGCCCATGAGAGCACCGCTGCGTGGCATTCTTTTCTCCTTAATATGTAGAAAATAAAGCTGGTTGATTTTTATTTATTTATTTTTCTAGACCTTGTTTTATTTTAGTACTGCTCAAATAACAGGTTCTGGCAAGCAAGACGAAGATTTGCATGGTCCTTGAATATGTGAATGGTGGTGAATTATTTGACAGAATTGTAAGCAACATCCGTTTCTTTCATAGTTGTTAATCAGAGTGGATACTATTTTATTGAGCCGTCCTGTTTGGACCTTGTGATATATGACTTCCGTAAGAACTCTGATTCAGGCATCAAAAGGGAAACTCTCAGAAGCTGAAGGCCGCAGACTCTTCCATCAGTTAATTGATGGTGTGAGCTACTGCCATGACAAAGGTGTCTTCCATAGGGATTTGAAGGTACCATTACTCCTCTCTAGTTAAAGATTTTCCTCCTTATTCTTACTGAATAGATCAAATACTGCATATATCCCTCGACTGGTTGAATCATGGTCATACCTGAATTTTAGTAACAATGGCACCACTAAGTTGTGGTGACCCAGTGAAAGTTCCAGGGGACTCGCTTGTTTCTCATACTTTCATGTTTTATGGCAGCCTGAAAATGTTCTTGTTGATGTGAAAGGAAATATAAAGATATCTGATTTTGGGCTCAGTGCTTTGCCTCAACATTTTAGAGTATGGGTTTTACAAACACATTTGGTCCTTAGCATCATCTCATGTTTAGTGATTCTATGCATACCTACATGAAACTTTATCAGACAATTTCTTATTTTAAATTTGTTCTGATTGCCATTAGGATGACGGGTTACTGCATACAACATGTGGAAGTCCAAACTATGTTGCCCCCGAGGTGACAATCAACTTCATTTTGATGTGGGTTCTTTTTCTTCTCTTCTGTGGCTCTGCTCACATCTCTAACCATATCTGTAGGTTCTCACCAACAGAGGATACGATGGTGCCACATCTGATCTTTGGTCATGTGGTGTTATCTTGTATGTGATTCTTACAGGGTACCTCCCTTTTGATGACCGAAACCTTGCGGTTCTTTACCAGAAGGTGAACCAGAGAATAGTCTTTAGTACTTTCCGCCATTTACCTTTTACAGAACACTAAATGTACATCTAGGGTAGCATTTTGATGGTTATTTTCTGATCTGATTTGGTTCAGATATTCAAGGGAGCTGTTCAGATTCCCGAATGGCTCTCACCAGGTGTTAAAAACTTGATAAAGAGGATACTAGAACCTAATCCATGCACTCGGATCTCCATAGCAGAGATAAAAATTGATGACTGGTTCAAACAAGATTATGTCCCTGCTAATCCTTATGATGAGGAGGACGACATCTTCATTGATGACGAAGCTTTCTCTATGCAAGGGGTGGTATGAAAATCAGCTAGTCTTTTAGCATACTCCTTTAATTTCTTCATTGTATATATACTGTCTCTATATGCTTTTTTTTTTTTAATTTTTTAAACTGAAGGAAACCCATTGTTTGATGAAGGCAACGGACACAGAGAAGGATCCTGGTTCACCCACTCTAATCAATGCCTTTCAGCTAATTGGAATGTCATCTTACCTGGATCTCTCTGGCTTCTTTGAGAAAGAGGTGAGAGCTTGAAAGCTTTTTCCATTTCATTTCTTCTCTAGTGGTCTGTGAGGATTAGTATAAATAATGTAATTGCTAACCAAGCACTTGAAAAGAGTATGCATGACCTTATTTGAGTTTCACCTTATGGTTTTCTATTTTAAAGTTTGTGGACAATGAGATGAACCTTGGTGCTGATTTTCTTCTCTTTATTTTTTTTTTCCCTTTTACTCCGAATGATTACAGGAGGTCTCCGAGAGGAAGATCAGATTCACATCCAATATTTCACCAAAAGATTTACTAGAGAAGATTGAAGATACAGTCACAGAAATGGGATTCCAAGTCCAGAAAAGAAATGGAAAGGTTTGTAATCTGGAAAATGCAGTAAATTATTCGGACATTAGCACAGGATGAGAAAGATTAAGAAGAGAGTGTCTTATTGTGCAGGACATGTTGATCCGAGAGAGATCTTTCTGAATTGGTATTTTTGTGCTTGCTTATTCATTTCTATACTTTCCTGATTTGCAGTTGAAGGTAACGCAAGAGAACAAGGGTTGTAAGATACCAAGTAGCCTTTCAGTTCAAGCAGAGGTAAGAAACTTAACAAATTTGAAAAATTGGTTGCTGGATGATTGAACATTACATGGCCCTCTATCTTTTCATACATTACTGTAAAGAAAGAGTAGTTTGCCTCTGCAGTGATTGCACCCAAGAGAGCAACCCACGGTTGAGGTCTCACACCTACTCTTCATGTATTGGCTAACAATCACTGGTTGTTTGACTCCTCAACTGTTGTGAAATTTTAATTACAGGTGTTTGAGATAAGTGCAGCTCTGTATGTGGTGGAGTTGAGAAAAACATATGGGGATCCTTCGATGTACAGACAGGTTAGTCAGTGTTCTAAATTTTAAAAATCCAGAAAAAATTGTACTCATGCTGACTCACTTGGTGTCCACCTGATCCGAGTTGATGGGCGATGCAGGAGTAGGAGAGAGGGTTAAGGGCATCAAACTAACATATTCTTGAAATGTGTTTTTTTTTGGTGCAGTTGTGTTCGAAGCTGTCCAATGATCTTGGCGTCTGCCAAAGACAAGAGATTTTGGCCACCCAAGTATCAGTTTAACTAGTGCATGGTTACAGTCTAATGTAAATCCTTTTCTCTTCTATTTATTTATTTTTTTCTTTTTGGGGGGGTGTGGGTTGGTGTGGGAAAGTGAGGGTGTAGATTTTTTATTTTCTAGTTCAGAAATTACTATTCCAGGCTTAAGATAGTTACTTTTCAGATACTGTTTTTTCTTTTTCTTTTTTTGGTACACACAAAGTTCTAAGAAAGGGTGGACGGATAGATATAAAATGAGAGAAAAAGAGAGGATGGGAACCAAGGTTAACGCTACATACACTTTGACCCTCTCTAGACCCCCACAATGGCGGGAGCCCCCTTCATTGGGTACACTAGTTTTTATAAAAATAAGAGAGACATTGCAAAAGGCATCCAGTGGCTTGTAACAACAGAGAGAGACAGAGAGCTATGGTCACTGGTGGTTGACAGAGGAGACTGATTCACAAATCTTTCAGATTGGAAAGGGAGATGAGCCCTCCACTCCTCTCTTTCAGCTCGGTTGATTCACTTTCACAGGTCGGGGAGAGAACAATGTCTTCCCCATTCTCCGTTGTGTGTGGTTGTCTGTACATGGGTAAAAAAAAAAATCCTCTGCTGCCCGGTGCAGTGAGGATTCAGACGGCTAAGTGCATTTGGGGTGTGTGTCCGAATGTTTCCAGCCACCAGATGCTCACTGCACCAATTGCAGAGAATTCTGATTCAATGAAGGGCCATATTGCCATTTTATTCTGTTATACACTGATTTTTAAGCCATCGAATTGACCCTGGAATTGATTCTTGCCATCTCAGAAACCAGCTTAAGAAAAACTAAGAGATTGGGCTCAAAACCAATTCTATAATCTGGGCGTAATGTTAGAGTTTGACACTTCGACATTAAAACTTAAAGAGAATCTGAACCAACAATCAGAATCGAATCCGAACCTGAACCGATCCAAACATTAACAAATCAGTATTAAATAATGAATCATCAAACTTCAAAATGGTGTTTTTACAGAGAAAGGTAGTCTTATGATAGAAAACACTTTCAATCAAAGATTAAATATCCAAGACAGAAAGCTTTAAAGTAGTTAGGTGTCTAGTTGTAACTTAAGAAATGTGTCTAGTTGTAACTTAAGAAATTAACCGGGAAGGAATTTGCTGCCAGGCTGCGTAGCCCCTGTGTGAGGGCAACTCCAATGGGAGCAAATGCACGGGCAACCAAGGAAAGTGAAGATATAAGGCAACCCCATCCTTCTGTGAAGCTCTTTATTCCTTTAATTTTTTTCCCCTTTCAATTAAAAACAATCCTATCTTTTTGAAAGAATGAAATATATGAAGTATTCTCGCGAGTCCTTTCCATTCGTAATCCCTTTGTCTTTACTCATAAGATTAATAAATTTCCTCAAAAAAAAAAAATGATAGAACCTAATGGAATACTCAATTATCATACATTCTTCCTTAAAGATGAGACCCATAAATGGATGTTGTGCATGTATTCTTGCTTTTCAGGTATTTTTAATTCTTTTAAATGATATTTAAAGCATCATTCAAACACATATTAACTATCAAAAGCAAATTTTCTTAAATAATCCAATTCATTGGTTAAGGTGAAATTAGCAAGGAAAAAAAAAAAAAGAGATCATCGTTTCAAGTAAAAAAGCCAATTTCCTTAAATAATCCAATTCATTGGTTAAGTCGAAATTAGCAACAGAAAAAAAGAGATCATCGTTTCAAGTAACTGTTGGCTTTTTTGACACAAGAAAATGGAGGGTATAGAATTTCAACATACATAATATTAAACCAAGTTAGTTTGTGATTTCTTGCAAAATCAGTGGAACAAAACCTGCTCTCTTTTAAATCTCATCTTATCCACAAAAGAGAGGCAGAGTCGAATAACAAGATTTCTGCAACATACAGTTTATCAAGACCATGAGACCAGCCCCTGGTTGGCAAAATAATACTCACATTCCAATTCTAGAGATTATGGAAGCATCTTGTCAATTACAAAGGGTTACAAGTTACAACCATGTCTAGACCCCCAACCCCCACACCCACAAGAAAAAGAAAAAGACTTCCAACCATGTCTGCTATTTAGAAAGCTTCACAATATAGTGCAGCTCACAGGAGGCTTCTAACAATGGAACCACAAAGGGATAACAGAACATATGAATCATGACAACATAGTCTAATCACACAGGAGAAAGATTATGAATTTCAATCATCAAACAACATATCAACAGAAGGCTAATACAATCAGAACCCTATTTGGTTGCTTGAGCAATCATATTGCTTATTGAGTTGGCCTGCTCTTTGGCTGTCTCCACTAAAGAATCCTGCAACCAAATCAGGTTCAACTCAACAAACCTATAAATCTTATAGAAGGAAGACAGTCTTAACTGATCAAAAATACCTGTGCAGCTATAAGACGTGCAACTGTCTTCTTGCTCGACTCCTGAAGTTCACCAGCAATTAAAACCTCATCCAGTACGTAATATGCCTGTAAGGTTTACATCCATAAATTAAGAAAAAAGGGTGATTCTTGCCTGTGTTATTGTACCAATTGACCTTGAAACTACCACACAGGTAATCCAGCCACAGATACAATCCAAACAGTTACAGTAAGTATGGATTCCTTTTTCCTCTTCCCCTTCTTTACCGCTTTACCGCAAGTATTGCTTCTCTTTTTTTTTTTTTTTTTTTTTTGGGTGGGGGGAGAGAGTCCAATTATCAAAATGGTTGCCGTATTTGTTTATTTGTCAGGCCAAAGCTTGGTGGCTCACAGAACAAATTCCCGAGTCATGTGAAAGTTGTGTGCCAAACAGGAATCTAAATTACAGCATGGACTGTCAAAATATTGTATACGTCAACGAAGAAAGAAACATCTGTCCTTACAAAAAAAAAGATCAAGGAATATACCTTGTGGAAATTGAAGATTAAGTCCAACTCACAGACCTAGGGAGAATACAAAATGGGGGAAAGTAACAGAAAAAGTAAATCAATAATCACCATTTATTGTAAACAAGTAAAAAAAAAACGCAATTTTAACACATCATTTAAATTATGCCTCGCAAGTTTGGACTAAGTTCACTCACACTGCCAAAATAGCGGTCCAGTATCTCAACATAGTGGTGAATTATCTCAAGTATCTCTAATTCATTGTCTTCCTGGTCAATACACATGCAGAAATAGAGGCTGGCATATCTGTGTACATGTTTACAGAACTCTTATATCAGTTATTTGTCTCTTAAGAAATCCAAATGTTCCATTGCAAAAGGAATTCCCAGTATAATAGTATGAAACAGCCAAAATTAAGAACACAGAACCTGGTAATGCAGATCATGTGCTACCTTTTATATACAACTTTGTATCCTCTCCACTCTACAAAGTTACAAAGCTTAGGGCCTCTTGTGAGAATCTCTCCACTGAGCTCTCGAATCACCTTAGCATAGGGATGAAAAACATTTGGCAATGTTAGAAAAGCACAAAAGTGTAATATTTTTGGGAAAATGAACTGTCCAAGAGCGCAGTGTACGCTAGTGCTTCCCTGTGTCTATCTCTCTCCTCCCCAATGAAATGACATATCTGCCCCTCTGCTGTGGGAGGCGAGAGATAGACTCTCGGAAAGGAAACTACTCCCAGTTTTATTAACTAATTTAATTTTTCCAAAAATACAATATTGAACATTTATTTTACCCATGTAGATAAGAACGACGAAACCAAAACCCAATGCAAATAATTATGTTCCACCAAACTCAAAATTAACTCCATCATTTACACTTCTACAAAATATAAACTCTTGCTTCACCCAAAAAAATAAAAAACTTTAAAGATAACAATCAATTGCTGATCCCAGCACTGCGGTCATCCAATGTCATTGTCAACCCATCAACTACCAAATGCATTAGGTTTAGATAATGATAGAAAAGAATCATGCAAAAGGTTAACCATCTCCAAGCAGTGATCGATTATAACCACTTGAAAACCACAACCAATAACACAAGGCATTACACTATTCTAAGTTCACTAAGGATGGTTGATCTTGATAGGCTTGCATCAAGAAAAGAAAGATGAAAAAAAGATTGATTAGCTTGAGGAACTATCAGTAGATTAGACAGCTCCACTGCACATATGGGACACAGCTATTCACCCAGTAAATGAAGAAACAGGTCATGAGATGTTCGTAAACGAGGATTTGATTACATGGCAGTGAAAATGTTTGCAAAGACAAGATTGATGACAATCCGCAATCAATGTTCATGTAAAGAGATGCAGCTGTCCTGAAAATCATATGTAAATCGAAGGAACTATAGATCATTTCATTCTTGCTAATTTAAGGAAACCAAAGACAACAATGGTACATGAAACTTAAAGAAGATGAAATATCATTGTTCAAAAATATATTACGAGCTTTAAAAGCATTAAAGTTGAAACTGACATTTTCTACACCCAAGCATAACCTTTTTCTTGTTGCTCCTTATTTCTTTTGAAAATTTGGCACAACACATATCAACCAATAAATCCAATAATTAGCAAAGTATTCATACACAAAGTTATGAAATGAAACACTTTATGGGTTATTATATAAGCAGCGACCTTGCATTACACTTGTTACCATCACAAGGTCATGTCTTATTGCCATGTGGAAGATTTGGCCAGGTGAGGGTGGGTCTCCCACCCCCCCCCCCCCCAAAAAAAAAAAAAAGGAGGTTGGGTGTGGGTTTGTCTATGTGTTAGAGGATCTCACACTCGTTTAACTGGCCAAATTTCAGCCCAAAACAAGCAGTGGAAATAGTAAAAAGACAACTTAAAAGTTTAGTAAAACTACCACATGCCATTGCACTGTAATAGAATCTAGCCACATTTATGTAACTCTTTCACTTTGAATCCAGTTTTAAGGCATCTTGCCTACTTGTCTCGGGTTGGAACTTGACCCATAAAAAGGGTGTGGGCTTCCTTTATCACATGGGCCCACCTATGGTTACTAATGTGGCAAGTCATCATGGATGTGAAAAATTACAGACAGTTGTTACTCATACAAGGCCCCTTTATCTTATGATTATTACTTACAACCAATACCCTCTTATAATCAGTAAAACTTCTGTCCATCCCAAATAATAGTGGCACGGGAGGTTCTCTATCATGTTAGCCTGTGGATAAAAAATATAAAATAATACGAACAAAATTTGAGAGTGATGAGCAATGTGATTATTAAGTGTTAACTACATCTCTTTCAGGGATGAGGCCAGTGGAGCAGGCATACTCAACAAAATAATTTCATGGCATCAGCCCACAGGATTTCAGGTGTGATTGGTGACCTATCCTGGAGATCTGATACTCTACTGTGAAGATATGTATCTTTTGGTTATTTTGTATGTTTCTGTATAGGATGCACAGTAATAGACTCTTAACATTTGTAATACGTTTATATCTTTTTATTCATTAATCAAACATAATTTTGGTGTCGCTGATCAAAAAATATTTTCTCATTATTGTCAGAAACGCAAAGGTGTTACCCCTATAAAATCATGGTGACTTGAGATATTAGAATTTGAACAGTAATGATGCTAGATAACAAGGATGACTCGGTTTAATAGCATCTATTAATAACACAAAGACCAAGGAAATTTACCTTAGATCTTTCCTTCTGGGAATAAGGAGAATACCATTTTGTCAACCTCACTTTTCCTTGTCGACTGATAAGAAGCACAAAGTGAATCTGGCACAAACAAATAAATATCAAAAACCACGCAGGAGCAAAAGTGGGAACAGTATGTAATCTAAAACACACATAATCAAAAGAAACTAGGGGCTCAAAGGTTGGACTAATTCATTCCAAAAAGAGCTCTTGGTTCCTGGACAGCCCACCTAGCAAGCGTTTGCTGCATGGCCCAAATATCTGTCATGTAGCAGGTCAGATGGGCCCAATTTTTGTGGGCAGGTATATCCCAAGGTCCCTGCTCACAATACCAATTTCAGCCAAACAGAGCTTGCCAAGTGGAAAAGTAGAGCTTCAACAAAATTCAGCTGTGGGAGACTGCACAATAATGACCAGAGTACTGTAGGCATGTTTGGATATACATGAAGTTGCATGCCAATACAAGGGCGGGTATTTAATTGAATTTGAGTATGAAACATTGACACATGGAAAGCTAATCTAGACCATAGCCTCTCTATCCAACGGTAAGAATTGGCACATTATCTATCCATGTGGCACAACGATATAAATGCAGCGGAGGAAGCGCTTCCTATGGTGCCACCTAAAAGCCTTTCTGCCTTCCAAAAATTAAATAGTGATTTTTCTAGAGCAGTATGTTGTTTGCATCCAAGAAGGAGATTATTGTTCAGATGACAGAGTGAACCTCTTCGAGTGGAATATTACACACAAATTTAAGAAAAAAAACCTGCTCTTACCTCAGAGAGTTGTTTTGATTACTGGTACAAACTTTTATTTTTATTTTTATAATTAGAAAAGAAACTACCTTTGAGTTCTTTTCAATACTGATTCAAGGAGAGTTTTTCAATTGACCGAAGAGAAATGACACATTTCTTATGTATACTATCTGCATACCCAAGAGTTTTTTCATTGATTCTGTAACTCAGAATCATGATATGCATAGATGACACTCCTGTCTGAAATGTACAGATAGATTCATGTAAACATGGCTTTAAGTTAACCTAGAGTTATGCTCTTCAAGTGCTTCAAGAAGGTATTTAGAGTAGAAAATAAAAGACATTGAATACAAGCTTATACAAGAAGCTTCCCTTCTGTACCAATAGGTTCTCCAATTCAAGTAAAGAAAACATCGTGGGCTTCAGGAGAACTCCTAGAAGGTGAAGGTGTTGGTCTTCTAAACAAGTTTGATATGACTAGACTTCCTTCCAAGTAAAAGAACTATTTTTTACAAACAATGATGTCTCAATAATTAATTAAAAAAAAAAAATCCCGTGGCAGCTTCAAATGTAATTAATTGTTGGATAAGATAGGGTAGACTTTTCACAGTTAACCTTCCTCCAAGATGACTTCTAACCCACTTCCTGGATGATCTCTATGGCACCTCCATTCTCCATAGCAGTTTGGATAAGAAAGTTATATTATCTCTCAAAAAATTCTCTGGTTAAGTCCAACATTCTCCTTTGGTTGGCTTACCATGTCACAGGTTATTAAGTTGTCCTTTTTAGGCTGCCCTATCACTTAGAGAATTTTTACTTGTGTCTATCAATCTTAAAACTCTATGGGGGTGTTAAAGGTAATAAAACAAGGCTATCCTTCCTCCAAGAGAATTCTTACTTGTTTCCATTCTCTTGCATGGTTTCTACAAGTCAAAATCCAAGAAACTTAGCTATCAACCCCTCCCCCTCCCCCCCACAACACCCCCAAAACAAAACAAAACAAAAAGAATGATTTCAAGATTCACGAGTTTAGTGACCTTTGAATTCCATCGGGAGGAAACACGAGGTATCTAGGAGCTACCCCTCAACTTGCAACCGTACAAATCTCCACAAAAATAATCTCCTCCCAGAGTTCATGAAGGAAAATAGGGTCAGTTTTAACTATAAATGGTAAGCTTCAATCCCTTCTCTGCCAACAAAATTATCTGCCCGTGTCAAGGGTTCTTTAGTCTCTACCATCACGGAAATGTCTAGTTAGGTGAATCCCCACAAAGGTGAAAGGGAGAGCATAGACAGGATCTCATTGCCAAAGGATTTGTTTTACTTGAAAAGAACCACCGACACACAATTAATGATACTAATTAGTGGCATGCAAGATGCATTCTCATACTCATTGCATCAATCAGCAGCCAAGTCCTAGTCCTTTACATTCCTTACATAGTTCAAATACCAATTAACAACATCATTGGCTTTCTCAAGATCCGCATTATAGACCTCTCATTACTTACGCAAGCTTCTCATTTCATCCAATCATTAGCAATCAGAATTTTATCCAGAATCTGTTTGTTCTTTCAAAGAGATGAAAGAACTTTTTCTTATCTTCATGAACAACTTCAACAATGATTATTTATGCACTATGAATTATCAATTAAGTTCATTGGTCTAAAATTTTAAGTTAAAAAAGAAAAGTTTGTGGAGGGAGAAAAATTCCTTCACATAGAGGGAAATTCAACCTCATATACGATCACCGAAAATGTATCTCTTTTGTATTCAAGGTGTTCTATGTTGTCTCCATTTGAGGGCATTTTCAGCTCTTCGTTTTACTCTTCAAATTGGGGTCATCAAATCTTGGTAGAATTTCTGGTATGTTTTCCCTTCTTCAACTGTTCACCGTTGTTGTACAAGCTTAACCTTACCCTCATCTGTTGTTCTTCACTTCTTCTTTTTTCCCTGTGTGTGGGTTTTTTTTTTTTTTTTTTTTTTTGGTGGGGGGGTGAGGATGAACAAACTCTAACATACAATTAAGACATAAGATGTGAAAACAGTAATTAATCTATGCCTATTATGGTGCATCCACAGTTTGGGAGAAAAAGAAGACAAAAAATACAAAAGAAATTAAGCTTCTCTCCGTTACCCTTTTCGACTCATTCAGAAGCCTCAGTGGAAAATAAAACAACATAACACGAAACACAATTCATCAGCAGAGGTACAAGAAGCAACAACAAATGGAGCGGACTAACTGTTTCTGATAACATGTAAACAATGTCGGGGTCAAATCTATAGAGAATCAAGCCGTAGTTCTGCAGATACGGGCTACTGAGGTAGAAGCCTCAGAAAAAAAAAAAAAAAAAAAGGAAATTTCAAAGGTGAGGATTGAGGAATCACCATTTTTGGCGTTCTTATTGCGTAAATCTCCCGCCTTTTCTCCGAACTTCAACGAAGCCGAACTAACGACTATCGAGCCCCGAAAGAAGAGACACCGAAAGCCTAAAATTGGACAGAACGAAAGGGTAACAAGGTTAGCTGAGCGTCGTCGTTGGAGCCAGATCCATCGGAGGACAGGACCCAGATGCGGGAACTTTCCTTATTATTTATATGTACAAATTGAGATTCCTCTGTTGCTATACCTCCTTAATTCTTCCGAAAAGTATAACATCCGACGACCGGTTGGAAAAACTTAACATACGGGAGAGGTTTCCCGGAAGACTGCGTGGCCCGCGCCAATCCGAGGATCAATCAGAGCGTGTGTAGAAGCATCGACATGGTTAGAAATGTCATCCTTTATAAGGGTGTGGCAATGATTCTGGTTAAAAAATTGACTCACACCCAGGTTATAGACAAGTAATTACAACCCCTACTTTCTACCAAAAAGAAAATTACAATCCTTACTCATAGACTCAGAGCCAAAAAAATAGAATAATTTAATTTCCCCTTTTTTTTTTTTTTTTTTTGACAAATAATAATTCAACTTTCCTATGTTAAAAGGTTTTGGTATTTTCAAAAACAAGCTTCAGGATACTATTTTTATTTTACTATAAGTAAGGCGACTGCAAGGCAATAGTTAAGTTTCGTTCGTCATTTTATGGCCATGTGTCTAGCGCTGTTGGGACTACATTGCCTTATAGGGTTCTTTTCTCCTTAATAAAATTGCGTAATTTCATGTGTATTTTAAAAAATATATGTTAAAGGATGATGAAAAAGAATAAGTGAATGACACATGATAAATTATTTTGAAATAATTATTTTTTTACCTATGATTTTGAAAGAAAAAAAAAAATCAGGGCAAATCAGATAAATGTTGCAATTTCTTGGTTTGTCACTCCGGTTTCATTTAGATACATTCAAACTTCCAACATTTAGGGAATGAGCTTATTGTCTGATGGGCGCTATCAGATATATGTCTAATACAGGACACAGGAGGTCATGTGTTTGAACATCCGTTTGTCCCACCATATCCCCACCCCCAACTCCCCCCTCCCCACCATCTATGGCCCCACCGGTCTCTGTAGACTCTAAAACTTCAAAAAACTGGTTTGGAGTATAGATCAGGCCCCACCGGTCTCTATAGACTCTAAAACTTCAAAAAACTGGTTTGGAGTATAGATCAAGATGCAAGAAGTACACTGCCCATTTATAGCAATCTATATCCTTATTACCTTTCCATGCTGGTTGTTTGGACCCACCAATTACAAATGGGTCAGGTTTAGAACCATAAGGCACCATTTGACAATATTCCATTTCTGCCGTTTCTACGATTTCTTGTTCCCAAAAACAGAGAAACAACCAAAAAAACATTTGATAAAATTGTTAAATCAAAATTTATGCTTATTTACAAACGAATTTTAGAGAGAAAAAAAAAAAAGTTGTTGTGCCCAATAAATCTCTCAACTATTTAAATCTAAAATGAGGCAACCGAACTCTTTCTCCCTTTTAGGTATCCAATGATACTACTGGGTTTTTTAGTGGTATTATGTCTGCAAAAAATGTTTCGAGAAACAGGTTTATTAAACACAAAAAAATCCATTTTTGTTTTCGGAAACACGAAAAGTAATTTCTGCTGTTTCCAGACACAGAAGCAGCAGAAACGTTATCAAACGGTGCCAAGTCTACTTATCTCAACTTATTTCTGTTCTCTCCCATTTCCCACCACCCACCTTACCCTTCGAAACTTTCTTAGTGAGGAGAGGAGACGGCTTTCCATTCATGTTTACCTGTTTAGTTTACTTAAGAAATGCGGCTCACTTCACGTTCCTGGCCAAGGATCCTGATCACTGGAGAGGACTGGGGTGACAAAATGAGGGGCTGAACTGCTGAAGGTTGTAGCATCTGGCTGGAGCCTGAGGAGGATGTTTAGTCTCACCAGCCACTCTCCAGTTGCTCCCCCTTTCCCTTCACTTCCAGTCACTTCTTTTGGAACCAAATGGAGGCGTAACATATTTCTAGAGTTCAGAAGTTGGTCGTTCCATTAAAAAAGTTTGAGATGCCACTTGCATTCCATCATCCATCAAACTCAATTGATCAAAAAGATTTCTAACCACTTAAAATGGTGAAAAGGAAGGCAATGCAGAATCTCTGTTTCATTTCCAGTTCATATAAATGGTACTAGCAATTCTCAGATAACCATATATTTGATATAATCTGATAGGAAAAACAATTCTCATAGTTCCATCCTACAACATGGTATTAATGCATAAAACATACAATTTGAATAACTGGCCTGTCTTCTGGAACTATAAAGATTATTGCAGTTCACACATAACCAACAAACAGGAAATTTGATTAGAAACTGAATAGTCCCCTTGTCACCCTGTTGTTACAAGGTTAATACAAAGTGTTGATGACAACTGGGGACAAAGCTTTATACACATACATAACCTATCTTACTAACAGCCTGTTGCCAAGCTCTT
Source organism: Macadamia integrifolia (assembly GCF_013358625.1). Lineage (NCBI taxonomy): Eukaryota > Viridiplantae > Streptophyta > Magnoliopsida > Proteales > Proteaceae > Macadamia > Macadamia integrifolia. The sequence goes on from NC_056565.1 coordinate 11,483,945, forward strand.
CGTTATTGACCTGTATTAAGCTACACCTGTCAGTCATTTGAAGCTTGTCATCCAAAAGGCTTTTGTACTTATAATCTGTGTCCTCCAAATCACGCATAACTTCAACCTAGAGAGGAGGAACATAAAGTAACATCATAAACAAATCCGATGAGTAACAAGAGAACCAAGATCCTTTCCCTGTCTCCTAATGGAGGACTATATGTGCCATGGTCATTGATTTAATGCACCATCTTAAGGCCACATTTAGGAAGGTGACCACAAAATCACATCCTCTGGTTAGCTCAAACCACCAGATAAACAGTTTTTAAATTGTCATTATTATGGATAATCATGTTTAAAATGACCTCATGCTTCACGACCTGCCATGTGGCAGTACGTGAATGGGTTTATGTGGTAGAAAACATTGCACATGTCCCACTGCAAGTTTCAACCCAGAGGTAGGGAAAGTGCCTTAAAAAGTGAGTTCAAATTACATAAAAAATATTAAAAAAATTGTCATTAAATTCCATTATAGTGAATAGGCATTCCTGTAATTTTATGAAACTTCAGATGCACTAGGCACTTCCCCTACCTGTTTTGGCCTGGAATTTAATTAGTAGGACATGTAAGAGGTCCTCTATCTGGATCCACCCATGCACTGCCATGTGGAAGATCATAAAGTACAGGGTCACCATTAGACATCACTAAGCATAGAGACAATTAGAAGCTCCCATTTTTAGGGAAGGGAGTACTAAACAAGTTTTACATTATACCAGCAACCATGAACTCAGTTGCTATTAGATCAAATGATCAAGTAGTTGGGGTGACAAATAGATGAAATCGAGTCCAACTGGTAGTTTGGTCTGGCAATTTCTTTCTCTTTTGAAGTTTCAAAGTTTCTTGATATCCAATTACTAGATCTTTCAAAAAAACACATTACCTGCTTTTGAAACAAATCAAATTCATCAGAGCTCAGGGATCCATCACTGTTTGCATCAAGAAGCTGCATCATCTCCCGGGCATCCTCTCCCTTGGCTCCTAGCTCTTCCATCACTTCTGTAAGTTCTTCAATGCTGATCCTACCATCCCCATTCTTATCAAGAAGGCGAAAAATTCGATTCCTCCGATCAATCTCAAGACCTCTATGACTTGTGGAAGGGAGATCTTTAAGACGCACTGCTGCAAGCTCAGCTGCAGCCATCATAATGGCCTTGAGCCGTTTTGCCTGAGCATTACTAAATAGTTAGAAAAATTACATTGTTTCTAAAGCAACGTCGCTCAGAGGAATATCAGAGGAATTCCGTAGCCTTGAACATTAAATGGAAGAAAAAATGACAGCAAAAAAGCTAGCCCAAAGTCATTCAATAAACCCCTCCTCCCAGAAAAGATTAAATTAAAGGGACAGAGAAAAGAGATGCCCCTTCACTCTGAACTGGAAGGTAGTATTCAGCAAATAGTGAAAGCTCTAATGTATGTTTGGACTTCTTGTTCGAGAATTTTGAAATTGTTTTTCATTACACCCACAAATAAGAAAGGAAGACTAACCTTAAACTATTTGAAAGAAAGATGATTTGCTAAAAATGGCTAGTAACTAAGAATAGAGGACAAAAAACAATAGAATAAAGACACAGTGCTATATGAATTTCAATTGCATGATGAAGTCAAACTTACCTCCTCTGGATCTGTGAGGCCACCTTTGTACAATGAATGGGATGCAGTTCCACCAGCCGCAAACATGTCCATCTCTGTGCTGCGTATCTGTATTTCCATTAGAGGCCTAGTCCTGCCATTCTCACTAAGATCAACTGCCATATGTAAACTCTTATATCCATTTGCTTTGGGTCTGGCGATATAGTCTTTTGACCTTTGTGGTATTTCTCTCCAGAGCGATTGGATCATTTCCCTTGCCCTGTAACATGCTTTCTCACCCATCTCTGACATGTTATCTCCAGGTCTAGGGTTCAATAAAACTCGCAACCCTAAAACATCATTTACTTCTTCTGGCTTGCGACCATCCTTCAAAAGTTTCTTCATGGTGCTGTAACGGCTTTTATACCGACCTTGGATTGCAATCTTATCCACCATTTCCCCTAATGCAGGATCGCTTTCTAGACATTGGAGCAGCTGCTCCTTGTACATATCTATGAGTGGTATACTTCCTGTTTCATGGCTTCTCAACCATGCATCCACATAAAGGTATGAGTAAGGAAACAAGTATCTGAAGGACAGGTCCTCCAGCTCAAGTGATACGGTGTCAGTACCAACAACATGAGCTAAGGGTGCATATATCTTCATAACTTCCAGAGACAACCTTTGTTGTTCATATCTTGGGAGGTAATCCAAATGTCTCATTGCATCAAGCTTCAGAACAAGGTCTAGAATCAAAGCCCTAATGCCATAGTAAGTTAGGCAGTACTTCCTCAATGTTGCAGCACTATCATCATCCAAAATTTCCACTTTTGAAGGTATTTCCCTTAAGCGCAAGCTTTCATGCAAAAGATGAGCAGTACCAGTGCCAACATGATGCCCAACTTCACGTATGGATATAGCACTTGCCTCCAGAACTTCTCTCAGTATGGCAGCTGAAATAACTTCTGCGTCCATCTGCAATGACCTTTATGATAAATACATAATAAAGGCAAAGACATTACAGTAGACTCGTGGCCTTGCTACAGAGATTTTGCTTTTCAACCTAGAAAAGGATCCTGAAAACAGGAAGCAAGTAACAGAGAGATCCAGAAACTTTTGGACAACATATTAATGAAGAATTAGATCTAGAGCTCAGGAAGACATAATTTTATAAGAAAGATCCTGACCACTTCCCATTATATAAGAAAATGATAAAGATTGGAATCCGATCAGACTCATAAGACTGTCTTAACAAAAGATATTATATAAATATATATATATATATACACACAAAGAATATTCAGAAAACCAGTATAAACCAATTAAGAAGATTTTCTTTTGCGTGAATGCGAAAATTAAGACAATAAGACCCCACCCCAAGGCTTGCTTATTACAGAACAGAACTGTTACAAGTCTGTTTCATGGGTTTTGCTTGGTGTAACCACAGTTAACCAAGCCTAGCACCATAATGGGCAAAAGGGTAAAACCTTCGGTTAGAATCTCGTACGATAGGAGGTATTTTGGGTAGTCAAACAGTCAGCCTCATCATGGTGTTCTGTCTTATAGGCAAAAGGGTTTTGTATTTCTAATTTGTCATCATCCATGGTTACATGGAGACCAACCCAAGTTTTATTACCCTCTTATTAACACTCCTACATGTTGACTCAAGTAAAACAAAATTATAGTCACATCAATCAACATTGTTGTCATAATCAGCATTCGTTCTAATACTCATTATGATTACCCAATTTCATGTTCATCATTTTTCACCTATATAAATTTATATTCATTTTTCTTTGGACAAAAAAACTTTATCAATTAAAAAGAAAAAGAGGAAGTATGCACAAAAGAAAAAATATAGAGACTCACAATCTTAACCCCAGCGTAGTATCCCACCATATATAGATTTCCTGCCAAAGACCTCAATAGGAATCAGATGTTCAGCAGAGAAGCAACAAATCAGATCTCTCTAACAATAGGAGATCCTCTAAGGACACCCAGAGTCTGGACAGCTTATCTGAGCCAACTGGTATGCTTAAAGTCTCTCTGAATTTAGTTTCTAGATACAAGTATAATTTCTTGAATTCCCATATCAAACTTTTATAGGTCAAGGAAAAAGCAAGCCCATTTTCTTTGTTCTTCATCTTCCTTCACACACTCCACACACCCCCCCCCCAAAAAAAAAAAAAAAAAAAAAAAAAAAAAAACAGTGGGAAGATTCCTATGAAAAGAAAATAATATAAATCATTGACTGCAAAATTTTCTTAGAAAAACTTCTCCTAAAATCTATCCAGCTTCTCCATCTTTCATTACAAAAACCACATTTATGCGAAAAATAGTGTTCATTTTTCCTCAAGACTACAAAATGAAAACCATAGGATTAATAATCAGACAGTGAATCAAAAGTTGCAAATGTAAGATCACCAGAATCTAACAGAATCACACTTAAGATTGGAATTTATTCAGACCATAATTTGTAAGACCTTTTATGAAGCATGCATAAAAAATTAAGTCACAAGAATACCTCCTCGAGCAATAAATAAAATATTATATTGGTGAGGGAGTTATCTTATGTAAGCATCGTTGGAATCTCGACTTAAATCACTGGTCTAACTAAGAGTATTTACTATATTTTGTTTTTCCAAGATCTTGTAGCTATCAATAGCAAGGGAGCTATTCAATTAGAAGATCCTGCAGCCCTCAGAGGGACAAAAATCTAAAGAGACCTGTCATCCATTTATTAACAGGATGGAAATCTCAATCCAGTGGCCAGTCCTGTCCTTGATATTTATCTGAGAAGAGGAAGAAATAAGAGAACTGCTGGGTCATCCAATTTTATGTCCTTCATATTTACCAGACCCCAGAGAAAGGCAAAACTGGTTCTGCTGTAACACTAGTCGTTGAGATAACGGTTGAAGCAGTTGAAGAGACATTAAAAGGGTCAGTCAAAAGAGGTATATGCTCAGGAGTGATTAATGATTTTGTGGAGATTTTCCAACCATCAAGTTCCACAGTGAAACATCTAAATGGTTCATGTGAAATCCAACAGATCAACTAAGAACCCCACTTTGCATTAGTTCAATGAGCTAAATGATCATGACCATTATCTAAAATACCATTGCCAGAATTTTAATTAAATAAAAATATTTTGTTTCATTAACTTGTAAGATCTCATTATCACAATTTCATTTTGTTAAGAAAAAAAAAGATGATGTTATTGCTATTTTATGCTTTAAAAAAAAAATAATAATAATGCCAACTTGATATGAGTCCATCTTGAAGCATCACATGGTTGGAGCCAGGGAGGTGGGGAAGGGATTTCTACATCCCTATTTAATAACTTTTAAATAGTGACTACATAACTTGCCAATAAGTTTCTTTACTTTCAAAAGTTATTACCCACTACTAGATAGCTAGGTAGTCTCCCTTAATAAAGAGTTATTATGATCAAAAGGCCTTTAATCGTCTCATATTCCTTAATAGAGGTGCTTTTTTTCTTTTCTTTGCGATGTGTACAAAAAAAAAAAAAAAAAAAAAATCCTTTCCCGGAAAATCAAAATATTCTTCGGATCATCTGTTTAAACTAACATTCTATCTAGTTAATCTGTTGGGCGAGGGCCATCCATATCTGTGTCTGCGTAGATTTGGGAATTGTGTTTACGGAGGCAATCATCTCTGTATTGGGCTAGTAAATTAAGCAGGCAAAAAATCAATCCAGAAATTTGATACCTGAAGATCGGCAAGTATGAGCGCGACTGAGAGGGCTTTAGATAGCGGAGAGCGTCCATCGGGAGCAAAAGGCAATGCCTGCAACACAGGGATGGAGAGCTTGAGAGAATTGAAGAGTAAACGTGAGGAGCTGGTCGAGATCACGTTAATCCTCTCTGTCAGCTCGTTGAATGCTCGGACCAGTTCCGTCACCATCCTCCCTCCTGGCTGCTCCAGCGCTTTAGGAGCACTCGCAGTAGCCGAGGGTCCCATAAAGGATAAGCGAACTCCGAGGGCCAGACTCCGTTGTTGACATCGTCGTCGCCCTCGCCCGTATGTGATATTCGGATGACATTTCCATAGTAATGAAAAACCAGTTTCCGATACCCTACTTCTAGGAATTGGTTGCAGAGAGAAGCCAAGCCTTTTGAGCTCCATGAGTCACAGAGAAGTTTTTCACTGTTTCGTCATCTTGATTTGTTGATGATTTTTGGTAGTTGGCACTATAAAGTTTTGTATATGCTTTAGAAGCAGAACAGTTGGTCCTGAAAATGCCACGTGAGCATCCTAACGTTTAGTCACTCCCGGAGTCAACCAATCAGTACTAAGAATTACCACAGGGACGTTAATAGTAAGTTCTGTAGATCTCCTGATCTTAGGTCTTTTGAGTCTGTTGGCATCAACTGTACAGGCTTTGTTGTTCATACTAATCATGTAATGGTTGCAGTTGAAATAGAATTTAAATTCTATTTAAATGCATATATAAGTTCTAAAGTATCTTAGAACTTACGTTGACTGACAACATGTTGATTTTTTTTTTGGTGGAAAGGAATATATTGACAATACGTTGAATTTCATTACCACAACGGGGAGTTCAGATCCTCTCCAACAATTTTTCCTGCAATCTTTCACATGCACACAGCTTAACACCCAAGGTTTTGTATCTCCAAGCTTGTATGTCTCTGAATGGAGAACCATTGGAGGGAGAGTTGTTTGAAAGGATCCTCTCTAACCATATACTAGCATACTCCATGCATAATTTATGCATGCTGTTTCTAGTTTCTAATTTTGCTTGATTTTATCACTTGACCAACTTTAATCAAGTTGAATCCATAGACATCTAAGCAAAGGTTAGGGTCTACATGTCAAATATATTTTACCTCTTTTTCATTCAAGAATATTTTTTAGTGAAATAGTAGAATTTAGGTCATATTAATATGCTTTGGAGTGTTACACAATTTCTCTTAGTGATGTGGACATTTCTCCCTAACCGCGGCACAGGCAAGGAGCATCCTAATCAATACTGCATTGTTACCTTGTCAGCCAGAGCTATTATCTCGGCATCTCACCTGGTCGTGTTGCTACCTCGGCCCTCCATCTGCTCGAGCTGTCACCTCAGCATCTCACCTGGTCATGTTGCCACCTCGCCCTCCATCAGCTCAAGCTATCACCTCGACATCTCATCTGGTCGTCCTGCCACCTTGGCCCTCCATCAGCCCGAGCTGTCACCTCGGCATCTCACCTGGCCGTGCCTCCACCTCAGCCCTCCATCAGCCCGGGATGTCACCTCGGCATCTCACCTGACCGTGCTGCCACCTCGGCTTGACGCCGACAACAAGGTTCCCAGAAACGTGCTCTCGCCCACTCCTACATTCAAGAAACGCAATCCCTATCCACGAGGATAGGACTCTATCCACTACACGTCATCAAGACGTCCACCTATCCCACGGTTGGCATTTCAGAGAAAAGAGGGGAATATTCCCCTGGTATACCCTAGGATCTGGAATATTCACAGCATTAGAGAACCATTACTCTCGATGACTCTCCGCCTAACAGGACTCTCCACAAACGTCTCCCATCCTCCCCCCATCAACAGTCTATAAATATCAAGGTAAGCCTCCTTCAAAAAAAGGGTAGATCGATCACTTCTTTGACTAGGAAAAGTTCTCTTGAACATCTGTTGTGGAAAGATCTGACTTAGGCATCGGAGAGTCCCCTGTCGGGTCAGCCCGACTTTCCCTTGTCCTCTCTTCTGTGCAAATCGACTAGAGCACTAGGACCTGCAAGGAAGATCATCAAGTCAATTTTTGCCACATCACTTAGTAATATTAAAATATCAATTTTGCTTTGACTTTAGTTTCTTCACTTGCAATCTAATTTATCAAAGATGTATATTGCATACCATAAAAAGCGATGTGTATCATTTTCCATTCCAAAACCAAAACCAAAACCAACCCACCATTGTTGATCAAGTCAAAGCTTTACAAGCAACACACGACTGTCTCGGAAAGAAAACAGTGGTTAGGTAAGGTCGGTAAGAACCCTCCAGTGTATATCTTCTGCAAGTGTGATAGTGATAAAGTGAAGGGAATTTCTGTTCTGCCATGTCCCAGAATCCAGAAACCTTCATTTGACTAGCAGGTGTAAAAAAAATTGGCAAAACAGCAGAAATAACGCGCAATAAATTTGAAATTCCAACCCTCTTCACCAAACAGGCTTCACACCAATCAGAAATTGTAGCACCTTGTATACAGAGGCTTTCATATGCATATTGTAGGACAGTTGAAATAACTACGCATTAAGAGAACCTGGTTGATATAAAGGCTTTCCAGAAAATGTTATTTCCATAAATTTTGATCACAGCTAGTATATGTCAATGTATTTCACTAAACTAGGCATTTGATGTCTTAGAAAACCGTTTCATAACCTTTCAGGATATTCGAGACCACGATCATTTGATCCATTTCGGAGTTCTCCCATTGCCTGGATCTGTCCTAATTAACCAGCAAGCACTAAACACATTCAATGAAATACATTCAATCAGGTTGATATTTGTCAGCACATCACATGTTCACCAATAACCATAGTATTTGACCATCTGACAGGAGTAACCAGATGAAATCGTTTACATCCATTCAATCGGGTTTATTTGTCAGCAATTTTCCCGTACCCACAAAATGAACACTTCTATTTCATCGCATTTCCTTTATCGTCCCCTACGAAGGCTATATTCTCATTTTCAACCAGTGTGAATAAAAGAGAGCTTCTCCCTAGCCACATCTCCTGCATGGTGCAAGCATTTGCTCTTATGTCATGGCAATAACACTATTTCAATGATCTTCTTGGTGCCATTCCTGCAGCACAATCTTGGTCCTCAATTAATATGTAGCACTATTGGTGCAATATCTGCAGTTCATATAAGACAGCAGCTTCACTTCATCCGTCAGCTCAGGCATTCCTTTTCTGCTTTCATGACAACAATGGGTCCTTCCCTAAAACAATAAAATGGAAAATATCAGGGTTATTTATTCAGGCCACATATGTCAAGTTCTCAACGTCATTCGGTTCGTATAGACCACCCGGGGGGGGGGGGGGGTCTACCACATGGGCATGGCAGTCTTTGCTTCTTCTTTTCTTTTCTTTTTTTTTTTTTTTTTTTTTTTTTCAAATATGGCACCATGCATTGCAGTCCAGTCAGGGCTTCGGAATCAAATTCAGTGCACATATTTTCCACATTAACATCTAGTCATGACTCATGAGTCCACAGAGAAGCCACCGAAAAGCCCTTATGGGCACGTGTGTGTGTGCGCTTGCACAGAATCTTTCTCCAAAATATAAAAAAGGGCCCAAAAGGAGCTCTTATTGATTGAAAAGAAACTCAAATTACAACTACAATTCTGGAAAGTCATTCTAGATATCTGTGAATCTATACACAACCATTTCAAATAATTTTGAAGAAAACTTCAAAAAGAAGAAATGATATTTCCAATAAGATATCACTTCTACTGCCATCTGAACAATGCTGAGGATTGTGACAACTAACTTCTAAAAGTGCCATATCCCCGACAATTTCAGTCAGAAAATTGACCATCTACAATATCCCAATACCATGACATGCGAATGAATACTGATCCAAGATACACTCTGCCCATTGACTTCAAATGGCACAGCCTTATCAGTTGGCAAAAAGAAAAGGAATCCTAATGGAAGCTTCAATAAAGGTGCAACCACAAAAATAAAATGCAAAGAAGAAACAAATACAAGCACATATGATATAAAAATATTTCATTCCAGAGAATTATCCAAAAACTGACTTTATATTAAAAAATGCACATCCGAAGGAGACTAAACCTAAGTAGTTGTCAAGGACATGACGGCCAGACAGGACATCAAAATTAAAACCAAGATCAAGTACAAGCTTCACACTGCCTCAAGGATTATAATATGGTGAGTAATATCATTCTTCACCTGCGAATTGCAACCTTAGGCATTTTTTCCCCTTTTTTTAATGGTAATGAGAACTTCATTGGTTAAAATGACAACGTACAGGTTTCAGGAATAAAACTGCACAATTGGCCCAAAAGTAACTTTATTGACAAAACAGATGTATTTTTTGTATAATATGTCCTGTTTCTTTTGTTACCTATAAAAAAAGATGTACAACTGGCCTAGAAGTGCATGAGCTATGCATGCATGCACAAAGGAAATTCCCTAAACTATTTTTAAACTACCCCATACACATTCCAAGCTACCCCTTCCAAGGATTCCATATTGCTTCTCCATTCATCCAGTCTATGTGTTATGTCCTTAACCATCCACATGAATAATATTTTCTTCCCTGAAAAAATCTGCTAGTTTCTCTCACAGCTAAAATACACCAGGTCTAGACACCCCATTTTGTCACCCCGGTGGAAGGCTAGGAAGTGATGAACAGGTGTTCAAAAGCATTGTAGGACCCATTTTTGTGGCTCAGGAGGTCCAAATGCAGTGATTTCTTGAATCCTTATAAAGAACTTAAGAAAAATGGCCTAAATGACCAAAATACCCTTATACATTGGACTGGGTCAGAAACCTTGAATTGGCCTAGATTTCTTGATTCAATGAATAATTTCCAGTATTAAAAGATGGTTTGAAACTGTTTTAAATTGGAAATTTCATTTTTTTTTCTTGGGAGACCCAATGCTCAAATAATTTTCAACCAAAAGGGTTCTAATTTTCTTCCAATTCAAAAAAAAAAAAAAAAAAAAAAAAAAAAAAAAAAAAAATCTTAGAATAAACCTTTCAAGTGAATGTTGAATCCCAAAAATTGGATTTTTAACGGAGAAGTGTATTTCAAGGAAATTCATGGATAGACCCAACCCAGACCAGACATGGTCCTGACCAAATCAAGCTTAGACCAAGGCCAAAGCAGGCCCAGATTAGTAGAAAAGAACTGACTCGAACCGACGTGTGATGGAAATCTGCTGATCATCAACAGGTCGGCCGACCAGTCAAAATCATTGGTGATCCTTCATTGCATTTTTGAACCACCAAGGATCCCACATAAAGATAACCATAAGATTAAGAAAGAGCATAGTAGTGTAGTACCTATGAGGCAGTGACTAGCAAAGACTACACTTAACGACTCACTTGGAAGGTAGTTCACAACTTAACCGACCTCATTATTAGTACATCAATAAAGGAGGAAAATATCATACTAATTTTTGTCTCACTTCATTAATGAGACGAGTGTGTCTCGTTGAACTCAAACCAAGCAAGCTGAAGTACGCAAGGACCAGCATATTAAGCAGTTCAGGCTTTGGACAATTTGAATTACATTAGTCCTGACCTCGGGCTGGATCAACTCAAAATTTAGCAAATGATAGGGCTCAGGCCTAGGCCATTTACACCCTAACAAGTAAGTCATCCTTCTAATTTCGTTGGATGAATGTCTTATCCAGCTGAGCATCCATTCATTCTGCTCGGATAAATAGAACCTTTAAACCAACATGCTTTGGATGGGAAAAAAACAGGTCCACATTTATCATCTATCCCCAATAAAATCCAATATTATTTCCAACAATAAACATGAATGAAAGAAATTCAACATTAGACAGAAGCCACAAAAATACTTCAATCCTTCTCAAATGATTTGACACTCTTCAAAAAGCACACACCATACAGATAGAACAGCAATCTATATTAGAAGACAAGGTTACATGTCAGTCGTATGTATATAAAGTTAAAATGTTTAGAGGTAAAAAAAAATCTTTCGATTGTTACAAATGGTAAGAACTAAGAACCAAAGATAGTGGCTTCACTTCACACCTTAGTAGAAGTTCATGGAAAATAGAGGCTCAAATGATAAACCAACTATATCTTGCTTCTTACCAGTATTTTGATACTTCATGTACCATGAAAAAGTCAAGTATCTCAATAAATTTTCAATTGCCTCACCAACACCATCAAGTTTAGAATATTAGCATGAAAAAACAATTAAAAAATAGAAACATCCACGAGTAGATGCCAATAGGATATAAGTTGAAGGAGAGCTGTTTGAGATAGTATGTATATTTGTAGCAGCCACCACCAAGTGCACTGGCAAGAAAGAGCAATATGCTGCCAACTAGAAGAGTTAAACAACCAAGAAGTGGACCAGGAATGACTCCAGAATAAGTGATGAGACCATATACAATTTGGATTTAAAAAAAATTCATTGCTTCAAACAGAGCTGAATGGTACAGAACCCATTTAGCCATCCACATTTACTAGGGAAACAAATACAGTTATGTATGAACAATTTTGAAAGTTCACCAAACTGGACTACCTCTTATTTTCCACTCCCCAGAGGAAGTCTCACTAATGGTAAAAACTCCTCACACACATTATTCTGGCCAAATTTATTTTTAAAATTGGATGAATGTATAGTAAATTTATTCCAGGGAATAATAATCGAGGACAACACATAATAGGAAATTGCTGAAAACAAGACCAAATAAAAATTTGCAATCAATGCTCACTTGACATAGAAAACCACAATAAATTATCACTTGGTTGGTCAATACTCAAATACAGTGTAGAATGTCTAAGATTAATAACATTTTGAAAAGAAGAAATAAGAACCAATACAATTTTTAGCAGCATTGAAAAATCATGGACAGTGCTAATCCAAGATCACATTTACAATGTTCCCTAGGTGAAGAGAAAGCACATAGGATATTCTTAACAGTTCCTACATGACTCCCACTATGATAGGAAATAAGAAAAAATGTAACCCAAAAAAAGTAACTTAATCCATCAAGAACAACTCACAGAAGCTAGTTCGCTGTATTTGATGATCCTGTGACTAGAACCCCAGAATTAGTTGTCGAGCCCAATGCATCTGCATTTCACATCATGGTTATTAAAAGGAATAATCATAGCATTAATCACTGGGGAAAATAACTGCACTAAGAAAGAGAAGAGGAAACAAGCAGAAAACCACATAGCAGCCACAAACCTTGATTTGACTGGGGCCACTGAGAACCCGTGTTGGAATCTCCAAGTCTTCCTGACTTTCCTGTGTCTTCTTCCACACCATTATTGTTAGGATGCTGCAACTGTCCCGCAACAGGAGAAACTGGAAATACCCCATTACTCTCCTCCTTTTTTACTACATGGTTATGTAAATTAAGTGAATTGCTAGGGTTGTCATTTTCGTTCAGTGCCAAGGAGTTCTCAACTTGCCGCACAACAACAGGAGCAGAGGGCCCTTGGTGTTTATCCTTGTCTTCGAGGGAAACACCATTTTTGAGGAGCCCTCGCACCATATTTGGTGTTTGCACCTCAGTCCATCTATCCTTATCTCTCGAAGGTATATTAGTCAAAGGCATCGGAATCCCTCCAGACATGTCCTCCCCTTCTGTCTTGACATTATTCTGAATCCGCTTCTGTACTGCTACAGGTGCGGTTACTGCACTATTCCCTTTGGCGTTCTTGTTCTGTTCCATCACTAGCACAGAAGCAGGGGCAAACGTCGCCCTCTCTTTCTCTCTCTGTTTCTCTTTCTGTTTCTCTTTCTCCATGAGAAAGACAACCCGTTCCAATGCTTCTTTGGCCCTCTTCCTTGTAAAGGCAGCTTCTTTAACTCTCCTCTCTGCTTCAATCCGAGATGTAGCCGCAGCTTTAGTCATTGAACTAGCAGCAATCCGAGCAGCAGCAAGGAAAACTTTTGCCAACTTCTGATCGATCACCCCCTGACCACCAGCAAGCACCGGTTCCCCATTGGTACCCTTACTCTTCTTATTCGACCCGCCAACGTCGAAAAACAAAAGGCTAGGGTTCACGCAACTTGGACAAACATACTGACGAGCATTCTCTAACCCAACACAAGCCAAGTGAGAAACTGAAGAGCATTTCAAACACGTAAGCCGCTCGTGAAGAGAAGGTAGAGATCCCTCATATACCTCAAAACAATGAGTACAAAGCGATCCAGGGTGAAGTTTCAAAACACAACATGTGCAGACCCGACGTTGGATGCTACGATGGCGTATGTTGTGAAGGAGCCAACGCTCCTGTGAGCCACAAGCACTGCACTCGGAGCCTGTGTCTCGCATCATCGCAGCAGCATTGAGGAAGCTACAACAGAAATCTAAAAGCCCTAGCGAAACCCTAGAAATTCACGAGTACTTAATTCGAGAAAATTTAGGAACAATACAAAGAGAGTCGAAGCAAAGATAAACCTGTAGATGTCGAACGTTATTGTATTAGGGATTTTTTTTTCCCAACCTCTCTTTGACTCTTCGTATCCGTACCAGTTCTCACTGCTCACATAGAAGATGTGAGAGAGGAAGAGATTTCACTAGTCCCGAAGAAGAAGTAAACAAAGCACTAGTCATAAGTCTCATAACAAGAAGGGAGAGAGAGAATTCTTCATCTGTGTTTTTGCATAAACAGAGAAGAAAAGCAAAGTGCGTTTGAGATTTGGAGAGAGAGAAGAGAACTGACATTGAAGAATTGAATGGGAAGAAAGCTAATATGTCCATATGTCACTGGTCATGTGCCGGCTACTTTTCTAGCGGCCGGCTCGCTTTCCTGGTGTGAATTTACATAATTGCCTTAGGTTGTCACCAGGGTTACCGACACAAACGGACAAAGGATTTAGTTCACATTTATCGGTATCCGATACTAATATTGATACCGATATGCGTAGGCTGAGACGGGATCAAAATAACATTTTCTTCACCCTAAAGAAAGAAATAACATTTTTTCTTTTTTTTTAATAAAAGCATGCATTCCCATTTCCCATTCTCAAATCCTATAACATGTTCAGAAATGCGGCCCATTCTGGAATGCACTTTTATCCCATTCCACATCCCCGTTCTGTAGCCAAGCACTTTGGTTTGCTATGAAGCGGTTGTTGTTGTATTATCAATTGGTCATGCCTCTGCTTTCATCTCCCCTTTTGGCTCTTGTTCATCACATACTGAGTTCTAGTGGCCATCCATTCTCTTTCACATAGAGGAGTCAATATCTATGGATCTATATGGGCGAATTCCAACCTAGTTCATTCATTCAGGCTTCAGCAACAGCAAATAAACTTGTAATTCAAACTAGTCTGCGATGATATTTTATATTTCTCAAGGTATTAGGTGAACTTGGCTAAAAGAACTCTTGAACTATGGTCATGGATAGTGGCCCTACAGGATATTTCAAATCTATTAGGGGTCTCCCCTAGGGGATCCTCTCTCCTCAAGTTTATTCATCATTGCTGAAAAAGTCCTTAATCGAGGTCTGAAAAACTATGTGTAGAAGGGCGTGCTTCATACTTTCAGCTTCCTAGAGGATGCCCAGGTATCTCACATAATCTCTTTGCTGATTATACAGTCTTTTTTTTTCTGTAAAGGGTTGAAGTCTTCGTTGAAGCAAGTTATGGGCTTCATTAGTTGTTATGAAGGTTTTTTCTGGTCAGCTGATTAGTAATCAAAAAAGTTGTTTTATTATAAGCTCCAAAGTCTCTTAATCCCACTTTAGAATGGTGGTAGATATTACGGGCTTTGCAAGAATATCTCTTTGATCACATATTCGGGGGCTCCCTTGTATACTGGAAGAATTAAAATGAGGTTTTTTTTTTTTTTTTTTTTTTTTTTTTTTTTTTTTTTTTTATTTATATTATTATTAATTATATGCTTGCCGATGTGAGAGCTAAAGTGGCAGGATGGAAAAGAAATCTCTTATCCACGGGAGGAAGACTTACTCTTCTAAAACATGTGCTCACATCTATGCCAACTTAGACATCATTTGACAACGTTTCATTTCTGCGTTTTCTTGTTCCCAGAAACAGAGAAACATCCTAAAAAGCGTTTGATAAAGTTGTTCCGTTTCACCCGTTTCTAGAAACATAAATCAAAATTTATGCTTATTTACAATTCTAGAAACGACTTTAACAAAACAAGTCCGTCATTTCTAAAAACAAATTTGAGAGAGAAAAAAAAGTTGTTGAGTCCGATAAATCTCTCAACTATTTAAACCTAAAAAGAGGCAACCGAACATTCTGTCCCTTTTGGGCATCCAATGATACTATTGGGCTTTTTAATGACATTATGTCTGCAAAAAATGTTTCAAGAACAAGTTTATCAAACACCAAAAAACCCGTTTTTATTTTCGAAAACGTGAAAAAGTCGTTTCTGCTGTTTCTAGACACAGAAACAGCAGAAACGTTATCAAACGGTGCCTTACAATCTTTCCAGCATGGACGCTCCTAAAATGGTTTTGCAAAAATTCCAGAGCATCTATGCAAATTTCTCATGGGGCTCCTCTGAGTTTGGCAAGCGTCATCACTGGATGGGTTGGCATTAAATCTTGTAGGTCTTTATCTGAAGGAGGTCTTGGGATTCATCTTTTGAAGGATATTAATACTTCTATGCGTCTTAAGGGGTTATGGCGCATTCTCTCAGAGAATTCCATCTGGAGCTCTTTCTTCAAGGCTAAATTTTTAAAGGGAAAACATATTTTCCTTGCTTCCCAAAGAATGATGTGCTCTAAAACTTGGCGAAAGACTTTGGCTCTTAAAGATTTCATCCTCTCTTAATCTAAATGGTTGGTGGGGTTTGGCGAGGTAAATTTTTGGATAGATAATTAGCTGAGAGATGATATGTTTATTAACTATGTTGATGGTGCTATGTATGTTGATTTTAATACCCGAGTTAAGGATGTGCTCAATGTCAACGGTTTTTGGGATCAGGATTACTTGAATCACTCATTGATTCTCAGGAGATCCGTGAGAGCATCATAAACTCAAAGATTAGGTTATCTGGTAGGGTGGATAGATTGGTTTGGACTCCAGCTAGTGATGATAATTTCTCTACTAAATCGGCATGGAACAAGGTTCATAACCATTTCCCAATAGTCTTTCATGATAGACGGATCTGGAATGGGTCCATACCTCCAAAAATTGGTTTCTTCTTTTGGCAGATCATTAATGGGAGAATTCCTACCAATGATACTTTGAAAAAAATTGGTATTCCTTTGACGTCTAAATATTTTTGTTGCAGATCCCCTCAAAAGGAAACGACTTGGCATGTTCTATCCGCAGGAGTTGCTTCCAAGGTTTGGGATTTTTTTGGTCACATGATGGATGTAAAGATTATTCCCACTCAACAACTTGCGGCCCGTTTGATAACATTTCTGCCTTTTCTGTTTCAAGAAACAACAAAAACATAAATTTTTGTTTCTAGAAACAGAAACATAATTGAAGGTGTTTGATAGTCATGTTTCTGGAAGTCGATAGCAACCAGCGAAAAGAATGGCCATGAGTCGTTTCCAGAAACGGAGAACCAAGTTCTACTTGTTTCGCCAGGGTCGTTTCTTGAACCATAAATAGGTAGATATTTTAATTTCTATTTCTGAAAACAAGTGAAATAAAACAGTTTTATCAAACACTTTTTGTTCTGTTTCTGCCATTTCTGGATACAAAAACAGCAGAAATGCGTTTCTTGAAACGTTATCAAACGGGCCCTTGGTTCAAGGATTTTGTTCTAGAAACCCCATACTAGTGCTAAGTGTATTTGTGAGTATATCATGGTTTTGCTTCATTCTTTCATCATTTGGGAACTATGGAAAGAGAGAAATAAAAGGATACATGATGAAATACCACTTGCTTCCTCTATGGTTGTTGAAAAGATCAAGGAATGTATTCGTGAAATCTAGTTGCCTAAGAAATTCAATAAACCTCAATCTATGAAAGACATCCTCATCTTGCAAGCTTTTTAGTTTAAATCCTATATATATAAATTCTAGAATCCCTATTCCAGTTTACTGGAATCCTCCAGTAACGTCTGTGAAGCTAAATGTTGATGGGCCATGCAAAGGGAATCCATATATCAGTGGGGGAGGAGGTATTATTAGGAACTTCTGAGGGAAAATCCTGGTAGCATTTTCCAACTTTTATGGGGTTTGTACAAATACAGTGGCAAAATTTAGAGTGCTTAAAGATGGGCTAAAATATGTGAGGAAAAGGGACCATATGATTTCTATATCTATTTAGATTCTACTTTTATTGTGAAAATTGTGACCCAAAGAAACTGCAATTTGTGGAGTTGCTAGTATTGGTTTCAAGAAATTATCTCACTTTGTGATTTGCTTAGTAATTATATATATTTCTCTTACCGAGAAAGTAATCGAGCAGCATATTGGCTGGCAAATTTGGCTTGTGAATCTTTAACCAGTTCTCCTTTTTTTTAGGGTAATTCAACTATTCCAAGGGATCTTATTTGTATTACAAATGAAGATAGAGCTAGTCTCCCAGTGTTTCGTATGTAATTCTTTTTTCTTGGGGGGGAGGTTGGGGGGGATGAGTTTTAGCTTTGAGGGTGAGCATTTTTGTGCTTTGGTGAGGGGTAAGGCAAATTAAGTCCCCCCTTGGTATCTTCCTCTTTTGAGCTTTTTCTAATAAATTCTTAGGGGCTGCCTCGGGTCCCAGATAATATCTGGCTTTAAAAAAAAAGGAGAGGAGTTATGAATGTGGCAGGCCTTAAACCCAATCATCAAGGTGAGTGTATAGAGTTGGAGCCCCGACGCAAGGCCAACATCAGTTTCACATACGAGAACAGTATCAAGTATCAGCGACAACTAATGGTTCCATTGTCAACAAAGAGCGGCACTGATACATAATGATTTTGGATTTGTTATTACTCAAGCCATTATGTTGTGAAGGGGATAAAATCATACTATGGAACTACAATTACAGTTCTATATACACCCTAATGGAATCCCAAATTCCATTCCTTTGAATATTTTACAGTTCAAATAATTCAAATTCGGGAATTATTTGGACAGAGAATTATTCGAAATAATTGAATTCCTTTAGATATTTTGCGGATTTGATAGAAAAATGTCAAAAAATGGACAAGGTAAAATTCACATTTGGTTTTGGATTTGGGAATTATTTGTTTACCAAAAAGAAATTTAGCTAAAAATCTAGATATTGTTTTTAATATTTGTAGTATGTTCATCACATTATCAATCAATTGTCATAAGTGAATGATACACAGCTGATATAAGAAAATAAAAATAACATTTGTTTCTCTAATCACAAAATATAATAAAATTATAAAATCAACATTCAATCCACCTAATACAATCATTCATGTATAACATTCAATTCTTTTACTCTTTATTTATAATACTTTTTCATTATCATGATATCAAGAGTTGTCATTGTCTTGCAGACTGATGAGCACATTTATGTGTGAAATTTAGTGTAGTAAAACATGCATTTTACATATTTAGAATGGAGCTACCTTGGGTTTTACTCTCTTTTTGCAGGTTTTATATTTTCAAGGCCTTAAGGACTATCGGACGCTATATCTCCAATTTTACACGTAAAGAGGTCCTATTTCTTTTCATTGTTGTGAAGATAACAAAATTCTGAGCAAGATAGACGTGTTCAATTGCAAGTATTCATTCATTTGGTCAACCGAACAAGTGATTATTTTTTTGGGCTAGAAAAAGAATAATGGATCAAAATTGAACTGAGATGCAGAACCAGCCCATCTGCAGTTGTCTCAAGGATATAAGAAAAATATTTCAAATGCCAACAAGGATCGATGGACTACATCCTTAAGTGATCGAAGTTTGGTAGTAACAACTACCTAGCGTAGTTGGTGAGTTGTGGTGTGCAAAATCCCTTACTTATTAGGAGGTCTCAAGTTCAAATTTCTTAGCTGCCATTTTGTAGAAGATTTTCTCTCTGCTACTCATCACTCAAAGGAGGTCAGCCAAAGGGTTTTTTACGCAAGAGGAGAGAGAAATAAGGAAATAAAGAGAAAAATAGGAAAATAAAAAAAAAAGGAAAAAAAATATTTTAAAAAAAAATCGTCCAAGATGCTACCCACATTTGAAGAAGAGAGAGAAAAGAAAAATAAAAAAAAGGAGGAAAAAGGAAGCAAAATCATTGGAGATTCCCTACTTCCTACGATTCTCTATCTTCTCTCTCCTCCACCTCATCAACAAGATAAAAAAAATCGTTTTTTTTTAGAAGCTATAATCATTAGCTTTCCTCCCCCATTCTCTATATAATAGAATTAACACAAGGGAAGGAGGCACTTCATTCTTCTTCTAGGGTTTTTTTTTTTTTCGTTTCTCTATCTCTTTCTCTAGTTCTCTTTCTCTAGCTTTAGTTCTAGGTTTATGCTTTAAACATTTTTGTAAGTTCTTTTTATTCAATTAATGCAAGCACTTTTGTTTTTGATTCAGTCTTTTATTTTTATTGTTTAAACAATTGAAGTTGTAATTTTCAAGTTCTAATTCTAGGCTTAGTTCTAGGTGACAAGAACAAGCTATGAAGCATGTCTTTCAAGTTTAATTTTTTTCTTCAGATTTGTTTTCTCTAGTACTAGAAATTTCAGATTTGGTTTATTCCAGATCTGGTTTTTAGTACTGGTAGTATCTTAAATCGATCAAGTTTTTAGTTCAATGGTTGAAGTTCAAGTAAGTAGGCTCTTTCAGTAGTCTTCTCTCCCCCCTCTCATTTCCTTTTTCTGACTACCCTTTCTTTCTTAATTTAGGATTTTAATTTCAATCGTTACATTATTGTTATCCCTTTTTCCCAAGGTTCATGGCTAGTGTATGTGTTGGCTTTGCCCCTCCTAGCCATAAAACCATCAATTTATTGCTTTTATTTTAATTGTCTCCCTTTCTATAAAATCAAGTAGAGTAACCCTTGTAAGAGTGACTCTCTGGTCAAGTAGGAAAGTTCATATTATGATTCAACCCCTCTAGAGAAACCTACTTGCGAGTCTCTCTGTAGCTTTATCCCCTTTCTTTTACTTTATTTTTATTTCAGCATTTTTTTTCCTTCATTGCTTTTTAATTACGTGGGGTGTTTATTTTCATCTATTTATTTATTTAATTTTAATTGCGTGGCTTACATGTTTAAATTCTTAGATGACGAATGGTTAGGGCGTTATTTTAGATACATACGTTTAGGACGATAATTAGAATTAGATCACAATCATTAATCGGTTCACTTTCACATTATTAAAAGAAGCAAAAAAATAAAGTGGTTGTTCTCCCTGTGTTCGACCTGTAGCTACACTGATCTGTACGCTTGCGGTTATATTTTAAAATATCAAACACACACCCCTAATTAGGTTGTCAAATTAGAAAAATCATTCTTATTATTAGTCAATTTTAATTTTATTGTTGCATTTTTATACCTTTCTAGAGTAGTTTTGTTGGACAATGAACCACGGGCAACGTTTGTGGGTGGGTGTCTAAGAATGCGTTTGGTTGCATAAATCAAATGGTGCATCCATCGAATATGGATGTCAATCTTTTGAGAGACATTCTTCTAAACTACCTATCTAGCTAAAAAATCGTTTAGTTGCCTTGAGTCTAGTACATGTTTCTTGTTGGAAAACTGTTTGATTACCTTGAATCTGTGTAGTGATTCTTCATGTAAAACTGTTTGGTTACCCCAATCATGTATAGTGATTATTCCTATAAAATGTTTGATTTCATTGAAGTGGTACAATCATTTGCTTCAAGCTTCTCTGCCCAGCCCTTCATAACATATGGGTCATTGATGGCCACACAAATTACAAAATCAATCCCTTTGGCCTGGAGCTTATCGATGTTGTTCTTGTAACTAGGCACATGAGCTTTAGAACAAACCTCCAGTGACTGCGCCTTGAAAAATGAGATGGGTAGAGAATCAATTGTTTGTTCCATTGACAAAGCAGATAAGATTTCATAGAAAATACATAATGTTGGATAAAAAGAGTTTGCAAATGCTAACAAATAATATATGACCTCACAAATGCACACAAAATTGCCACATAAAAGCTTCGAACACTCAATCAATGTAATTATGTCAAGTTCCACAACAAAAACAAATTAATTATGTTCAAATTAAAATTATGCAACCCATTTGGCAGATCAAGCAACTAAAGAAAATGTTAAAATTTTAAATTTCAATACTAAGAAATTTGTAGGTGAAAGAAACTGCATCTTCAGCCAAATTTCTTGAAAAAGCATCAGTTACCCACCAACATGAACAAATAAGGCAAATGGAACAAAATCAAGAAAAAAAATCCAGTTTTGGTAGATAAATGAATAAATAAGAAAAGCAGAAACGAGGGCAAAAAATAAAAGAAGAGAAGGAAATGAACTTACAGGGAGCCCAAATATCAACGATGTTAGCTCCAACTGAAATAGACGCAAAAGCCCTCGAAACAACAGCTCAAGTCCCAGTCGCCATCCACTGCATCGAACTGGCATCTGATCGCCTGAGAATTGCAGAAGCCATGGCTCTCTCTCTCTCTCTCTCTCTCTCTCTCTCTCTCTCTCTCTCTCTCTCTCTCTCTCTCTCTCTCTCTCTCTCTCTCTCTCTCACGATTGGCGCAGATTCAGAGAAGAAAGCTAGGGTGATCTTTATGGAATTGAATAGTTATTAAGGGATCACCCGCAGGGGATTAGACTGCAGAGTCACCGACGGTAGACTCTATTTTGTTCATGGGGGAGAGGATATCGAACTAGTCACCAGGGGTAGACTGTTTACTTCATGGGTGAGAGAGTATCGAACCAGTTGTGAAGCTCAAGTCGGTGAAGGTCGCGGGTTTAATGGCTTCTGTAGAGTATCTTTTCCATTTTTCCCTTTTATATTAAGGTGTAAGAATGTTGCTCATATCTGAATGTTGGTGTTGACGTAAACTCAGATTTGAGAGACATCCTTTGTGAGGTGCATCATATATGAGGGTCATCCTAATGGAACCAAACAACCCAAAAAATTAAGAATTATAATTCTAAAGAATGTCTTCCAATTGGTTTACCTAACCAAACACACCCTAAGTCAACCATATGGCAAGTGGGGTTGAAAATTTATAGGCATGTAGATTCCCAGGTCTTTTGCTCTCATGCCATGTACGTTTTAGCCAAACTGAAGTTCTCTTAAAATATATATATATATATATATATTTTAAATAAATAAATCTAATACAGAGGATGCATGGATATTTACAAAGTAGTTTACCATTAGATGGAGTGTAAATGATTATATTTGGTTTGTAACCAATTTAGACCATTTCTCAGTAGTCAGGATTGCCACATCTCTCTCTGTATTCACCTATCCATTAATTTTATTGTGCAAAACAAGCATGAAAAAAAAAAAAACTTAGACTAGAAAAAGGATATATAGGCATTCACAAAGTAGCTTATCATTAAATGGAGGGTAAATGATTATATTTGGCTTGTGACCAATTTAGACCATTTCTTCAGTGGTTAGGATGGCCACGTCCCTCTTTAAATTCACCCTATTATTAATTTTGTTGTGTATTGCAGACCACACAAACTTACATACTTTTTCTTTTTTTTAGATTACTCTTTCTACATTTTCACCTCTAAGCTACATGACTAAAGGACCTCTTTAAAACATGGCATGTGTGAATATATAAAAACTTAATTCTAATAAAAATTTTGGAATTATGTATTAAGTATAAAATCAAAATGGGGAATGCCTCTATTACATATCTCATTTAGGAAATCTTGTAATATTGCACCTGCGTTCACTTGGACGCGCATGTGAAGATCCGACACTTGTCTTTTTTGCTTCCATCTCAGGGTGTCAAAAAAGCCCGGTCAACCCGAACCACCCTTAGCCTGCCCTGAGCCTGAACAGGACTTGGGCTGAGATTTCAGCCCATAGGGTGGGTTAGGGTTGAGATTTTCAGGCCCGAGGTAAGGTTAGGTTGAGCCTAGGTTGAAGTCTCAACTCAACCCAACCATGTGTATTAAGTATATAATCATATAAATATGCTAATAATAGAAAAAAGGTCTTTCGTTTTCCACAATCTACACATATACGAAAACTTTGGTCTTTAGCCTCTGCAATGGATCAAGATCAAGCAACCAAGTAATTGATAGTATTGAGTTAGATTGGATTGGGTTAAATCCAGCCCAATCAGGGTCCATCAGAGCTGGGTTGGGTTGGGCTAAACCCAACAGGGTTGGGCCTGGGCTAAGATATCCTAGTCCGACCTAGGGTTGGGCTGGGCTGGGCTAGGCTTGGATTGAGTTAATAGACCTTAGGGTTGGACTGGGTTTTCCAAAACCCAACCCAACCCGGCCCATTGACACCCCTACTTCCATGCATATCCCTCTCCACCCTTTAAATAGCATGAAGTGGGACATGTGTTGAATCGTCGCATGTACATAAATCCAAGTGAATGTATGTGCAAAGGATCCAATATCAAAGAACGCTACCTGATCACGTGATTTCTACGCCTAGACATAGACCCCACGAAATTATTACCCCACCCAATGAAATCAAGAATCATATCTATATTGATGCTCCAACATGCACTCATTAGCCCCATATTGGTGCAAGGTCAGGCAACTAGGTAAGGATCTATTGCTCTTACTTTTATAGGATGATGAGTTTTTTTTAAGCTAGTTAATTTGAACGATGATGATATTTTTAGCTAATTACACGTATATGCCATCATCAACGACTCATACACACCCTGATTATTTATTTATTTATTTATTTATTTTTCTTTTGCATTAATTCTTTCCCTCTAATAAGGGTCGCCAGTGGGAATCAGCTTCTTGTATAAGAATATGATCCACACAGATGAAATCCATTCAAAGAGTACGAAAATGGTTCTTGTTAAATTACCTGATCCGCAGCATCTGCTGACGCCAAGGTTTTGCTCTGCTTTGATTCATCCATGTAGTAGGAGATTACAAAGAAAAGACAATATAATTTCTCGATTCCCTCGCTCCCGCTCACCAATTTTCTCTTTAATCGCGGAACCCACCCCGCCAGATTAAACTCCAACAAGAATGTATACTTTCTTAATCCATCGCAAGCTTAATTTACAATGGAGACCTATCCAAAAGTGTTTCAATGTGTGAAGCCAAGATCGTAAGGTGCACCGATGTTCTTCAACCATAGGCTTCCATTGAGGAGAGGACCGGCAGTGAACTTAGTTACCAGATTTCTATCGGTGATGATATGGATGCCCTTCCATCGGACCCTCTTGTCAGTCTTGGCACCAGGACCACGGTTGCCGTACTCAGCGCAGTAACAGGTGTCTAGTGCAAAGTTAGTTGTGTTCCATGGCAACCATCCGTCGGGGTGGATGAAGTCGGCTAGTTGGGACTCCATAATCACCGTGATTGCGTATTTCTTCCATGGGCGGCCCAAGTATGTGGGGATCTTGAATCTATAGGGGACTAGCTTCTGCTCGGGCACAATGCGGCAGTTCTGGATCACAATACCTCTCGGCTCTTTCAAGTCCTCCCTCCCCTGTGCAGTCACCGTGTTCTTTTGACCGTCCAATGGCTTCCTGACGATGATCAATGAGTTCTGGATCATCGTCGCAGAGTCACCAAATATGAAGTCCACGGTGCCAGAGATGACACAATTGCGGTAGAACTGGCGATGCGTCTGTACGTACAATGTGTCTTGGTAACCGTCCATCCTGCAGTTGATGAAGGCCGAATAGTCGGATTGCACGCGGAGAGCCACGGCCTGCTCCCCTGTTGGGCCCGCTGTGTTTCTGAATCCCATTGATTTGCATAAAAACCCATATCCTATGGCCGCTGCATGCATGCATATGTATATATAAATATATAAACCCGGCCCTTAATATCAAATAATCATGCGTTTTTTTTTTCTGCGGAATATGGAATTAAAGTAATCCTTAAATAATATTTAGTAGATTTTATAAAGGCCAGATCCTCTCCCGGACCATGACCTCCTGCCATGGTCCGGGAGAGGATCTGGGCTCGGTTTTACACGGTTGATTTGAACTTACAGAAGGTGGCTGACCGGTATGTTTCGTACCCTCTATGCTTTCTGTTCTTGTTTCCTGTGACGATGGTCTTCCTAGGACCATCTCCGTACATGAAGACATTAACCTTGTGCTTGTCAATGATGATGTACTCGTCGTAGATGCCGGCCTTGACGTAGATAATGTACCTGCCTTTGTGGTTCTTGGGGTAGGCGGCTAGAGCTGCGGCGATTGTCTTGAACTGCCCGCTCCCGTCCTTGGCGACCACTGCGTTGGGTTTGGGTCCCCCGCGGACGGCCAGGAGCTTGCGGTCTGCTGCCGATAACCACTTGGCGTAGCCTTCGCTGTCAACTTGGGTGGCCTCCTCGTGTAAGAGTCGTCTTGACGTGGGCTTTAAGCCGTCAAGAGGGATGTTAAAGGCACTCATAAAGATTTTTGAGAACTCAACAATGATGGCAAGCGCATTGCTTGTCAACTGGGTGGAATTGTGGAGGCCTTTCTCCATGGCAGACTTCAGCTTCGGATGATTAATTCCATCAAGGCAAGTCACCTGGTAAGAGACCACGGCGCTCAACCAGTTGGCGAGATCCGGTACGCGGTAATTCACTGTCTTCAAATCATTCTCTTCTACTACTGAAATGGATTCTTGGAGCTCATCGATGGAGAATTGCAGCAATTCCTTACAGTCTTCCAATGCATTCTTCTGGTGGGTGCCGTTTTTGTGATCCTTCTCGAGGATGGCTGAGTGATCCATGGCAGCTCGAATCTCATCGAGGGTGGCAGAAACTGCAACCTTGATGAAGTCCTTGGGGTCAGCACTTGCATTATTGGCAACCCCGCTAATGGTCCGCTCGCAAACATCCTTGTAGCTCGTGGGTTCACAGATGATCTTAACAGCCTTCATCCCCGTGACCAAGCTCTTGTCGTCGGTGGTGGCTTCATTATTGGAGCTGTGGACACCGCGTGTGACGGTCACCACACCAACTACTACCCCAACCACGAGAATGAGTGAAACACCGGCAACTACCGCCTTGCTTACCATCTTGACGCCCCTCTCGAATAAAAATGTGCCCCCGGCCAAGAGACTCTTACTTCCCGGCCTGGTCTCCAGCGATGGGTGTATGGGTAATATATATATATTCATGGTAGGAGAAGAACCTTGGGTGAGGGCAGGGAAGCTGGCAGTGTTATCGTAAGGGAACAGTATGCCTAATTACAGAGTACACTGATAACTAACACCATAGAGATTTGTTGGTTTGTCCAATGCATTCGTGACCTAGCGTTGATGAAGATTAAATTTAGATGACTTACTATTCACAGCAAATCAAAGCTTAACCAGAGATAGATATTGGCAATTCATTGATCAGGAATGAGAACGCCCCAAAAGCCATGCAAGCGAAGGACCGAGAGAGAGAGAGAGAGAGAGAGAGACGAGGGCTGCTAGAGAACGACGTACACCACACTATCTTCTATGAGTGTATCTTCTAACTCCGTCCACTCCATGCTCATCGCTCCTCCGATAACGACTCATTCTCACAAGTCGAGCTTGTCTGAATCAGCTGTCCACATGGCGGGCAGCGTAATTATCGAATAACCAATCATTAAATCACTGCTCACATAGAAGATGTGAGAGAGGAAGAGATTTCACTAGTCCCGAAGAAGAAAACAAAACACGAGTCATAAGTCTCACAACAACAAGGGAGAGAGAGAATTATTCATCTGCTTTTTGCATAAACAGAGAAGAAAAACAAAGTGCGTTTGAGATTTGGAGAGAGAGGGAAGAGAACTGATATTGAAGAATTGAATGGGAAGAAAACTAGATGCCCGTTTGATTCAGTTTCTAGAAACGGTTTTTCTGTTTTTCTGTGCCCAGAAATGGAAAAATACTCCAAAAATCGTTTGATTTTTTTGTTTCGTTTCACTTATTTTTTGAAAATAGAAATAGAAATTTATGCCTATTTCTGTGTCTGAAACAGAAATGGAAAAACAAGTTGACTTGTTTTTCTATTTCTAGAAACAAGTGGGAGTGACAAAAATTGTGAAAAACTTAATACTTCAGTTGACTTGCCCAAACCCCAATCCATTGTTGAAACTTCTCGCTATCCAGATGCGGCGATTTCAACCTGGTTGTGCGAAGCTCAAAGTTTCAGATTGCCTCCATCCTTCTGAAGCTCATTGCCATGAAGCATACCTACAACTCCAACATCATGTCTTCACTCGTGAGTTGCATTCGTACAATGTCGTGCTTTCACTCATGTATTGAACTCAACTATACTGTTGAAAACGTTTTGGGAAACAGAAAAATCAAACACATTTTTGCAATTCCAAAAATCGTTTCTTATTACAAAAATAGCAAAAACCGTTTTTACTATTTCTAGACATAGAAACAAGATAAACAAAATCAAACAGGCCCTAATATGTCCATATGTCATTGGTCATGTGCCAGTTACTTTTCTAATGGCCGGCTCGCTTTCCTGGTGTCAATTTACATGATTGCCTTTAGGTTGTCACCAAGGTTACCGGCACAAACGGGCAAAGGATTTGGTTCACGTTATTGATATCCGATTCTAATACTGATACTGATATGCATAGACTGAGATGGGATCAAAATTACATTTTCTTTACCACAAAGAAAATAACATTTTTTTTTTTTAATAAAAGCATGCATTCCCATTCCCATTCCCATTCTCAAATCCTAGAACATGTCCAGAAATAAGGCCCATTCTGAAATGCACTTTTGTCCCATTCCACGTCCCCGTTCTGTAGCCCAGCACTTTGGTTTGCTTTGAAATGGATGTTGATGTATGATCAATCAGTCATGCCTCTCCTTTCATCTCCCCTTTTGGTTCTTCTTGCAAACTTTATCATATACTAAGTTCTAGTGGCAGCCCATTCTCTTTTACATAGAGGAGCCAATATCCATGGATCTATATAGGCGAAATCCAACCTAGTTTGTTCATTCAGACTTCAGCAGCGGCAAATAAACTTGTAATTCAAATAGTGTGCAATGACATTTTATGTTTCTCAAGATATCAGCTGAACTTAGTTAAAAAAAAAGACTCTTGAAAATTGTTGGTTGTCTGTGGTCATGGATAGAGGCCCCACGGGATATTTCATATCTGCTAGGGGTCCCCCCCAGGGGATCATCTCTCCCAAGTTTATAAATCATCGTTGAAGAAGTCCTTAGTCGAGGTCAAAAAAATCTATTTGTAGAAGGGTGTGCTTCATACTGTCAGCTTTCTAGAGGATGCCCAGGTATCTCACATAATCCCTTTGCTGATGATACTATCTTTTTTTTGTAAGGGGTTGAAGTCTTCATTGAAGCAAGTTATGGGCTTCATTAGTCGTTGTGAAGGTTTTTCTAGTCAGCTAGTTAATAATCAAAAAGTTATTTTATTATAAACTCCAAAGCCTCTTAGTCCTGCGTTAGAATGATGGGAGATATTACGGGCTTTGCAAGAAAATCTCTTCTGATCACATATTTGGGGGCTCCCTTGTATACGGGAACACTTAAAGTGAGTTTTTTTTTTTTATGATATGCTTGCCAATGTGAGAGCTAGAGTGGCATGTTGAAAAGGAAATCTCTTATTCACGGGAGGAAGACTTACTCTTCTAAAACATGTACTCACATCCATGACAAAGTAAAGATAAAGAGAAAACAAAAGGGTTGAAATTTTGAATATTAAAAAATGAGAGAAAGGGGCAGTTGAGAGGCTGGTTTAGGGAGTAGGTTGTTGGTGAGTGGGTTGCCATGCGTCTATTAACCAAAATTGCGGGAGAGTATCACTCTCTTGTGACCATGAGAGAATCCTGGCTCTAATGGTTTATAGTGGTACACATGCATGGATATATATGAAATGTGTGCTTATACAAAAATGGATATTTGACTAAACTAGACTTGGAAATTTCATGCATAGCAAATCTAGACCATGTGCTCTCTATCCAACTATTGAAATTTACATATCATCTATCCATGTCATGGTTTTAAGCATGGTTTTAAGTATCTCCGATACCGATTCGATACCCTCCGATACGTATCTTAAATTTAGCTGACCGATACGATACACATCGATACGATACATGAAAT
Organism: Macadamia integrifolia; assembly: GCF_013358625.1. NCBI lineage: Eukaryota > Viridiplantae > Streptophyta > Magnoliopsida > Proteales > Proteaceae > Macadamia > Macadamia integrifolia. The sequence continues at coordinate 11,513,381 of NC_056565.1, forward strand.
TTTTAAAATCCTTTCGTATCGATATATATCCTACAATACATACCGATATGCATCAATATACCACCAATACACATCGATATAATACGATATGCCTCGATACGACTATGAAAACTATAAAATTACGGTAAAATATACGTTTCGGTATGTATTGGTACGTATCGGTGAGTATCGGTATGTATCGATCGGTACGTATCGGTATATATTGGCACGTATCGGTGAGTATCGATATATATTGGTACGTATCGGTGAGTATCGGTACGTATCGGTGAGTATCGACACGTATCGGTGAGTATCGGTCATATAATGGCCAAGATGGGTAATTTTTCAGAAAACACACGATTTTTTGAAGGGTTTTTGTTCCAAAGTTGTTGTCAGCCATATTTCTCTCTAACTAAAGTGGAAATCAAGGTTGGAAACAAAGATTTTACATTTATGGGACAACTACAAACCTTGAATTCTTAGTACGATACCCTCAATTTAATGTTTATGCATAATAAATGTTATCAATAGCTTTTTTTAACAAATTCTTTATGCAAAAGTGTTTAAAAAAATGTTTCCTATCCATTTATGTGTGTATCTTTTGCCTATCTAGTGT
>NC_056565.1:11513995-11521331 GCF_013358625.1 Macadamia integrifolia
GTTGTGCGAAGCTCAAAGTTTCAGATTGCCTCCATCCTTCTGAAGCTCATTGCCATGAAGCATACCTACAACTCCAACATCATGTCTTCACTCGTGAGTTGCATTCGTACAATGTCGTGCTTTCACTCATGTATTGAACTCAACTATACTGTTGAAAACGTTTCGGGAAACAGAAAAATCAAACACCTTTTTGCAATTCCAAAAATCGTTTCTTATTACAAAAATAGCAAAAACCGTTTTTACTATTTCTAGACATAGAAACAAGATAAACAAAATCAAACAGGCCCTAATATGTCCATATGTCATTGGTCATGTGCCAGTTACTTTTCTAATGGCCGGCTCGCTTTCCTGGTGTGAATTTACATGATTGCCTTTAGGTTGTCACCAAGGTTACCGGCACAAACGGGCAAAGGATTTGGTTCACGTTATTGATATCCGATTCTAATACTGATACTGATATGCATAGACTGAGACGGGATCAAAATTACATTTTCTTTACCACAAAGAAAATAACATTTTTTTTTTTTAATAAAAGCGTGCATTCCCATTCCCATTCTCAAATCCTAGAACATGTCCAGAAATAAGGCCCATTCTGAAATGCACTTTTGTCCCATTCCACGTCCCCGTTCTGTAGCCCAGCACTTTGGTTTGCTTTGAAATGGATGTTGATGTATGATCAATCAGTCATGCCTCTCCTTTCATCTCCTCTTTTGGTTCTTCTTGCAAACTTTATCATATACTAAGTTCTAGTGGCAGCCCATTCTCTTTTACATAGAGGAGCCAATATCCATGGATCTATATAGGCGAAATCCAACCTAGTTTGTTCATTCAGACTTCAGCAGCGGCAAATAAACTTGTAATTCAAATAGTGTGCAATGACATTTTATGTTTCTCAAGATATCAGCTGAACTTAGTTAAAAAAAAAAGACTCTTGAAAATTGTTGGTTGTCTGTGGTCATGGATAGAGGCCCCACGGGATATTTCATATCTACTAGGGGTCCCCCCCAGGGGATCATCTCTCCCAAGTTTATAAATCATCGTTGAAGAAGTCCTTAGTCGAGGTCAAAAAAATCTATTTGTAGAAGGGTGTGCTTCATACTGTCAGCTTTCTAGAGGATGCCCAGGTATCTCACATAATCCCTTTGCTGATGATACTATCTTTTTTTTGTAAGGGGTTGAAGTCTTCATTGAAGCAAGTTATGGGCTTCATTAGTCGTTGTGAAGGTTTTTCTAGTCAGCTAGTTAATAATCAAAAAATTATTTTATTATAAACTCCAAAGCCTCTTAGTCCTGCGTTAGAATGATGGGAGATATTACGGGCTTTGCAAGAAAATCTCTTCTGATCACATATTTGGGGGCTCCCTTGTATACGGGAACACTTAAAGTGAGTTTTTTTTTTTATGATATGCTTGCCAATGTGAGAGCTAGAGTGGCATGTTGAAAAGGAAATCTCTTATTCACGGGAGGAAGACTTACTCTTCTAAAACATGTACTCACATCCATGACAAAGTAAAGATAAAGAGAAAACAAAAGGGTTGAAATTTTGAATATTAAAAAATGAGAGAAAGGGGGAGTTGAGAGGCTGGTTTAGGGAGTAGGTTGTTGGTGAGTGGGTTGCCATGCGTCTATTAACCAAAATTGCAGGAGAGTATCACTCTCTTGTGACCATGAGAGAATCCTGGCTCTAATGGTTTATAGTGGTACACATGCATGGGTATATATGAAATGTGTGCTTATACAAAAATGGATATTTGACTAAACTAGACTTGGAAATTTCATGCATAGCAAATCTAGACCATGTGCTCTCTATCCAACTATTGAAATTTACATATCATCTATCCATGTCATGGTTTTAAGTATCAATTTTATTGATCAATACATACTAGTGTCTCTATCCAAAAAAAAAAAAAGAGAAACATAATCGTGTCAACTGTCAAATGACATCAATTTTGATTCAATATGGGTCAACTGTATAATATGTACTCAATTCATGCTTAACAAATTGGTAATCACTGAAATACGTGTATAATATATCCTCAATCGCCCCTAACAAATTGGTAATCATTGAAATTTCACTCGAGATTTGAGCTAACTGTATTATAAGTCCACGATAAAAGAAATTGAATGATTAGTAAGTGGGAGATCATTTGAAATCGACTATGATTTGTATTCTCATGATGCACGCTATTGAATATAAATGTAAACAAAAAAAATGTTTTGTATTGATGTCTTTGGGGGCAAAATTATATGATACAATCGATATGGGACAATACAAATTACAAAATTCATTAAGATATCAATGTGGCTAATATGAAATCAAAAAAACGGTATTTTCTTTTAGGAGAGGGATAGGAAAGCTGGCAGGAAGCAATGGCATCAGGAAAGCTAAGAAGGTGAAAGCCGTCAGATTCACGTAATTCAACGTGAATCGTTGGATGAGGATATAACTTTATAAGGAAAAGGTTAAATTAGTCTGCCAAAATAACTGCATAACTTTGCATAATACAATACTATTTATGCTTTAAAATAAAAGATAAAAATACGCACACACCTTACGGTATTAATAAAAAGATGCAGTGTTTACAAATGAGATATCGTCTTCTTCATTTTGGAAGGGGAATCTGTGAACCCACGTTTTCTCCTTCCTTTTACCTAAGAAAATCGCTTCGCCTGAATTTTTCGCACAGATTAGACAATATTATAGTTGTTTCTTTAACTTCCGACAACGAATGACATTCATACAACCAATCTCTTCAACTACTCCACCTAAAGTACCTTGCCCGACTAACCTCAACTTCACCGTTCTGTAACTTTACAACTTCTCCGGTGCGATACATCTCACATTACCAGAGGGTTGTCAACCTTCTTCTCCAACTTCTTCGCACTTTGGAAATCTATCTCCAACCTGACTTTGGTTTGAACCTTCTTGTCCTACCTACTTCGCCCTACGGATCTTCTTCTCCGAGCAGTCCTTCTTTCCCAACCTTCTTCTCCGACAAACGTTTTGTTTTTTTCATCTCTCTTCTTCAATCAAATATCTCTATTGCTTCTGGCTATACCTCTGACACAACAGAGAGTACAATGTTTTTTAAATATTTTTTTACCTCATGTCCTTATATGTATTACCGTATCCATATTATAATGTTGAACGGATTAGATCTCCACTGTTCAATCAAACGGTCATTAAAAGCTAGCTTTCCTAATGCCATTGCATCCTGTAGGCTTTCATGTTCTTTTCCCTTTTTTTTTATTATTATTATTTTTTTATGATAGAGTCTAAAAAAAGAAAATTGTACTAAAAAAATAAAATTGACTTTATCATTTTTTTTTCTCATGATATATGCTTCGTGACATTTGAAAATTGACATACCTCTGTGTTTCCTTGAATGTATGATATCCCGGGTGTCCAACTATGTTTTCGTGAATGTACGATATCTTGAGTGTTCAACTGTGTCAAATGAATATAAATTTAAAATATATTAAAGATAGTCAAATTTGGATCAAGTTCACGTATGATAATAATATTGTATATCCTTAGTATGTATATTTGAAATCTATTCAATAAAAATAGAGAGTGAATTCTAAATCTAAGGATCAACAACGTACAAAATTGTTTTCATAAGTAAAACTAATCCGGAGTTCAAGACGAAAGAAAGCCTAAGGCTGCATTTGGTAGTTATCCCGAAAAAAATTTCGATAATTTTTCATTTTATAGGGAAAAAAGTAAAAGAATAAAGTGTTTGGTGTCAATTTGGTGTTTTTTATTTTCTTTGGAATGAAAAGGCAAAAAAAAAAAAAAAACTAGAAATGCAAAATAATTGAACAACAAAACCTTATTTTGTGATTTCAATTTCGTTCTTAACTAAAATAATCACTTCTGAAATAAATTCATCAAGCATCATTTTTTGTTTGTTTTAAAATAATATTTTAAAACAAATACTGAAAACTCTATTTTTAACAAGAGAACGTCATTTGTGGAATTACTACCAAACGCAGCGTTGGAGTTGAAAGACTGCATTCGCTGACGATGAGCGCTGGGGAGCATGCTAGTATGCTACGCACAGGTCTCACTGTAATAAAACCCGCCATAATTATGTATTTTATTATAAAATGATGATCGAAATGCGGTAGGAGGACTCAAAGAAAATCCAGAGGAGATGCAGGGCGATGAGGCGAGGGAGGTGCTAGGTTTTCCACCGAATTCTCGCCCGACACCATTGCAGGTACGGTTGGTGAACCTTCTTCTTACACATATTCACTCTTAACATCGTAATATGAGATTCAATTCTTGCTTTCCTACTACTTTATTTTCTTCGCCCAGCTTCTTTAATCTTTGGTGACGAATTTGGGGAAGAGAAGAAAAATAATAATAAAATAAAATATTATTGCAATTCAATGTCGAGTCGGAGTATCTACTTGATTCCGTGGCTGGAGGTTGACGTAGGGTCCCGTTGTTGCTGAGTTTGTTCTGTCATAGCTGGGGTTCCTTGTGCGCAGTAGGTGTTCGTTTAGGCTTTTAGGGTTTAGGGTTCCTCCATTAATTGGAGCAGAGGATGATTTTATTTGAAGTGATTGTTTCGAGTTTCTAATCTCTCTATGAAATTTGGAATTCAATAGTCCAGAACATGTTTTTGGGTGTGGGTAAGAGCTGCACCTACAACAATTGTCCACACGCGTTCCCATTGGCCCCATGCACAGGGGCCAGGCTGCCTTTTGGTGAACCCTCTCCCGATTATTATTTTGGAACTATAGTTTGTTGTTAGAAGATTTTCAGATATTTATCATTGAGCTACTCATGTGGTATGTAGTCTGTGATTCACTTGCGCATATATTTTGTGGCATTAAGGATTATATGACATTAAATAAAATGTACGTAATGAAGGATTTTAATTCATTGAAGGTGGCGATGAGTTTTTAACCTCAGCTTGCTATTGTCTCAACAATGTGTACCCTAACTTACATTTTCCCCTGTAACACGAGTATGATGACATCATATATAAATAATATGCAAGAATTGATTCCATGTGCTGAGCTAGCTCTAACAAAACTAGAAGTAAGAAGTAGAGTTTTGTTCTTGCCATTCATTTGCTTATATAGGAATTCTCTAGAGGCCCAAAAGGTATTTTTAATGTGGCTGATTTACCCTCTACTGCAATCAATTTTGCTACAGCACCTGCTGCTATCAACTTGTTCATGAAGTCTCTTTAGCTTGGGTCTTTAATGGACTTGGTATAATTTTTTTTTAGACTCCTAGTGAATTAAGAATGGAAACCAAGACTGTCTGCTTTTACAGCATGCAGACATCTTCCTTTCACCAAATATTTTCATGGTCCTGCTCAAGTGTTCATCATTTTTGCTTTAAATTTTTTTTGAGGTGTGGCATCTTGACCTCCCTACTCTGATACCATGTTTGCTGTCATTTTACCTAAAAGCTTGAATTAAATTAACTATTGTTTTCAAAAGGCATGAAGAAGGTGATATAGATGATGAAGATTGAGGAAAGAGAGGTACCGTAAAGTACCTATGGTGAAACCGTGAAAAAGAGATACCACAAAGTGATCATTTTAGGTATTTGGGGTCATTTATAAATAAAGAAGGTGATAAATATGGTGATGTTTCTTAGAGGAATGGATTGATGAAGTGGAGAGGTGTGTCCAGAGTGTTGTGTGACTGACGTATCCCGTTAAAGCTTATTAAAAAGTTCTATAGCATAATCGTTCAACCGGCTATGATGTACGGTGTGAAATGTTGGGCTATTAAGAAGTGTCATATAGATAAGCTTCATGCAACAAAGGTGAGGATGCTGAGATGGATGTGTGGCAAAACTAGGAAGGATAAAGTAAGGAATGACCATATTATAGCAGATTTGGGAGTTTCCCTGATTTAATGGAGGCCTAAGGATGCTCCGGTAAGGAGGAGTGATCCAATTCAGATAGAAGGATTTGAAAGAGTTACGAGCAAACCTAAAATGACTATAGGAGAAGTAGTGAGGAATGACATGCATAGTTAGGTCTATTCCCCAGTAAGACCTCAAATAGACCTTTTTGGAGGGTAAGAATCCATGTACCCTATTTATTTTTCTGTTTTTGTTCTGGTGCGTTCTTTTCCTTTTACTTACACTTTTCTTTTGTCTTCTTTGATTGGATCCATGTAGCCGACCCCATTTAGTTGGGATAAGGTTGAGTTGTTGTTGGTTTTTCTTTCCTCAAAGGGCATAAGGTTGATGAAAACTATTTGGACAACAGTTTTCCAGTGATGGTAGTTGTAAAATTGAAATAATCTTTCTCGGTAAATCTACCTTTACAATCCAATAAAACTGAAACTTACACAGATACTTGTTATATCAAAACTGCAGGTTAAAGCAGCATACAAAAGGAGAGCATGGGAAACTCATCCTGATCGTTTTCCAGCGCATGATAAATTTCATGCAGAATCTAAATTTAAATTGGTAAGCCATTTGGAAGTAGGCTGTTTTTACGGTTGTTGTTCACAGTACATTAACCATTGCACTATGGACTGGGGTCCCCCCCCCCCTCTCTCTCTTTCCAACAGGGAGGAAATTTGGTTTTTTTTTTTTTTTCCTTTTTCTTTTGGGTTGATTATTTGGTGTTTGGGTATGTTCCTTACATGCTTAAATATCAAGGGTACATTAGCTATTGTTTGCATCATGAAGTTACTATGACCGAAAATTTAAAAGAAACACTTAAATCTACAGACCCAGATAAAAATATGTTAATAGCACGTTAATCCCCTATGTAAACCTTCTGCACCTGGCTGCAAAATTATCCCACATGGATCCCATTTGTGGCTCCCACTTACAAAAAACTTAATAAGAGAACTTTTGGACCTCCAAGAACATGCAACAGAGCTTTTATTTATCCATTTTTCCTCTTTTGTCCCCTAGGATTCCCATCAAATTTCATTCTTCACTATCCACTGCTTGTTATTTGGTGTGATAAAATTTTCAAAATGTGAACTGCTCCTTAGAATAAATACATGTGATGTAATCAATTGTACAAGTTGTTCGAAGGAAAAGTGAGCACCTACATAGAAAGTTGCTTATGCATTATATATCTTTGATGCTCTGAAGGGAGTGATGATGCCTGTTGGAATATATGGATTGAAAATCTGTATTATTAATTGGTTTTCTAGAACTCAGATTATGTCATTTTTAATCTAAAAATTACTTTACGACAATAAACGTAGTCGATTGTGGTTCTAGCATACGAAAGTCAAAGTATATACTTTATTTGGTACAAACTCTTTTTTATTTTTTATTTTTTGTTTGATAGGATTTGCTGTGATAATGAGAAATATTTTTGTATATCCACCCAAA
>NC_056565.1:11521360-11619670 GCF_013358625.1 Macadamia integrifolia
GGTCCGGACCGGTTTACTATTGGGATGCCCTAATGTGTTACAAAATTTCACTTTAGCCAATGATCCAACTAGAGGAATAATTGGAACTATGGCATCAAACTTATAGATATTCTATATTCAGCCATTTTCTTTATCTCAAGCGTTCATGCTGCAGGTCTTTGTATTCCAAAACTAGAACATACATTTTGGAGTCATTGCTATTGATACTCTTCGGCTATCCTTCGTACTGCTGCTTTAGTTAGCCACTTCCATATATTTCTTTGCTTGAAGAACCTTTGATCTTTGCTTGAAGAACCTTAGGTACATGAATCTTCCTGGACAATAATAAGATCAATGCCATTTCTCAATTTGAAAAGAATAATCACAAAACTTTACTGTCCACTCCTATCCATTAAATTGTGAAATTGAACCTTGAAAATTCCTCCAATTGTGCATGCCATTGGTATGATTTTTCATTGAAGGTTTTAATCCCCAGTCTAACCATTAAATGTCCGCTTTGTGCAGATTTCGGAAGCATATTCGTGCCTGCGGACTGGTAAATGTCACCTTTATTTGTTCTATTGAAGCTCCCAAAAATAATAATAATAATAATAATAATATTATTAATAATAAATAAATAAATTATGGTTTGCAAGCTCCTTGGTTGACTAAGAGAGTAAACTAAACAATTTTTGGTTCATTGGACATGGCCAAAATGATATAATGTTTTTCTGTTAACAATCTATTGACATAGCACACTTCTTTAAATACGTTGATATACTTGCGTGAGTCAATGAGTTATTTGATTTATTTTTTTTGAACTAGTCAAAACTACTGATGTTATTTAATTTGAAGTTTTGATTCTTCATGTGCATTTACACCGATGTACAATGCGTAAGAAACTGGTTAGTTTTGCTCAAGGAATACACTTTAGTTTTTGAGGAAGAAACCGTACACCTGCTGGAGCTTTCGGACATTGGAGGGGAAATTTAGTGGAAGTTCTGGATTCATGAAGGATCTTCAGCAGATTGAACACACAGTGTATGTTGTGTGGTTGAAATTCCTTTCCCTCCCACCCCCTTTTATTATTTTGGTGTTTAACTAATGAAAGAATAAGATTTAAGATATGTTGTGGGAGAAATTAAGGATCTTGTATGTTGGAGTTCTGCCGCTCTTGAACGTTGCCTGTAGAATGAGAAAGGATGTACGTATCGAACACCAGAGTTTTGGTAGTTCTCTAATTGTCATTTTTCTATTAAAAACCTGTAATCTTAGCTAGTGGGAAGGATAATAGTGTCGATTTCGGTATTTTCTGTATCATCTGACTGATAAAAGTTGATTTCATCTGTCTGATTCCATAATTTCATACATTCTTCCGAACTTTGAGTTTCTAAATCTCTAATTGTCTCCTTAACCATCTTCGGTTTTAGCCTTGCTACCTTCTTATGTACTTCAACATGAACCAAACCCCTTAATGTTTACAGTTCATTCCAGAATTCTCATCTATACTAAAGCTTATTTTATGAACACATTGCTTCTTAATTCTCAATGTTTTAGGTTTTAAAGATGCTTTGTTACAGCTATTCATGAATTTCCCCCTTCTATTTGATCCGTGCACATCAGTTCCTAGTGCTCAAGAAGTGCTCTTTCTATCTACCTATGTTATGTTGGTGAGCATGTGAATTGCGAAATATTATATAACAGCCTTTTATTCAATTAGTGTCTAAAGATTTGTTGGTTTCTATGGCTCGCTTGGTGGGATTTTATTCAGTCAGTTAGCAACTACGTCTTGTATTGGTGGAACTTGGGTTTCCACGCTTGTCCCTCCACCCTTTTCTGTCACAGTTTTTTATTAAAACTTTTATGGGGAAAGGTGTATTATGTGTAGAGGGATTTTTTTATTGGGGGGGGGGGTTGACCCAAGTCACCCAATGCAACATACATATGCTGAAACAGATAGTAGCATCTTCTCATTGTCTTTCTTTTCTTGATTTCTGCAGCATTCTATTATCATCTGTCCGTGGATCTGATCAATAAGACTATATCTTTCAGTTCTCCTTTCGTATAAAACTTAAGAAATCTGTTTTGCCATTCCTATCAATATGATGGTTATGGGTGCTTTACATTCTATGGGAAGTTGGGGGGGGGGGGGTTGACCCCAGTCACCCAATGCAACATACATATGCTGAAACAGATAGTAGCATCTTCTCATTGTCTTTCTTTTCTTGATTTCTGAGCATTCTATTATCATCTGTCCGTGGATCTGATCAAAAGACTCTAGTATTCTTTCAGTTCTCCTTTTCTATAAAACTAAGAAAATCTGTTTTGCCAAATTCCTAATAATATGATGGTATGGGATGCTTTACATCTACTGGGAAGTATTTTTGTGCTCTTCATGGCTTTCTTTTTGTAGCCCCTCTAACTGACTGCGTTCTCAATCCATGCAGTTAAACCAGAGAAGGGTAAAAGTTGATAGTGTGCAACTTGCTGAATGGTTGAAGAGATGGCCCCGCTGCGCTCCACGGGATTAATTGACCCTGGATGGGAGCATGGCGTTGCTCAAGATGAGAGGAAAAAGAAAGTCAAATGCAATTATTGTGGGAAAGTTGTTAGTGGTGGAATATACAGATTAAAGCAACATTTAGCTAGAATTTCTGGGGAAGTTACATATTGCAAGAAGGCTCCGGAGGAAGTATGCCAGAAAATGAAGGAAGCTTTGGAGGGAAGTCGGTGTTTCAAGAAACAAAGGCAATCTGAAGATGAAGAACAGGCATCTTTGGATTTTCACTCAAACGATGATGATGACGAGGAGGAAGAGCATGTTAGTTATAAAAGCAAAGGTAAAGAAGTGATGGGTGATAAGAATTTGGTAATCAGTTTGGCTCCCCTTCGGTCATTAGGATATGTTGACCCAGGTTGGGAACATGGTGTTGCTCAAGATGAGAGGAAAAAGAAGGTAAAATGCAATTATTGTGAAAAAATAGTTAGTGGAGGTATAAATCGTTTTAAGCAACATCTTGCCAGGATTCCAGGGGAAGTTGCATATTGTAAAAAGGCTCCAGAGGAAGTGTATCTAAAAATGAAGGAAAACATGAAATGGCACCGAACTGGCAGGAGACAGCGGCGACCTGGAGCTAAAGAGATTGCAGCATTCTACATGCACTCAGATAATGAGGATGAAGAGGAGGAGCTGGAGCAGGATCTTCTACATGACAGAAGTAAGGAGAAGTTAGTGATGGGGGATAAAAGTTTGGGCAAAGATACAAGGAAAAGACTCCTGGGGAGGTCCCCTGGTGATGGTACCAGTGGTAACAACCCACCGCTAAAGAGATCAAGATTCGATTCTGTCATTTTGAAGTCACCAAAAAGTCAGACTCTGTCATCCTACAAACAGGTGAAGGCAAAAACACTGTCAGATAAAAAAACTCGTAAGGAAGTGATATCTGCGATCTGCAAGTTCTTTTATCACGCAGCAATTCCTTTGAGTGCAGCAAGCTCCCCATACTTCCAAAAGATGCTGGAGTTGGTTGGTCAATATGGTGAAGGATTGAAAGGCCCTTCTAGCCGATTGATTTCTGGTCGATTTCTTCAGGATGAGATTACACCAATCAAAGAATATCTTGTGGAATTTAAAACATCATGGTCAATTACTGGCTGTGCTATAATGGCAGATAGTTGGAAAGATGTACTGGGAAGGGTGTTGATCAATTTTTTGGTTTCATGTCCACGTGGTGTGTACTTTGTTTCTTCCATTGATGCAACAGATATAGTGGAAGATGCGTCCAACCTTTTTAACTTGTTGGACAAAGTGGTTGAAGAGATTGGTGAGGAAAATGTGGTGCAGGTACCGCTCTTCATTATTTTTTCTTGTCAACTTTATTCAATTGTATCCCTTGCATTGTTTTCAACTAATTTCTGTTTTAGGTAATTACTGAGAACACTGCCAGTTACAAGGCTGCTGGGAAGATGTTGGAGGAGAAGAGGAGGAATTTATTCTGGACACCATGTGCTGCCTATTGTATTGATCGGATGCTTGAAGATTTTGTAAAGATAAAGTGGGTAGGAGAGTGCATGGACAAAGGCAAAAAAGTTACGAAGTTCATATACAACCGAACTTGGTTATTAAATCTTATGAAAAAGGAATTTACAGAAGGTCGGGATCTTCTCCGGCCTGCAGTTACAAGGTTTGCTACAAGTTTTGCTACTCTACAGAGCTTGTTGGACAGTAGGATATGTCTTAAAAGGATGTTCCAATCAAACAAATGGCTTTCATCTCGGTTCGCCAAATTGGATGAGGGAAAGGAAGTTGAGAAAATTGTATTAAATTCTACATTTTGGAAGAAGATGCAATTTGTCAGAAAATCTGTGGAGCCAATTGTTCAAGTCCTTCAAAAGGTTGATAGTGATGAAGGCCTGTCCATGCCATCCATTTATAATGACATGCATAGAGCTAAGCTAGCAGTGAAAGCTATTCATGGTGATGATGTGCGAAAATACGGCCCATTCTGGACTGTCGTAGATAACCATTGGAACTCGTTGTTTCATCATCCTCTATATGTGGCAGCCTACTTCCTCAATCCATCGTACCGTTATCGTCCTGATTTTTTAGCGGTATGAGGAATGAATAGATGATGAGTTGTTGCTTGCAACTATTACGTTTATTGTTATTATTATTATTATTATTTTTTGTTTCTGTTAGAAATCTGCATAATTTTACTTTCCTATTTAATTGTAGCATCCTGAGGTTATTCGTGGACTAAATGAATGTATTGTTCGACTAGAGCCAGACAGCGGAAAGAGGATTTCTGCATCCATGCAGGTAATAATAATTCTGTGTATAAATTACTTGCTATCCACCTTTCTTTTCTTTCCCTTTGTTATTTGTTAATATTGATTGTTCGTTTCAGATTTCTGATTTTGTTTCCGCTAAAGCTGATTTTGGAACTGAATTGGCCATAAGTACAAGGGCAGAGATTGACCCAGGTGACTATATTAGAATGCTAAGATACTTGTTCTTCAATTTCTTTTATGCAGATTTTCTTTAGATTGTGTATGGATGTTTTACTTGTTTCACCCATGGGCCTTCAATAAATAAGTGCATGAACGTATGTTAAGATGTGCAGTTCTCTCTTTCTTTTTGGCATTTGGCTTCCTTTAGTAATAAATTGGTGGTGTTGATTATTTTCCTTCTTAGGTGCTTGGTGGCAACAACATGGGATAAATTGCTTGGAACTACAACGAATTGCTATTCGCATATTAAGTCAAACATGCTCCTCTTTTGGGTGTGAACATAATTGGAGTATTTATGATCAGATCCATAGCAAGAGGCGCAATCGCCTGGCTCAGAAAAGATTGAATGACCTTATTTATGTACATTATAACTTGCGTCTTAAGGAACGCCAATTGAGAAGAAAAACTGATGATGGGATCCCCCTTGACAATGTCCTGGTAGAAAACCTACTAGATGACTGGATTGTAGAGACAGAGAAACAAGCACTACAGGAAGACGAGGTTCTTTTATGAGCAAATTTAACTTCTTCAAAGCATTCTTTTCTCTATTGAGCATTTTTCTAGGTCCTGCTTTCACTTGCGACAAAAGCAACTAAAAGCCCTTGATGTTTGGTTACAGGAGATTCTCTATAATGAGATGGAGCAAGCAGAGGCAGATGAAAATGAGGTAAATGAGAATGAAGATGCAAATGACGAGACAAGAAAGGAAGCTTTGGAGATGGGGCCGTTGGTCGAATTGGTTGAACCTTTGGAGGCTCACCCTGCAAATATAGTTGCTGCTACTGATGATGATGATAATGATAATGATGATCTTGAATTTCTTGACGATGATTTGAGTGAATAATTGATTTCTGTTGCTCGTCTGGATGAAGTAGTTATTTGAAGAATGCTACAATAATTGAATAGTGATAAGGCAATGCTTTGAAGTTACCCAAGGCAATTCTGATGTAATTTGTTGTGTAATTTATTAATCAGAGGTAATCATCAAGTCCAATCTCTTGAGTTCTTGGCTTGGTTTGTTTATATCCTGTATCTTCTTTTGCTAGGTAAACAGTGCTGATTCCCAGAGTGTGAACAGCCAGAATTTTGAGTATCTACCCGATACCTCTCTGCTACATGATTCAGTAGATTGAGAGCAAGCTTCCGGTGATTTTGGTTTGTGCCACTTTTGGTTGGGGGAATATGTTCAGATTAATCTATTTATAGTCTACTTTTAATATTTCTCAGATCCTTAAAATGTTATCCTCCCCCCTTCCTCCTCCTCCTCCCCCCCCCCCCAGGAAAATTTTTCTGTGACCCTCTACATGATAGGTTCTGTTTATTGTTTTCTGATGTACTTATCATTTGTGCATGTTCATAAACAGATTTTTTTTCTCTTGCTTTTAAGATATTGGTTAGATACTAATTTTTTATCAGGGCATGCAATTTAGACATGTTTTTCTCATTTCCATTTACTCCGGTATTTCTGGAGTATAATATGGTTGTTGAGTAATTATCTCCCGGCTGTGGGAGTCAGTCAACTACTGAGCTGCAAACCATGATGAGAATTCCAAAATCCTTCTTGGAGTATATATTGTGTATACTCCAATGAAGGTAAATAATAATTTTGACATGATGGGTAGATATCTGAGTTGTTGCTGAGTATTTCATCTCATGACCATTACAGGTTCAGTGCAGGGAGGTTCAACATCAGGTAACTTTATTTGCTATATATATCTATATATACTGAATATTTGTTCCTAAGTTTCCAACCATAATAATTCTTGACTAGCTACACGTACACGAGTTGTGAGAACGGGTGCTCCAAGGGTGCATGGGGCAAGGAGCAGTAATGCTTTGGTTAAGGCTCCATTTCTTTTTCTTATCCTGGGGACAATTACACTCGGGGGTTTAAATGCTGCTAGGTGATTAGGCTCATCCCAATTTAGTCACTTTTTTTCTCCCTTCATCCTTGTCAAAGTCCAATACTACTTGGGGTATTAAATGCTTATATATGTTGTGCTAACATTGCAGGGCATATCAAAGGCAAAAAGAAACTTATCCTTCTCACAACCCCTTTCTTCCTTAAAACACATCAGGTACATCAACGCCACAAATTTTGCTTTAAAGTCTGTATGCATGAAACCTGCTTTTGCTTATAGCTATCAAATGCACAAATTTAATATGGAACCCCTGAATGGGTGATTTCCCCAACAAGCGGCTAGTTAAAAATTCACAGTATGTTTATGTTAGTTCAATGAGTGTTTTTAGTGGTGGCCTGATAAATCTCCATTTGTTCATTCAGAATACTCTTCTTATTCCTCGCATCTTTTACATGTGGACCATGGCGTGGAATGGAGCATGAGCCTGTGGCACTGAAATGTTGCTTTAATTTTTCCTCCAACCCCATCCCCTCTAGAATAGATATATATATATATATATATATATATAGATAGATAGATATCCTTTTCATGTAGCCCTCCTTGATACTCTCTTGATGGAAGTGAATTGAATAAATTACGTATGGATTTGCATTGAATGTATCTTATAAACTTCCAGCTTATATCAATTTCCAAGGATAATAGGATACAACTCATTTTGTAGCCTGGTGCAGAAGATTGAGATATTTTCTTTCAATCAGAGACGGATGATTTTTTTCTGTGTGCTTACTTTTAGATCATTTTGTGGAATGACATTTTTGTATGGGGGGAGGGTTTAACATGCTGACAGTGAGGGCGTGGAGTGATTCTCCCACCACATCAATCACAGCATGGGAAATGGTTTGTCAACAAGGGGCTTTTATGGTCAAGAGAGAGAGGGTGGGCGGGAAAGAATCCTCACTCTGGGCATGGTTCCCCCCCCCCCCCCAAAACCTTTCCCTTTGTTTTTTTTTTTTTGTGGTCGTCGATCTTGTTCAACTACTTTTAATCTCTGTAAAGGGGCAATTAGTGTTTTGAACAGGTAGGCTGGATCTGAGCATGGATTGTCCTACCTAAATCTCAAGGTCAATCTTTATTCACATGTTATAAATTGTTTGGAAAGTTAAATCATAATTCTGATTGTTCTATGCATGGTTTCAGAAACTAGGTTAAGCATAGAAGCGGCAAGGGGCATATCTCTGGTTCTGTCCAGTGTTTGTATGTTTTTGATAGGTTAAATATTAATTTACAACAAAATTGAACCAAACTATTTTAAAGTTTGGGAACGTCAAAAGAAAGGAGTTCTGGGGAGGATGATTTAGTCTGAATTTGCTTGATCTGAAACAACAAATTGTCTTTTTTTTTTTCTTATAGGTAGGGAGGGAAGTAAGTAACAGCTAGGAGACTAGAACTCCAGACCTCTTAGTAAGCATGATTTTTTTGTACACCACAGCTCACCAGCTGCTCTAAGCAGTTGTTAAATTGTGTCTTTTTGGTGGTGGAAGATACATGAAAGAGGTCCAAGATATGTTAAATTTTCTATTGGTTTGATGTGGAGTCGGACGTCTTGGTTTTCTTATTTCATGTGTAGTTGCATAACGCGTACAAGTCTTCCAACATCTTATCATGAACCTCGGCACAAATCGTCATGTCACTCAACAATTAGAGGAGTTTAGAGGATTCTGTGGCACTGGTGTAGCAAAGAGTACTTCTCGATAACAGCTGTGTAGCACAATTGGTGAGTTGTGGTGTGCACAAAAACCATGCTCACCAGGAGGTTTCAAGTTCAAGCGTCCCTGGCTAAGAGAAAAGAAAAAGAGTAATTGCCGATCCTTGTTATCCTTGGGAGAGGACCGATCTTTGCTACCTCCAAGGTTTTATAAGATTGGGATATGTCTTAATGAATACCGATCTGGACTTGGTATGGGATGGATTTGCCTTTTTTTTTTTTTTTATTGATCGGGGGTCAATCAAAACCATAGTTATTAAATTCAGATTTGGGAATTATTCGGATGAAGAATTATTCGGATTAATTCGTTTCATTAATTCAACGATTCGGTCAAAATAGCGGTCAAAAAAGCAGAATAATAAAATTCGAGTTCGGATTCAGATTATGGAATTATTCGTTTATAGAAATAAAAAGCGGACAAAATATTCGGATGTTATTTTTAATATTTGCAATATTTGTTTCATATTATCTATCAATTATCATATGTACATAACATACAAATGATATAAAAATTAGAATTTTAAATTTTAAAGATAAAAATATTATATTTAGTTCTTTTTTTTTCTAAACTCATTTCCTATTGCTCAAATAACCGAATCAGAGAAAGAGAGACTAAGGGGGGATTGAGCACAAATTCAGCTGGTCCTAGGGGTGCAAGTTTGGCCCTGACGGCCCGAACCCACCCTTGGCTCGCCCTGATCCTGAACAAGTATCAACCCAAAAATTTTGGCCTTGAAGGGCGGCCCAACCCTGAAATTTTTGACTCTGAGTCAGGGTCAGGGCGGGCAAAGGTTGATGTCTTTGGCCCTCCCAGCCCGCCTTGAATCCAACCCTGATTTTTGCCCCTGATGTTGACTCTGGTAATGACCCCGATGTTAACCCTATATTTAACTTAATTTTATATGTTGTTTGACATTAAGTCATTGACACCTCAAAACTCTTAGTATATCTTCTCACTGATCTTTCTTACTTTTTTTACCAAAAAAAAAAAGATCTCTCGTCTTTTTTACCAAGACTTGTAACATTGTATTTTTTATCTCCTCTTTATTATGCATATTTTTTATTTTTAAGTTGTTTCATATTTTGCAGGGTCAAGATCAGGGTATTCCCAACCCTTGATGTCAAACCAAAGTCAGGGTCAATCAAGGTCAGGGTCAGGGTCATCCTGGCCCGACCTTGAAAAATCATGACCAATTAGGGTGGTTAAGGGTTGGGCTGAACCCTGAAGGGTAGGGCAAGGGTTGAAGTTTTGCGGCCCTGAGTTAGGGTCAAGGCGGGTTTGGGCCCAATTAAGGGGACTCAGGGTTGGGCTAGGGTTTTAAGAAACCCAGCCCAACCCGGCCCTGTTGCACCCCTAGAGCCTAAACGTCACCCACCATGCATGTTCACCTTAAAGACTAGAGAGAGAGTAATGACTGTATGACTTAATCAAACCAAAATGGGGTGAGAGATTTTTTTATTTTATTTTATTTATATTAGTGTGAGAGATTACTTTAAGAAAGATAAGCTTTGTCGACTGCTGTTAAAAAAAGAAAAAAAAATGACATTAGGATAATAAATGCATAATAATC
Source organism: Macadamia integrifolia (assembly GCF_013358625.1). Classification (NCBI taxonomy): domain Eukaryota; kingdom Viridiplantae; phylum Streptophyta; class Magnoliopsida; order Proteales; family Proteaceae; genus Macadamia; species Macadamia integrifolia. The sequence goes on from NC_056565.1 coordinate 11,531,548, forward strand.
ACACTATTTTTTAAAGGCTTATTGATTTATTCAAGATAAAGTGTTTTTTTTTTTTACATGGGATGAAATTCAGTTATAATTCAGATAAAATTATTCATGAATTTTAAAAAGTCTATAAAATTCGAGAACTTTTCAAAATTTTTTATTTGGTTTGGATTTGGACCAAATTATTCATAAAATTTTGTTCGACCGAATTATTTATGAATAAGTCGGAGGATTTAATAACTAGGGTCAAAACTCGGAATCAATCTTGACCAATAACTTTCGGATATGGGTCATCCTGACCGATCCCATTTGGGAAAATTACATGATTACCCACTTTTGAGTTTCATTTTCATAATTACCCAACTTATGTTTCAGTTAACAAAAATACATTATTTTGGCTTTGGGTTTACAAAACTACCCAAAACAGTGTTCATCCCTCAACTAAGAAGATTTTTTGACAATTTTACCCCCACCTCCCTTCTTCCAACTGCTTATCACTTCTCTTCTTTCTCTCTGCATCAAATTCAACTCCATATCCATCTCCTTACCCTTTTTTCAATGGCAGCGGAGCTCTCTGGTAGACGCGACTCTAATGCCCAGTTGCTTGAAGAACTTGATACCCAATTGCTTGAAGAACTTGAGGCGTTGTGCCAATCTCTCTGCCAACCCCACACCTCCTCCTCGACTAGAAGAACCGCTTCCCTATCTCTTCCCTAGACCTCTGTTCCTTCAATCTCATCTCCTCATGTCTCTGCTCCCACCAACCCAAATGAGGACGAAAAACAACCCCAACCCAAAGCTCATTCCAGATGCATGTCCTTGTCTTCCTAGCTATCATGCCCGAACCTCAAGGCATATCAATTGGACGTACCTACTAAGAAGTTCATTGATGATAAACAAGCTTCGTCAGAGAAGAAAGGAATTTGGGATTGGAAGCCTGTTCAAGCTCTTTTGCGTATTGGGAGGCACAAATTAAGCTGTTTATTCTCTGTTGAAGTTGTAACCGTTCCCGGTCTTCCGGCGTCTATGAATGGGCTTCGGCTTTGTGTTTGTGTCAAGAAGAAAGAGACCAGAGATAGGGCAGTGATGACCATGCCTGCTAGGGTTTTGGAGGGAGCAGCAAACTTCGAAGAGAGCTTGCTTATCAGGTGCCATCTTTGCTACAGTAGCAGTGGCGGTGGGAAACAACTCAAGTTTGAGGCACGACCTTTCTGGATATACGTGATTGTTGTCAATGCTAAGTAGCTTGATTTTGGAAAAGGTTATGTGGATTTGAGTCTCCTGGTTCAGGAATACGTGAGAAGAGCTTGGAAGGAACGCGTGTTCGGCAGTGGGATGTGAGTTATGATCTCTCGGGGAAGGCAAAGGATGTAGAATTAGTCCTGAAGTTAGGATTCCAGATTATGGAGGTAGACGGAAGGTTGGGAATTTATAGTCAGATTGAGGGTCTGAGATCAGGTAGAGGTATGAATTCCTCATCTCCTTTTGCCCGTAAACAATCAAAGTCTTCCTTCAGTATTCCCAACCCAAGAATCTCTGGCAGAATGGAAGCATTCATCCCCTCAAAGACAAAGAACATTAGTGTATTTTCAGGAAATTGATGTGTTGATTCTAAATGAGCCAGCTCCTACTCCTTCGACTTCCTCTTCCATTTAGAAATCCGAAGAAATGGAGCCCAAAGCTGAGGACCTCGATCTTCCAGATTTTGAAGTTGTAGATAAAGGGGTGGAGATCCAAGACAAAACTGAGACAGAAGAGGTAAAATCTGAAGACACTGTACATGAGAGATCAGTTTATAGTTGAGGTGGTCAAGGAAGTTGGAAATGATCAATTCCATCTAACACGGTTAAGGAATCACCACTTTATTTGCATCCCTGAAATGGGGGTAGAAAGAAGATGAAGATGAAAGGGATAGAAGCGTGGGGGCAAAATTGTCAAAAATCTCCTCAGTTGAGGGATGAACACTATTTTGGGTAATTTTGTAAACTCAAACCCAAAACAATGTATTTTTGTTAACTAAAACATATGTTGGTTAATTATGAAAGAAGAAACTCAAAAGTGGGTAATCATGTAATTTTCCCATCCCATTTTTATGATCATGGCTAGAAGTTTAGATTCTATGAATTCCAATTTCGGGATCCTTGAGATGGATGGCCCCGGGGTCGCGAAACATATTGTTGTTCAGCGGAGGAGTGAAACAATATGCGGAGGAGTAGGATTGCAGTTAAAAAGAAAAACATGAAGCAGAGAACGCTCAACTTTGCCTATAATTCCCTTAAAAATGTTAATTAATATAAATCTTATGCTTGGAAACTACTAAGGTAATTGTGGATCAAGTTATCAACCACCTAAAATCCAATATGTCCCACTTCTTCATGAATATATCCCCCTCATCACGTTAGAATCCAATCTAAGTCATCGTATCTCCTTCCTCAATGCTCTCCTCCCCATCCCCACCACTTTACGAACACAACCCCCCCCCCCCCCCCCCCAAAACAAAAAAAAGGTTAATTAATATAAATTTTATGCTTGGAAACTACTAAGGTAATTGTGGATCAAGTTATCACTTCACAGCCAACACCATCGTATCTTTCACCATCACCTCCAGCTCCATATCCACCAGCTTCTAGACACATTCTGAACAATGACAATTCACATGCAACAGCCTCCTCAAGCCCTTTACCCCCCCCCCCCCCCCCCTTTTTCTCCATGGGCCATCTACAAATGCTATGGGGGTAGCATTTGTGTAATAATAATGGATGCTGGAAATGAGCACAAACTTTCGGTAAATATATCAGTTTATTGTCAGCCAATAGAACTTGGACAAAATAGATCAGTTCCATTTTCAAGTTCATATCTACCGAGATTATGCTGTACCAGTTTCACCTCAAGGATGATCATTGTTTTGCAATCCTTACCTGTTAGTTTAGGTTGCATCACATCTCATGTTCTTCATATCCTGAGTAACAAGTGTTATGTGCCTAAAAGGAACAAAATATCAGAGACCCTGCTAAAATGGTTCAACAAATATTCTTTTTCGATCTACAAATAGAGAAGATATTGACAAACAAGCATCCATGAAAGAGACAAACTGTTCCGACTCGCCAAATACAATATATAAACTTACAAGGTGGATGCTCCAACCTTTAAAACAGTAACCACTAACACAATTTCATGGTTTTACAAAGACTTAATTTCATCCACATACAGATGCTACATAGCAGTTTCCAAGTTGATAATCCCCTGCAATTCACTACAATTAGCATAGCAAAGGTTTAAATTTCTCTTACCAACAAATCAGCTCCCGACTGGTACTTTCATTCACATGATACCAATCATCTGAGACTGGTGGTTCTACTTAGACTTTCGGTTGCAAAGCTTACTCGGGCGTCCAAAATGATGTCCATTGTACTGTAACCTTTACTTTGAAGCTTCTGCACTAGAATACATAATTTCTCCTTGCTCCTTTGTTCTTTGGTCATGCTATATGTGCTTCATGGTCCAGAAAAACAAACTTTCAAACTGCATTGAGAAAGATGGAAACAAACAGAACTAACCTGCCAGTGGATCTGACTATAGAAAGTTGTCCAACTACCAGTAGAACTAAAATCCAAGAGACTTTATGTAAGAATGATGACAGCATGGAATATCAACTACCCTGCTTCGATAGGTTACATTTGAAACTAGACCATGCTGAACCAATTTGCTTGAAGGTTTACAAATAGCATTCAACTTCCTCTGCGATGCTAATAACCAATTCCATGGATGAAGACAAAGTTCTGCAGACTAATCAACAACCATGACGAGAGGCTCAAGATTAAATCAAAGACTCATAATTTGTTCAACAAACTCTGTGATGCTGATAACCAATTCCTCCAAACAAAAATAGTTCTGCAGACTTATCAAGCAATCATGAAGAGAAGCTCAATGTTTAATCAAAGACTCATAACTGAAGAAACCCCCATAATCTCAAAAAACTCCATATTGCTGCAACACTGCACATGGGATGTAAAATCTGTAATGTATGCATCACTTCAAGTACTACCCTTCCATATCCTACTGATAGCAGCAAAGAACTCCACCAGAAATCAAAACTAAAATAGAGGAAGAAAGTAGCATCCCTAGTTGTCCACCTTCTGTAATAACTACAAGTAGAAGCTTATCAACAACAATTCCTAGGAGACCGGTCCTTTTGACAGTAACTATAATATCTACTTCTAATATCCAGGTCCCCTCAACCACAACCGTCCTCGACTGATAATCAACCACTAGAATGGGTACCTACATCTCCATCAGTCTCTGCAATGGTAATACTAATTGGCTGCCAGCCGGATTGATGAGGGACAATCCACCTCTTGATATCTGTAATCATATTCAAAATCTTGAGCATATCACCCAGTATGAGATCATTCAAGCACAATTTCCTTAGGATGATAGCTGCTTCATACCTGTTAGTAGAAAAGAAAGAGTATAAGAGTTTCATCAGGCATAGAGTCTCGAGAAGTCAAAAGGTAACTCAGCATTGCAAAAAGCTTTACCTGCACTGAGTAGCCATCATAGCAGAACACCCAACAGATGAAGTTAGAAATTTATGGATTCCATCCCATATTGCTTTTGGATACTCCTTAGGATTACCACCTATAGGGTTCACGCACTTCCAAAGTTTTTCATTTTTACTCACATAAAACTGGGATGCACCTACAATTTGCTTCACCACCATTTGCTGCTCGATGGCACAGTCCAGGGCCTTCCTAACATCCGTATTTCGGTGCTTGGGATCTCCATAACGAATACAATCGGTTATGTTTGCTTCAGTTGGTGTCATCTTATCATTTTTTAGGGTGTTCAAAGCAAGTAATACAACCCCTATATAGCCTTGGACAAATTCAGAAGGCTGCGGACATCCTGGGGTTCCCCAAACACCATTGCTGGGTACAGGGTTACTACCCATTGGAGAGGAAGACCGGGGAGGAAACTCCGGTCCATGAGAAGGGTATCTATTGTTCAATGGGTCATGGTAAAAAGGTACATTGTTTTGCAACTCTTGCCCATTTTGCGGAACATTTAAACCTGCAGGGTTTGAAGACTCCATAATAGAATTTGATTCGGACTCCCCTGCATTTCGTTGTTGAAAACTACTAGGACTGTGAACACCGCTAGGGTGTTCAGAAACATTCAGCTTACTGATATCAGGGGCATTTGTAGGATGACCTGAGGTAAAGGTGGGGCCATCAGGCCTTGGAGGAACTTGAGGAGATTGATAGTTAAGAGAATTTGGGGCATACAGATTACCCGGTGCAAAAGAAGGTTGCACAGGGATGTTGGCTGGCCTTGATGGCTGTGAAAACTGATGCTGATAATTGTTTGGGAATAAAATTCCATTATTCCAAGGATCAGGATAGCCTGGAACATATGTGGGAGTAGGTGGTGCACTTGAGGTGGCTTTAGGCCTGTGAGAACCGTAGAATTCATGAGTTGCTTCCCTGAACTGCTTTGCTTGTGCATACCCAGGTTGGTTAGTGGATCCATTTGTTTGACCCCCTGGCATCCCAACCAGCCCACTTGAAGTTCTCGATATGTTTGGTTGGCTTGGATTTCTCCAAATTGGTTTCCCTTTATATTTATTGTCACCAATCCTTCCAGCGTTGAAGAATTTATGACTCCCAGAAGTTGAGCTTTCAGAAATTTGATCAACAGAGTTGTTTATCTGACCAAGGTCAGCTGTTTGTCTTTTTAAAATGTCAGAGTTGGTTAAATCATTACTATTAGCAAACTGTGATGATTCACCATTTGAAAGCGGCGGTCCTCCTGCCAGAAGACTTGTCCAAAGCCAGACACTCTTGGCTGCGGCAAGAAGTGGGGCAGATGCATTTTGCGGTTGGGCTAGAAGGATATTATATCTCCTCATACGCAACTGATGGAGTGCATTGGAGAAGTCACGGTCACCAGAAATCAGCAAATAATTTGCAGGAGCAGGATTATCCACTGCCCAAAACAGCATATCCACAAGAATCTTCTTGTCACTCGCATCTTTAACACCTGTCCAAATTAACATGCCAGTGACTAAAGGCTTAAAACAAAATACTTCTATTTACCATTTGGAATCATTGGCTCATTAAAGGAAACAAGAGATCCTGTGCTCAACAAAGTTCCCAAGGTATGCTGCACCAGTGTTAAGCATCCAGGCATCAAATGCTGTCTACCATGTGACCTCTAGAAATCATGGCACAAGGAGAAGACCTAGGCCATGTAAATTAGAAGTGCAAGAGTATAAAATATGGAAAAGAATTTGAAACAAAGGAAAAGATATCAAATAAGAAAATCCATAAACACCATTATGAATACTATAGGATGATCATAAAGTGATGAAAAGAGCTTGAGATCTGATTATTAGAAACAGTGGGGAGAAAAAAGGAAAATGGAAGTAACTAGAATGGAATAAAGATAAATGGGCATATTAGAGGTAGACATATCTCAAAGTTGCATGTATACCTGGGAGAAACAAACAGGAAGAATAAAGTGATAGAAGAGCACATGCTGGTTCTTGGAACTCATTGCACTGATATGGCAGAAAATGTGCTAAACACTGCAGAATACCACACACACCCTCAAACAAAAAAGCACAAACATAAAATGAGAAGTGTGCCATCCCCCCCAGAATCATGCCCCATCAAAAAAGGTGCAAAACTTACTATAGCTCAAAAGAAACGTTCTGTATAAAGGTACAGGTTTCTTTCCTTTACTCGGTATATCTGGAACCAAAATGTACCAGATACTGGTAAAAAAAAAAAAGGATGTAGATCCTCTCCAGCCACGGGGGGTGGGGGTGGCTGGAGAAGGACCAAAATAACACAACAGGAGAGAGAAAGTCCAACCCCCTATTTCTCTCTCCTGTTATGTGTCTTGCTGGTCCCTCTCCAGACACACACACACCCCCCCAGCTGGAGAGGATCTGAATCTAAAAAATAAAAAAATAAAAAAATAAAAAAACAAAAAAAAACAAAAAACAAAAAACAAAAAACAAAAAAACAAAAAAACAAAAAAACAAAAAAACAAAACAAAACAAAAGGATGGAACTTGGTAAATGTTCTCTTTCATGACACCTCCAAGAACATTAGGTGCTAACATCAATGTGGAACATCACCTCTGTGCATTAAAACAAGTATCCTGCCATGGAAAGTGGTAACAAGGCTTTAAACCCTAGTTATTGTGTATTCTGATAGTGCAAACGCTAAAGGAGGACAAAGAAGATATAACAAAAATTTAGAAGATGCCTAGAGCCCACATTCCCACAATCAAAAGTTCACATTCAGTATTTTTTTTTTTGGGAAAATTACATGATTACCCATTTTTGAGTTATCTTTTACAAAATTACCCAATCTATGTTTCAGTTAACAAAAATACATTGTTTTGAGTTTAGGTTTGCAAAACTACCCAAAACATTCAATTTCCTTCAATTATGTCTGTTTTTTTACCATTCTACCCCTAATTCCTTCAACTACCCACCACCATCACCTCTCCCTCTCCCTCTCCCTCTCCCTCTCCCTCTTCCTCTCGCAACCGCAATCATAAACCTAACGGCAAAGCTTTCTCTGCAACCCGTAACCTCATCTAAGCCCTACACTCCCTACCTGTCTTCTCTGCTGAAAACTACCACACCACCAGCCCCAGCAAACACTCCCGCGAGAGTTGCCGCCATACATCCACTCCGAAGGGCATATCAGAATGCTGTATTTTCCTTGTTTTCCCCCAAACTGGTTGTGTTTGATGTTGATATCTTCATGCTTGCTTTGTTATTAGTTGCGTTTGATGTTTGCTCTCTATTTTCGGAGTCCCATAAGAATAAGAATGAGAATCGGATGAGAAGGGTGGTACTTTCTCCGCTTCATTGGGTACCTATTGGAAGATTCTTTGTTCTTTGACGGATCATTATCTGCCTTTTCTATAGCAGTTTCCTCATGTTCTCGTGACAAAGAAGACGACCTCGAGAAATGGGAATCTCATAGAATTCGACTAATTTTCCCCTTAATTAGGGTATTAGGCAGTGGAGGTGAATTCTGCTTCTGGTTTTTCGTTAAGGAGATTCCCTTATTATTGTGGAAGAAGGGAGAGACCACTTGCAACTGCTGGCTCTTATTATTCATTTTTTTCTTCTTCTTCTTCTTCTTCCTCCTCCTATCCGTCGGCGGTGGTCTACCATTGCTTCTTGTCCTCCTCCTTTTCGCTGAGGCAGCGGCCATGGCCTCCTCCTCATCATTCAATGGAGGTGGGTGGCCTTCCACTTTGTTGGTAGGCTCAGAAAAGGAAGGGTTCTCCAACTCTATGAGAGTCAAACAACTCAACCGGCTTATCTCTTCTTCGACTCTTCACTCCTTTCCAAGGTGTGGAAGTCCCAAAATCGAGAGTTCCCGGCACGATATCGTCGTTTGTTCGGTCCTTAGTTTTCCTGTTCATACGCTATATATATCAATGAAATCAGAACGCTTTGAAATGTAACACAATATCCAACGCATTGAAAGAAGAAGAAGAGGATAGGAGCGGGCGGAGAAGGGAGGTTTTGGTTTTTTTTTTTTTTTTTTTTTTGGGGTGGGGGTGGTTTGGGTAAAACCGTCAAATAAAATTTTCAATGGATTTACACTGTTTTGGGTAGTTTTGTAAACTCAAACATAAAATAATGTATTTTTGTTAACCGTAACATAGATTACGTAATTTTGAAAAGGGAAACCCAAAAGTGGGTAATCATGTAATTTTCCCTTTTTTTTTTTTTTTTTTTTTAGAGAATGCATATTGTGCTTCACTGGGGACACTATGCACCAGTTGCATGAAACAGAAGCTCGTCGATCTCATAGAAAATGAAGAAAAATAAAGCTCCTCGTTAAAGAAGATTAAATAAGCAAATATACATATGATGAGACTAGAAATTTTTTAAACCATGTCCTCAGGTTATAAAGATTTAACCACCATCCAACTAAGTTTTAAGAATCAGATCCAGGTTTTAATTAAATAAGTCCGTGATTCTGCAAGATGCAATCTAATAAATAAGGACAGGAAGAGTGAAACAAGGATGGATTCAGAGGCAGATGACAAAATCGAAGGACCACCAATGAAGGGAAACAAGCGAGAGACCTGAGTTAACAGTAGCAACCAATAAAATTCTATCTACTATGAGACAGAATCAACAAACAGTGTAAGCAGGGAATTCGGGTTGGCAAGTCACAGAAGCAGAAAAGCGTATATCTCCTTCGTTAATAAGCTCAACAACACAAAGCTAGGTTTTATCCACAGGGATCAGCACAAAACAGATGGATTCCACAAATAATATCTCCTAATCCGCGGAGGGATGTAGTCATCTATTGATCGAAAGCCGAAAGAAGAAGTAAGGGAGGGGGGAAAGAGAGAAAACCCATTGCTCTCTTAAGAAATTGAAGAAAAACAAAGAAGAAGACAACTTGGAAGAAGGCTGGTCATAAATCCGAACTTTAGGTAAATGAAAAAACCCTTCATTAGTAGAAAATTCAAGCGATCTTAGAGAAAGGGGAGAAGATAGTGCGGAGCAGCAAAACATCTTCGACAAAATTAAACAAAAAACGATGGAACAATTCAAACAATTACGTAAGCACATCGAGGTCATAGCAATACAAAGAAGGATTTAAGGGGAAAAACTAGGGTTATGAAATTGGGAGTGGAAGAACAGAATATGAATAGAGAATATTACCAGCGGGAACGTGATTAAGTGCAATTCCGGTGCTGGAGAGGGCGTGTTGGACGGAAGCAGGGATACGGTTAGTATCGCCGTAGGAGGAGATCGAGACGGGCCCGGAATAGTTCATTTTCATCAAGGCCGAGCTTATATTCTGTGCGATCGCGTGAGGATCGCAGCCTTTTGGAACCTGGCAATTCTCTATATCCCACCAAACTGAAGTCTTAGCCATTACATACTGCGCCTCCGCCCTTCCTCCTCCTCCTCCCCCGCCTCCGCCCATCATCGCCATCGTTGTCGTCGTCGTTCAGTCACCACCACCCATCCTAATATGCTATGCTGTCTATGAGTCTGTGACTGACAGTCCCTCACTGACCTGTACACAGCGGTGCACGATAGCCGATGCAGAACGGAGAAATTGGATCACTTCCCTCGGATGTTAGAGGATTTAAGAGAAGGAATCATACAGATTTACAGAGATTTACAGACTTAAAGAGAGCGGCGTCTTGCGAGTTGCGCCCCCCAGTAAAAAGTAAGAAAAGTCGATGCCACCGGACGGCTCCTTTGTGGGTCGGTGGGAAAAGTGGGGTCCAGGGTCGTGGGGGACTTTCTGTAATCTAACCTATCTACCCCTAATGGCCTACGCAAATCTCCTCCTGTTCCAACTAAGGGTTTATCATCGGTTTAAACTTTAAATTCGAAATCGAATCATGATTTCAATTTTAAAAGATTCGATTCAATTTCAATAAACAATTTTGGTTCCAAATTCATATCCTTAGTTCCAACTTTCAAGAACTCCCAAATTAAAACCAAGGTTTTAGTAGCCGGTATCAGATACGATATTGGTCTTGCCCTTCTCCAATATTGATTCTTGATATAGAATTCTAGATCAATCCGTATCAGTCTGAATCGGATGGATTTGTCTCTGGTTTAGAATAAAGTGTCAATGACGTGGACTTGAGTAGGGATTGTCTTGGATGATAAAAATATATACCTTAGATAGGTTGCATAATTACTTTTATCAAAAAAAGTTTATGTGAGAAGAAGGACCATTAGATTGGACCATGGATCTCATGCATGCAGGTGGTGATGGATCTCTTCGATCATATTTGGATCTAATTCTAATTCTTAATCTATCTATTGTGCTTTCATTCTCGATTTAGTTTAGATGCTCCCCAATTCTTTTTCTTTTGTTTGGTTGCTGATAATCTTTCTCAAAAATATTCTCTTGTTTGCTTCAGAGTCAAAGAGTTAGATTAAAAAATTAATTATCAATTCTAGCCTAATTCCAAAAATTAACCTGCAGTAGTAGTGAAGCCAAATATGTTTGGAACTACGCTACTCTAATTTAATTGAAACGAAACATGCACTTTATCTTTAGATATTCTCTACGAAGGTAAAGTTGGCCTATGGATTGACATTGAAAATTATTCAATTTTGGCTCAACCCCACACCCCCCCCCCCCCCAAAAAAAATTATGATTTTCTCTGATAAGAGATTTATGATCTAAAAAATTTTATTTCCATCTTATTGATGCTTAGTGGGGAAGACAAACTTTATTCAATTTTTGTTTTATTATTACAAGAAAATCTTAATAATTTTCATTCCTCCACAAAAACTTTACTTTCTCTAAGGTGGTTTAAGTGGACGTGATATCATGTCCACATCATTGTAGTGTAACTATTTATACCAACATGTGTCAAACTATTTTTATTTTTTTTTAATTATTTGAAAAGATGAGAGCTGACCATCAATAATTGAGCCCATTTATCCATTTGCAAAAAGAAAAAAAAAAAAAAAAAAAAAACCTTCTATTCATGCTTTTTTTGGGATACTTCATCACCTAATCATGTCCACATATGAATTATATTTGATCTAGAGAGAAAAAAAATATACATTCATCATATACATGGGAATTTGATTTTGTTGGGTCATTTCACAGGGGGAATTTTTTTAAAGGCAACATGTAAGGTGATTCACATAAGTTATTTCCTTCATGTACAATTCTTTTTATATAGAGGAGGAACGCTGTCTATCTAGCATTTTCCACTCACACTCAGCCCTTGTTTTCAAGCGGAATAGATCATTATGTAATAATGCTAGAGAGATAACATTCTTTCTATCATAAATAAATAGGGTGAGTTTGACAGTGGATTAATGAGGCAATTATTTCCTCAATCTCGAATTCTGTGAGAGGTGATAGGAGCCACACCGATCCAACGTATGCGAAGAGTGACACTTTCTATCCTAGATAGAGATGTAGACACGAACAAAAGAAGTGTTCCTAGTGAATCTATCGCGTATGATGAAAATTAACTTATTATCTAAGGGTTGGAGTGCAGTAGGCTAGAAATGATTATATTCCTACAATATTATAATGGAGATTTTCTTGAAGTAGAGCCTCATGGCTAAGGGTTTGCAACACCCCCCTCCCCTTTTTTATTTTAATTCTTCTTCTTGATTGGCTTAGTTTGATTTATTTGTGCATATTCGATATTGTCTATCTCCATGGCATTAACTGTCACACAAGAAAAAAATTTTGTTTCTTCCAGCAAAATTTGTATTGATCTTGCTCTTATTTCATATTAATACTTTGAATACCAAGTGGGAAGACTCATTGCTGATGCATTACAATAACTAATCTTGGTCGGCCACCTAATTCTCCCACATGGCAATGATGTGACAATATTGATTGTTAGATAAAAAACCTAGTATTTGGACAAACCACTGTCTAATTTCATAATCAAATTCAACACTTGCCCCAAGCCTTTACGACCACTGTGCACTTTCCCAATGTCTTTGGATTTCAAACACTTTACCAATTGGAAAAGTACAATTGGGTTAAAACTTTAACTAAGGTGTCAAACGGTATTAGGGATCTACCTATTCACAAAATTTGGACAAACACAAGAAGCCATATGCCAGTTTTTTTAACTGATCAATAAACTTATCCAATCAAGCCACCCAAATACGCAAGGTATATTTGATTGACATAATTATACAAGTCATTTTGATTGGCTCAAAAATTTTCCACAAGACATGGTGTGACCCAAATTTTGTAAACAGGTAGACTCCTAAATTTCCTCATCACATTTCAAGTTTTGACTCGTACATAATTTACCAAGTGGCAAAACAAAGCACTTATAATCCAAAATTACTAGAAAGCTCAGTAGTGGTTGGAGCGACGAACTAACTTCTATTGCAAATAGTATCGTTTGCCTACAAAAGGGAATTTAAGAATCTGACAGCTGTACGTTTAAAAATCCGTTCTGCTGCATGCCAAACACTTCTCAAGCTCTCATTCATTTTGGGGTTTGCAGAATGGTTTATTCCTTGATATCTTTGTGTGTCACAGCCTCAGCACTCTCAATCCCTTAGAGTAAGATCTAGAATGAATGGAGCAATTTGAGTAAGATCTAGAATGAATGGAGCACAGTATTATCTCATGTTATCTCAGTATAAAATTTCCATGTGTGTTATAAACAAAACAATACCATCAAGAACTACACCAGAGTACCAGACAATGTGTGTGAAACAGAGAAGACAATCACTAAAAAACTGCAGTACAATTCTAATATCCCTGTGACAATAAAACCACCCTAAATTTGGTCTTAGTTTACTTGCAACCTGGACAGTGCTCCAGCAAAACAAATTTGTCTCAATTAGCCCCTGGTTAGCAGATCCCAAGTTGATCCTGAGACCCATGGGAGGAAACAATAAGAGGAAAGAACTTACCTGTTGTTAAGAGATTTCTAATTATTTTTATCACAGATAAACCAAGGTAGGTTAGTACTACAATGAATTTTGGTGAAGAGAGAATTCAGCGAGAATGATCAAGGATATAATGCAACATTATTTAACAGATCTTGTATATATTGATTCATACCTAGAAACCAACACTTCCACCTGTTCCACAAAACCAAAGCAATTTTTCTCAATAAGACCCAGAGATATTGGGCTCAAACATGCAGTCCCCTTCCATGATTAAGCTATTCCCAACCCTTTATTTTCTATAAATTCAAGCTTGCAACAGCATGAATAGTCTTTGAATCCCATTATTTAAGCCTCAACTGGGGCTTCGGGGAGCAGTCAACTTTGTATCATTTCATGGCATTGTAACTCTTGTAGGTCACCCATAACATCCACCACTGCCAAATCTCTCTCATCAACATTCATTTGACATAGGTGGTGATTCCTTGTGGACGTCAGCATAAGGATGCATGCTGAAGCATTTCCTAAGTTGGTGAAATCCCAGACATGCAGATGCTTAAATCAATGGAGCATCATGATGTACCTGATAAAATAGGAATGGAGAGAGAATGTACAAGAAAGTCGTGACTCCACATAATACAGGATAATATGCAAGCTATGCCCAGCTTACATCAGTGGTAGGCAGTCCTAGGATTACGGCAGGGGTTCTTGCGAATCTCCCAGGCGACTCAAATGAAGGTAGGCATCAGTTCCTGCAGAAACACGTCATTGATCTTGATATGAGGATGGATTTAGGGTGAATGAGGAAACAAGAAATATAACATAGCAAACTTGTATGACATGAATGTTGGAAGCATAAACTTCTTGTGTGCAGGACTAATTTAATGGACAAGTCATTTGATGCACCTAATGAAAAAAAGAAATCATCCTGCAATAGCAATGAGGATCCAAGGAAGAATTTTAATGACATGAACATCATTCAATTATGAGCCTGAAAGTCACCACAAGGCAACCTAGTTTTTCTCAATTGCTCTCATCCATCCATCCACCCACCCACACACACACACAAAACAGGCTAGCTTTCCCTCAATATCTTTGGATAGCCTCATCAATTGATTGCTGCAGAAAATGTGAGCCAAGAACATCTTCAACATATTCATCATATATTTGATGATTTGGCAAACCGATTTTATCACCATGGATCCTTCTTTTGCAGGTCTAGCAGTTTCAGAGAGGGGACAACTGTTTAGTCCCCTTAAGTACTAAGCTAAAAAATGCCCAAAAATAGAAGTGACAGTGGGTGTTGGGGGGGGGGGGGGGGAGGGGAGGGACAGAGATTGGTAGGGTGGCCCCCTGCTTGGGCACACTTAGGTGAGAGATATAGGGGTAGAGAAGAGGTAGGGTTCTTTTGCAATCAACAGTTCCAAGAATTTTACCAAAAAAGGGAAAAAAGTTTCAGATTTGGCAAACCGATTTTATCACCATGGATCCTTCCCTTTAGACATTAAATCCAAAGATTAATCACATTAAACACCAATATACTAGTGAAAATAGATTTTAGAAATAAAAAGGCCACAACACCAAAATATCAGCCAACATTATTCTACCGGATAAATAAGACATGCCATATTAGTACACCCACTAAATCTTAGAATCAAGAAAGAGTTGAACTTTTGAGTCGTATATAGAAACTTGTCCAATTCTTCCCCAAGAATCGCAAAATAAATTGGTACATTGTAAACAGGGAAAACAACTAAAAGATAAGACCCCAATACTCCAATGTGTAGGTGACCAATAGAGACACTTTCTAGTTTCTACAGAACCACAACATCATATAAAGTAAAAGCTTGAAGTTGATTCTTATAGTGCGAATCTTATGGAGTATTGCTGCAAAAAATTTCTATCAAGTTAAAGAGAGAGACTGCAAAGATTTAAATAATAACAGGACATCTACTTAGTTGTAATTGATTAAGCAATTTAGATTATAAAGGTTCTGGTCAGACTCATGCATCTCTAATGGGTACAAAGTCCCTATTTGAGTAAGTTTTAATGCTTTTACCAAAACAAAGGAATAGTTGAAAGAATGAAAGAAAGCAGGAACTTCATTACACCTAGAGTTATTTGAAACTACATTTCAAACACATTCTTCAGTGACTACTGCAAATTATGGAATATAATGCAAGCAGCACACAAAGTGAAAGAAAGTTTTTACCTTCAACATCAATAGCTACAACTGTTAATAAGCAATTATTCACTCTTTGAAACACAAACACATAGAAGAACTTCAGCCATGAATAGAAAAGGGAGGACAAAAGAAAGGAACGTAAACTGCTAAGATCGCTAAAGATAATACAAGTTGACAACTACATATATTCTAACCAATAGATCTTTTGTTGAAATATAAATTATAGATAAGGAAGATATTGGACTCACCATATCCTTCCATTGAAATGATTTGCAGATCACCTCCAAAGTATCGAGCATACAGGCGACTTATTGGAAGGCCATATCCATATCCAGCCATTGTCACCCCATCAGTTGATCCAAGATCCGTTTGCTCGTCCAATGGGTTTTTTGCTGTACTATAAAGATATGTAAATATCTTTGGAAGGCCACTTCTTGGTATTCCACCTCCTTCATCTGAGATCTGCAATATGAAGGGAATCAATATGTTAAGCATATCAAAAAGTATACTTCTTAGGGTCGCTTGGGACTGCACTCCTTTTTCTTTTTCTTTTTTTTTTTGGAAAAAGAAACCTGCCAGTCTATCGTTCCCTATGCCCAGACAAAAGTGGGCTCAAAAAGACCGTGCTGCCCCCTCCCCCACCATGCGCTGAAGATGCTACCGCGCACCGGTGCAGGAGCCACAGGGATGGGCAGAGTTCCTTTGCCTTTTTTTTTAAGGATATACAAAAAAATAACTCAACTCAACTAAAACTTATCCCAACCAGATGGTTGGCTACATGAATCTTATTTCTTAAGCCTATAACACATACAGACATATAAACTCAAAAAGAATTTGTGTAAGCAATTGGGTGAGTCAGAAGAGTGATAGATCTACTGCCATTGGGATGCAATGGAACCAAAAACAAAAGCACGACAGATGCCTACAACAATGTGTATCCTTATCCCTCATTAAAATGAGCCTAAGCAACGGCAAACCTTCTTCAATCTCAACAGACAGAGTTCCACACTGAGGCTAATGTGTTCTCTAAAGTATTGACAATGTTTTTCTGGAAAATTATTTAGCCACAGCCAGGTAATTCTTGTCCATTCATCTAAAATTATGGTGTTAGCTGACCAAAACCGAGAAAAGATATCCTTCCAAAAACTGACTAATGTAATTATCTTCCGTACAAATTTCAAATAATACTAAAAGCTGTTGGTTTCTAAATTTTAGCTTATCCATAGAACTGACAATGTTAATCTAGGTGTGATATAACAGTAGTTTTGGGAATATTTTCCACATTTTACCTTAAAACAAAGCCTCAAATAAATTATCCAATACTCAATACACAATAGATCTTAATGCACCAAGCCTTATTTCTAACTCAAATACAAAAAAAAAAGGCGTACCCAGTGCATGAGGCTCCCGCAATTGCAGAGTCTAGGGAGGGTCATATTGTCTGCAGCCTTACCCCCACTTCGTAGAGAGGTTGTTTCCCAACTCGAACCCACGACCACTAGGTCGCAATGGAGCAACCTTAGAGTTACATGAGGTCTGCCCTCCCCAAACTCAAATACATATATTGAAAAGGAATTTCCATGTTTAAGATCTGTACCTTTATCGTAACATCCTCAATTCCATCGGCAACTATTATTCGAATGGGAGGTGCAACTTTGTCTGAATCCATAAACCGCTCTTGGACAGCACGCAAGGAATTCTTAACCAACTCAAATACCATAAGATGCAAGTGTGTTGGAACATACCTGTTACAGTAGCAAATAAACATAGAATTGAAGAACATTATGCATTCAATGCAGATACAACCATAAATGAAGCATAAAAAAAGACTTTCGGCACAACCCCAAATAGTTGGCGTCCTAGTTCATGGATTCAATGATCATCGGGACTTTCGAAGGAGGATAAAATGGGTCATCTAATGCACTGGCATAATCATCAGCTCTGGTTAGTGAATTTGGTTATACACTCCCAATCCAAGTCAAAACCAGCTAGGATCAATTCAAAACCCAACCCTAATCCTTAAACCATACTCTATTAGAAAGAAATTTTACATATTACATGAATCTGTAAAATCCTTCAATAAAGGTTCAGCAATTGGCAATATAAAAGGAGAATACTACTTAAACTTCTATATTTAAAGTAAATAATCAGCAATATTAATACAATATTAACATATACACATACACATACACAATTTTTTTTAATTCATTTAAAAAAAAATGTAATTGGATTTTAACCAAAATTATTATGCTGCATCTGAGGTGCTGTGTTTTCAGTTATTAAAGGTCAAAAAGTCTAGAGCTATGCAATGTTCCAAAAACTTTACATTAGTAGATCAAGTAGCAAGATCCAATGATTTTGGTAGTTTCCTCTGTGGTACAAAAAACCCTACACAACGATGAAGGATATAATTTGTAACTTCCATGTCCCCAAATAAATAATAAAATAAAATAATGTTTAAAGGAAACCGGAAATCAGAGAAAGAGTGACAAGGCAAGACCAGACCAGAAAAGGAGTTCTATGTTGTCATAAAAAAAGAAATTACTAAACTTCAACCAAATGCCAAAGAATACCATACATGAATGTAAAGTTGGGATCACCATAGATGTTAATTTCAGGAGCACTCCCATACTCTCGCAAACAAATAGAACGGGCATCCTCACTTGCACTTCGTGCTACCTCCAGAGGAGACATTTTAGTATGTATGTAACCTACACGGTCAGGTTGTGGATTGGGATCGTGTAATACCACATGCTGCCCTGAATTTCAGCCAAAGTCCAAATTATGGTCAGTTAAGTTCTTATAAATATGAAAAGGAGATTTTTTTAGAACATACAAAATTCAGAAAACCCGATATGCAAATGAATGCTCAATTGGGGAACTAAACAGGGTCAATAAGAATGAAGAAAGAAAGAGCTAACCAATGAGCATGCGGATCCCAATTCTTGACATGTAAAATCGATCAAGAAATTGGTGGATTTCATCAAGATCTTCTGTCACGACTTTTGGATTCAAGTCTTTCTTCAGCTGTTGAACACCCAAAGCCATCATAGGGACCACATTGTTGTGTCTCACTTTGATCATTTTAATCATTTGAGTGAAATCCAACTCGTCACTTGTATCTTTGATGTCTGGAAAGCTTCGAAGATCACGGAAAGAATCCAAGTACCAATCTCGAACCTATGAGAGAAAATTATTATAAGATGAAATGGCTCTTAAAACCTTCAGTTTTGACGAACCGCAAAATCACAAATCAACTGCAAAATTCAAAAATTTGGGTCTCAACTGGAATAGCACATTTATAACTCTATCTGCACCATGCATAATACGACTGAAGACTTAAATACAAAAAATACAGAAGAATGGAAAACCACCAACTTTCGAGAACTGTAGTGACTAAATTTCCCGTGTCCAACTGACAACTCAGATTGTCATCTCTCAACAACCTATGATTCAAGTAATGTCAACAAGTCTTTTGCAAGAATGGATCCTCTGCACGTAAGTTCACCTGCACATACGTGTCAGAAGCTAACACCTGTGCCACTTACTGCCATTTCCAAGGTGAGGAGGGGTAATTTATGGAAGCAAAAGGGACAGGTGTTGACCTCTGACAGGTACATCCAGAAGAACCAAACTCGTTTTTGCCTGGAACAGCTAGATTTTTGGAAACTTAACATCAAGGGTACTCATCCATTGTAGGAATCAGCAAAATTTTGCACCAACTGCCACCAATGTCAGGAAATCCAGACAAGAACACTTAACCCAGCGTGAATGTCTGCAGTCTGCACTACATCAATTCTCCACCCCCTACTAACAAACCTCCAGAACAGGTTCAGCAGTTTGCTAATAGCAACAAACAATAACAAAAGGAAGTCCTTGACGGTAGCCAAAAGCCTTATGCAACATCCACTGGAGCCCCTGTTAATAGTCAGAATCCACAGGAAGCCTTAGTGGGACAAAAGGTCTCATGCAAATGCTGTCAGAGACTTTGGGAAAAAAATAACCGAAAAGAAAGGCCGAGCGGAACCACATAAACCATTACCAAAAAACAAAGGCCAAATCCCCTGAGGAAAACTGGTATTTTTTTTTTTTTTTTAGCTTCCCCTACCTTAGAATTGAGTTTCTGAATTCAAATCACCGAAATTAGACATCCAACAATAATCTATAGAATGACCCCATCAGAAACAGAAAATTCATTAAGAAATCTCCACCCAAAAAAAAAAAAAAAAAAGAGTCTAAAAGAAGAAAAAAAAATCCACCAGAATTGAATCTCAGAAGAAAGTAGTAAGGCCAATCAAACAGAAAAATACCTTCAAAACAGCAGGTTTATCAGATAAGCCATAAGGCAAGCTCTCAAGCTCGATGGCTCTCCTTGCAATTCTAATGGGTAGCTCTCTATGAAGGAACTGAGCAGAGATTAGCAAATTTTTCTCAGTGGGTTTGGACCCAAATTCCATCATGTATCTCAAACTCACGCCAGTCTGTTTCATGGCACCCCACCTGAGTACCTCATCGATCAAAGCTTTAGAGAAATTCTCGTACAAATTCTTGGCCGCCATGGCTGACGAAGGGAGATCAACAAGCCCCGAAAATGTGAACGATAATATAAATACAACCACAGGACGCAATGCGAAGGGAGCATAGATAGACAGCCACACATAGGAATATAGAGATTGCAGACTGAACCGATGAGGAAGAAACTGAAAAGCTAACAAGATAAAAACTGTGTGGGGATTGAGTGATGGATCAGCAACCGATGAAATGGTACTAGGGTTTGAATTTTAATCCCGGGTTTTATGGTTTAAAAGCCGCCTTACCTTTGGTTTTCCCCTTCCACCTCTATTGTGGTGAAGAAGCTCGGCACGTTTGCCCAAAAACAAAGAGAAACAGCTCGGCACGTATCCACAAAAATGGATAAGGACACGTGGCATCCTTTTGTGATAGCAGTTGCCAATTGGGATCCTGCAACGTTGATAATTTTGTGAATACCGGAAGGTGACTGTTTCGTAAAACTTATTACCAGAAAAAAAAAAAAAAAGACTTTCGTAAAACTGGAGAAAAACCGCTTTTGCAACTGCAGCAAGAAACTTTCATGTCCAAAGATTTACTTCTAACGCTTGCTTCTTTTCATTGGTTGAGTCATGGAGCCTGCCCTGAAACGACGTGCTTACTACATGAGGCTTGCATGCATGTGCGTGAAACTTATGGTTGCATTTGGTAATCATTTAGTTTCAGAAACGTCGTTTCGTATCAAAAATATAATTTTTAATTTTTGTATCAAAATGTAGTTTTAAAGCCAAAAAAAGGTGTTTGGCAAACTTAAAATATTTTAGGAACAATTATCCTAATTGTTCATTTTTTTTTGTATTTAGAACGAAATTGAAATGACAGAACAAGGTTTCATCGTTCCATCATTTTGTATTTCTGAAAATTTTTTCCCCCTTTTCATTTCAAAAAAATCGAAAAACACTAATGACATCAAACACTTTATTCTATTTTTCTATTCTCGTATAAGGGAGACTACCAAATGCAGTCTATGTACTTTCATCCAGAAGTTATTAAAATTTAAAATGAATCGATCATGAACCAATACTTAAATCTGAAAACTCAATAATTTGTTGATGAGAACCTTAGAATCAACCTTGTCGACTCAATCAAAGACTCTGAACAAGGATTGGTCATTAGCCATGTCATGACCCATTTTCGATCTAAATCAACTGGTTTGAACTTTTGAAATATTTTTCATATCTTCTTGTTTATAGATACAAAACTTTCACTTTTAATGGAATAAGCATACCCTCAACACAACGGTAAAATTGATCCATTCAGATAAAATGGTCATAATTTTGAGATGAGAAAAAACCTATCCGCAAAGTGGGGGTGATATTGGATACCCCAATTACAGAGAAAAAGAGTGATGGAGAAAGAAGTGGCAAAGGGCCAAACGAGTAACCCGAACTAGACCATAACCATACTTTTTCTTATTTAATAAAATTTGAAAGGGGCTTAGATTTTCCATGTATGTGGGCTTGGGCTTGAAAAGTTATTTGGACAAGTGGCTGATGGAATGGGCCACCAATTGAAAGGGGACAAAGGGAAAGAGAAAAGATGGACTTATGGAGGACCATCGGTTGAAGTCACCACTTACATTGGACTCGGCCACTCAGTTTGTTCAAGTCAACAGCAGAGTCTTGGCACCCCGCTCATGCACTATCATTCTTAGTCATTTTCATTACTTGGCATCTAGTTCATTTTCATTCTTACTTGGTATCTGGTTCTAGATCCTCCCATTTCATTTGTTTTTTCAATGCTACGTTTCGTTGCAAGCGGAAAGTAAATGGAAGGGAAGTGAAATTTTTGTAATTATTACCTATGTAATTATATCATTAATTTCAAATCATTTTTTGTTATTAAATTTCACTTTGCTTTACATCCATAACTCTTTGCTATAAATGTAAAATAAAAATTATATGTATTAAATAGTTTATTTTACCATTTTTTAAAATAATTTATTCAATCACATGAGATGATGATTACAAAAGTTTATATTTTACAAGTTTGAAAAATTCTCCTTCTTTTCCTTTTTCCTTTGCACTCCAAACATAGACTAAGGGCCTGTTTGATAACGTTTTCTCCCATTTATGTGTTAATAAATCGCAAAAATATAATTTTTGTTTCTGAAAACAAAAACGGAATTTAAGGTGTTTGATAAACCTTGTTTTTTGAAATGTTTCCCTACACACCAATCCTGGAAACCCATGCAACCACAAGGAGAATAAAGAACCAGGAAATCAGCAATAGAACTAGAACAAGAACAATCCCAGGCTTCACACTACAAAGCGTCGATTGGATCACACATTAACCCCTTCAGTTTGATTAGACACAGGAGTATCTTTAAAGAGAGGACAATTTGCATGAAATAAAAATTTCAAAAAGTCCACACACACACAGAGTGTTGTAGAAGGAGAAAAGAATCATCATGTCTGCTTTTGAAGTTCCAAGCATGCGTGAGTACAACAAAAGGCTTAATAACCCCTTACCGATCTTGAAGGAACACACCGTTTTCACACAGTAGTAGTTGAAGGTAATCAGACACAACGAACTTAGCTTCTAAACCCGTAGATGAGCACAGTTGAGAAGTTCAGTAAGGTTTTAAAGAAGAATCTCCTACCTTGGGAGAAAAGGTGCAATAAACACAGGGGGACCGAAGGCACCGTTTGACATTGCCTGAAATCACACGACGATTTTGGGAATTTAAAGCGGAGGTAGATGTTTAGCTTCGAAATTGCCTCTTTTGTAGCCTAAAGCTTCTAGCTTTATAGGTCTGTGAGAACACTCTATGCAAACACCGTATAAGGAATATCTGCAAGTGAAAAGACTACCGTAGACGTTCACGGGAGCTTCAGGCTTCACGAGACTCGCCTAGGAGGCTCTTCATCGGAGGTACTGGCAGGCAGTACCTCACGAGACTCGCGTGGGAGTACTTTTGTCTTCACAGATGAAAGACTCTCTCAGAGTGAGCTTTCGAGTAAAAACGTCAAGATTGGGTTGCTTTTTCCCTTCAATTTATGTTTAAAGAAACAGTAAAACAAGTGGAACTTATTTCCCCTGGGTCGTTTCTTGCACCATAAAAAAAAATTATATTTCTATTTATAAAAATAAGTGAAACAAAACATGGTTGTCAAACACTTTTTATTTTGTTTATCCGTTTCTGATAATTAAAAAAACACAAAAACGACATATATGGAACATTATGAAACGAGTCCTAATTCTTTATATTGTGGTAGACCTGTTCTTTCTAATAGTTGTAAGCATCCACGAAAACAATCTCGAACTCCATTAGCCCATAGGTTGCGGCAGTATTTTATTTTATTTTTAAACAATTCTATATGGTGGTTGGGTGGCTAGGAATTTAGGATAACGAATCATTGTCAAAACATGGCCCACACAGCATTGCATACGGTGGCATGTCAGCAGAAACTGAGTATAACAAACTACGAGTCCCGAGTCCCGCCTGGTCCCATCTGTTTTAAATAGCAACTCACCGTCGTTGTCAATTGCATTTTCTAAATCAGCGGCAGGTTGTCGTTTCACCTTGTTTGTTGTCTTCTCTCTCTTGTTCTTACCAAAGAAAAAAAAAAAAAAAAAGAAGTTATTTTTTAACTTCTGTTCTTAATGTGCGTGTGAGAGAGAGATTAATGTTGAGGTGGTGACTATGCTAGCGAAGGCTACGTATTTTTTGAAATGGTGATTGGCTGATTGCAGTTTCTGCATGGTCCACCTAGGAAGGTTTTATTTGCAGTTCAAAAAGGCTATTATATAATAGTTTAGTTGGAACTCAAATTGGATTGAATTCTTATATAAAGTTGAACTTTGAAAAATCAGTATTATAAGTGATGCACAATAGTGATTTGAATAACGAAGAATATGAGTGAATATACATCAAAATACATGCTAAAATAAGAATAATATTTGATTGAATTTATTTATAGAATTTGATATATAAATTACTCTAAATTTTTTCCTCTCCATGCAATAGATATCCACATTATTTATCCACATGATGCAATAGTAGTGGACAGTGTAAGAACCCTTGCATATTCTAATTGACACCTTGTGTTGGTGTAAGAATCACATGCCAACACAACACTTTCATTACTCATGGATACTGAGATTAAGTTTCTATTTTGACTATAGAACATACGCTAGCGTCTTCTTGTGCTATTTCACTCCTCACACTTACCGTTCAAGAGCCATACCATAAGGAAGAAATCTCTAGCTCTTGAATCTTAGGACCGAGTTCCCATTGAGTTCCCATTCCAGTTGCGTAGCATACCTTAGCACCTCATGTGTCTGTACTCTCTCTCTCCACGTTGTAACGGCTCATGGAAACGGAGCCATTAGGTCCGATATTTTCTTTTTTTTGGTTTGGTGGGGGGGGGGGTGTTTCGCCGCGGGCCTCATTTTATATTATTTCTGTTTTCGACATTCTTTTATCTGGTTTTTTAAAGCCCTCCGGGCTCCGACACCGAGGCCCAGAGGTCCGAATATCTTCTCCTCAATATTCCGTAACCAAAGCTTCAAATTTGAAGTCCGTAACGATCTCCATTGATCCTGTGAATAATATTTCATTATTGTTCTCTTCCCTCCACTCCATTTGATCCCTCCTACTTTTTTCCTGTTCATTGTCTAGGGTTAGGGTTCGGGTTTCACTTTCACTTTCACACTTCTCTTCCTTCCAAAGTTCCAGTAATGGAGCTCGAGGGTTACTTCGAAGTTACTTTCTTTTCCTTTTAGGCTTAAACAAATGATGGTTTGAGGTGGAAAAATCGGACAATTTGCTGCAGTGAGTTGCCGTATTCGGTGTTCCGGTCAGAATGACGTCCGAGTTACAGATGAGCCCGCAACTGGAGCAGATCGATGGAGAAATTCAAGACAATTTCCGGGCTCTCGCGTAAGATTTCTTTGATTCCATTTACTTTATATGTCTCACTTTATTACTTCCGTCGTCGTTACACAAGCATTCGAAGTACGTCTTTATCTTCAGATTCTGATATTGAAACCTGAATGTCTTCCCTGAAGCCCTCAACCATAAAAATAAATTAGAAAAAGGAAGTAATCGAAGTATCAGGGGACCTTCTTTCGATTTGAAGAGCTGTAAATGTAGGTCTGTCCAGAATTAAGTCGAAACTTTTGGAAGTACTAATTGCACTAACTTGCACAGCAGTAATTTTGGCTATACATTAGCGGCCTCTCTTCCGTCAAGGTGTCTAGAATTTTTTTCCCTTTTCATCTTTTTAGGGAAAGATATTGGCACCCGACCTTTCTCTCCAAATACTCTTCCTGCCTCGTTTAGGAGACTCGGATAAACTTTCTGTCTGGTTTTACGCGAGAATTGTATGACAATTGTGCAGCCAAAGCCTCCACCTAGACTTTATGAACTGTGAGGACTGTGGATATCTCTGGTACTTAGTTTTAACTTCAAAACCAAGATTACAAAAACAACTTGTGGGAAATTTGCACTATTTAGTATGTGAATCTCTGCAGTAAAAATTATATTTCACATAGTATGCTGGTACGGTTTTGGACAATGATATTCTGTAAAACAGTAAGTGTTTTGAACTAATATTTAGAAAATATTGAAATTCATATGATTACACACTTACAGATCAAAGTAATTGATCCTGGATCTTTTGAGGGAGTTGGATTTTCAAAGAGATATTGCTTCATGTTGACCATTTGTTTGTGTAATAAGGTTCCAGGTGGCGGTTCTAGATGGGCTTATGATATGTAAGAGTTCTTTAATATTTATAGAAAGTAAGAGTTGTTGGGATGGACAAATGATGGTTCCAAGGCTGTTAGTGAATTGAAAAACAGTGTGATATGAGACTGTGATGCAGTTTTGGTGAATAGTGCACCAGTTGAGTCTGTACCCGTGGTTTTATTGTAAAATGATGGAGAGAAATGGGGTATATAGCTCAGCAATGGAGTTCTCACTTGAAAAGAAAAAAGAAGATAGAAAGAACAAATTGATGCAGAGGCATTTCTTTGGACCGGGCTGAACATGTTTCAGATCTCCGACCTAGAACCGAGCCCGAATTGGGATTTGAATCTAGTAGGATAATTTGATATTTATTTTCTTTAGGATGATATGTAATCTTTTTATTTTTTAGAAGCTTAGCTACGTAGAATATTTAGTTTGTGCTGGAGGTAGGAGACCCCCCCTTTCATGGTTGCACTTCCTTTTAGTTTTATTCCCACTTTCTAAGATTACCTTTCCCTTTACCTCTAAGTCCTTCATGTCTTTACCTAAACTCTAGTTCCTAGTCTGCCCTTGCTCAATAAATCGAAACTCTCTTATATTCTTGTCTATCAAGTTGCATCTTAAACATTCTGAATATTTACAAGTTTGCCATTGCATTTAATTTTTGAAATATTTAGTACTTGGGTGGGCCCATAAGAATCCAAATAGGGTTTTGTGACCAGGTTCTGCATCACAGATAATAGAAGAAGAAGAGGATATAATTTGATTGCAATCAGAAGCAATAATGAATAGCCTCGACAAAATTAGCACCTTCAGGAAGAAAGGTTTTGAATCTATTAGGTTTTGAGTCTGGAATCTCCCCCAAGCTGGAGCCCTGAGTGAAGTTGGTTATTCATTTGTCATATATTTTTATAACATGCCATCTCTATATCTGGTGAAGCTTTATAACTACAAATCTTGATTACCATAAAAACACTGAAGAGCATCTAACTTAAATGCATTTTCTTCCTATATTATCCCTCCAAAAAATATGCAACGGACATTTTTGATACACATACATTTAGAAAAAAAAAAGGGAATAATAATAGACAATGTATATACATTTTATTGACCAGGCGGTCACCTAGCCAAATTGGTGATATTTTCTGATCTCTAGATCCAAAAGTGATATATATATATATATATATATATTTTAAATACTCTGCACATCATTCTCTGCCATATGCACACATTTCGAGCCTGGTTGAAACATGGAAGATTTCAGTGGATGGTTTCGATGCTGAAATGGTCCTGAAACTTCTATGAAACCTATTTTAGGCACTCTAAACATAGTGGAACTCTTGGATTATATATAAAAAGAACACCCAAAATGGTAGCTTGACTTCATACCATAGGTTGGTAATATGCTGTTGTATACATTCACTAATATGACCTATTCCACACAACTTTGAATTTTGCACAAAACTTCCGCGAATGCAGCAAATTGTCTCCACTACTGCCCAACAACTTGTTCGAGGCTTGTATGGGATTGATTTGGCAAAACATCACCAAAAAAAACCAAGCTTCCACAATCCTTAGAGTCAAAACCAGTGAAATGAAAAAAATCTTTTGTTCAAAACTATACATTTTATATTGAAGGTTTGTGTAGTTTTGGCCTAAACGACACAAACCGAAACCACACATATCGTCCGAATATCATTGAAATGGAGAAATTTCGACTGAAACTTTGCACTTTTTACATATCGCATGGAGTTTCATTTTGACATCTTGCGAAACCGAAATATTTCGTGAAATTTTGGTGAAACCTTGAATGTTGGTATGTATTCATGCATATATACATGTTATTGGTCTTTCTGCTGCCTGTCTGCCATTCTGTTGAGATTGGTCTCTGAGTTTCACTAATATTTCCTTTTTGCACCTTATTCTTTAATGATTTGACAAGTTCCTACACTAGAATTACTTCTGTAATAATTATAATTGATTTTATTAAGTATGACCATAATATGTGAAAGTTTATGTAATCTCTCTTTTATTTTTGCAGAAATGGTTTCCAGAAATTGGATAAGATCAAAGATCCAAATAGACAAAGTAAACAATTGGAGGAACTCACAGGAAAGATGAGAGAGTGTAAAAGGTATCTCTAATCTGCCGCAGGGTGTTTACAGCATTTTATTTTTGCTAACATATTTTGATTGTTTCCATCCTCCGGAAATTCTAAAGCATTCATGTTAACTTTCACCGTATATGGGTGCCAAAATTTGGTTTGCGTTACATGATAGAGTGGGGTTTTAGCCAAATGAAGTTGGCCTTCAGTTCTGGTAGTATCTTTTTTTAAGGAATCTATGGATTGACTACTGTTGCATGCTAATTATCTGTTTCAGGTTAATTAAGGAGTTCGATCGGGAAGTTAAAGAAGAAGAAAATGGAAATCCTCCTGAGGTTAATAAGCAACTCAATGAGCGAAAACAATCCCTGGTTAGTTGTTTGGAATTTCTCCCCTATTGTTTATTCTCAGAGAAAGACATATATTTGAACAGACAGAGTCTTGATGACTATATGCTCTTCCCCCGCCCCCTCTATGTTTTGCAATTGAATGAGAAAATGTGTTATTTCAGATCAAAGAGCTAAATTCGTACGTGGCCTTGAGGAAAACGTAAGTTTGTTTTGCTCATTCCTCCCTAATGCACATTAGAAGTTTGATTCTTTTCATCTTGAGCTTTTCTGATGCTGCTGGAGTTGATTTGTAAAGGTTTGAAAAGTATAGAAGTAAAAGTCTTACATTATTATTCTCTGCGTTTAGAAATTGAGAGAGTTGCATGTCAGAAATATATGAAACATCTGTTTGAAAATTTATATTGCAGGGGAGTTGTTTATTTATAAAATAGGAGACATATTTTTCAATGATATGTACTATATGTATATGCATTTATTTCTCAAATATCATTCGGTAGTGCTTCTGTATTGCCAGTCACAAGCCTGGGCAAAGGAGGAGGGTTGGTATGTCAGGTTGACCGTTGGCATTGTAAAAACTCATAGCTGAACCTTTAGCATGAATCCTGGACATTCTCTTTTCGAATGGTTAAATAGGATCATGTAGCCAGTCCCATTTAATTGGGATAAGGCTTGGTTTAATTGACTCGAGTTTTCATGAAATATCAATGTGCATTAGGAATTGTATGTGCCTTCATCTGATCTAACGTGAGCACATAAACCTTTCAATTTTCTTTTGTGATCCAAACTGACCTACTTTGACATGTAAACCTTGGCTGGCTGGCAGGTAAAGTACAGGATAAACTACTAGAACCAAATGCAACCTGAGATCATGAGTTACTATGCCAGAATGTCACTGACATCTCTAGAGTGTTGTTCTCCCCAACCCACCCCCACCCCCCCCAAAAAAAAAGAAAAAAGAAAAAAAAAGGGAATTCATATAAATCATTGGCTTGCTCTTTAATATCTTCCTTTTCTCTTAAAGAAGTCTGATTCATTTTGATGACAATGCAGGTATATGAGTAGCCTTGGTAATAAAAGGGTTGAACTCTTTGACATGGGAGCAGGAGCTAGTGAAACTGTGGCTGAAGACAATGTTCAAATGGCATCATGTGAGATTTAATCTTTGCCCTTTATATCTGGAATAGTTCTGCCTTTTGGATAGGTGGGGAGTATCTGGGTTTCATAATATGTTAGCATGGAGTGTACTTCTTGTTATCACTGAGACTGTGAACATGTGATGTGGACATAATAAGAACAAAGCAATTATTTATACGACATCATTGAACTTTTAGTAATGGTGTGTAATACTGCTTCTGCCCCCTTACAATACAATGAAAACCACTCCCCACCCCACCCCACCCCAAAAAATAAAACATATATGGATAGCAATTCCATTTGGTTGCAGTTTCAGTGTATCCAGCCGTGGGATCAATGGATTCATAGTCAATCCCCTTTCAACTGGTTTTATTCCTTCCTAAAAGAAGGGCGCTATTCCTTACCAGCCACCCTTGATCAATCACCCAATGGAAATTTCTATTAGTGGGATAAGGCTTCTATTCTTGGGGAAGAGAAAAGGTGTCCTTCGACTCCTAACCGATTATGAGCAAATCCCATTTTTAATCATCTTCACTGTAAACATGTAGTTGGGTTTCCTTATCCCCCTGTTCTCACTTCTGACACACCTTTATGGGATAGAACAAAGTTACTTGGACATTTTGAAATTGGATCTTATGTTATGTCCAATTTGTGTGGGCACAGATTCCAATACCGAGATGCCTATCCAATAATGGTTTCACATCCAAACCGGCACTTTTTGAGATATCAAATGCTTTTAGCCATGATGTATTTGTCACTGACTGGGCAAATGTGAATGCTTTGTGATATCAGATACTTTTTGAGATATCAAATTCTTTTAGCCATGATGTATTTGTTTCTGACTGGGCAAATGTGAATGCTTTGCGATATCAGATGCTTTTAGCCATGCTGTTTTTGTTATTGACTGAGGTTATTATATAGCAATGACTAATCAAGAGCTTATCAATGCTGGGACAAAGACAATGGATGAGACTGATCAGGTTATTGAACGCTCTAAAAAGGTGAGCACCTGAGTAGCTAAATCTGAAGTATGTCTCTCGTAAATCATTCTCCGTGCCCTTACCTTGAAGATGGTTCCTTAGGTTGTGGAACAAACAGTTGAAGTTGGATCTCAGACTGCAGTATCCTTGAAAGGACAAGTATGTACAGTTCTTTCCCAGGCTATTTGTACTGCAAAGATTGTTCAATTGTGGCTAAGTTTTTATGAGGTCTTCCATTATTGAAATTGTGCAGACTGAGCAAATGGGTCGTATTGTGAATGACCTAGATACAATTCACTTCTCAATCAAAAAGGCTACTCAGCTGGTGAAGGAGATTGGTAGGCAGGTACACTTTGACCCATATTCTTCTATTTATATTATTTTCTATTAAGATTGTTACATCTTAGCTGAAGGCAGGTACTCATTGGCCCCTATTCCTCTTCTATTTATATTATTTTCTGTTAAGATTGTTATATATTAACTGGCTTCTGAATCCTTTGTCTCAGGTGGCTACCGACAAATGCATCATGTTTTTCCTACTTCTTGTTGTCTGTGGTGTGATAGCCATCATTATCGTGAAGGTACCCTTATCAATTTAGCCACCATTGCATGGCTTGCTTTCCATTTAAAATTTGACAGAAAAAAACTGAATTCTTCATAATTGTTGTCTCATGAAATTTGCAATCTAATGCTAGCTATGAAGATCTGAAACCTTTTTCCTTTTTTTTTCCCCAAAAGCAAAACAGCAACAACATAGCCTTTTCCCAAAAGCAAAAGCCATGAATATATGTATTTAGAATCGTATTGCATTCCATGATTCTAAATAAAAGATGTAATTGCTAAAAAAATTTATCATGCATATTTTTCCACATACAAATGAAAATCTGAGAAAGAACCAAGCTCTGTATGAAGCATGTGCATCTTCGTAAGATGTTCAAAGAAAGGAAGTCCCCTGTGGTGTTTATATCATGTGTAATGACAGCTTTCCTTTACTTGTATATGTTTGCTTCATTTTCTTTTAACTTTTTAATGTCCTCATGTGGGTTCTCTACTCTTAAGAGCTGATTGTATTCCTTTAGATTGTGAATCCAAACAACAAAAACATCAGCAACATCCCTGGGTTGGCACCTCCAGCACCGGCGAGGAAGTTACTATCTGTGCAAGCTATGGGAGTCTAGTTCCCTTGTTCAAAGTAATAGTAATTCATATTCCCCAGTTGGTTGAGAGGAAGATTGATCCTCTGGTGGTGGAACTGAGGTGCAGAAGAAAGAGGCAATGATTTGTTGATGGTTCCACTGGGTGTTGCTTGTTTTCTTCCTTACTTTTGCTGAGATGTTCATAATCCTGACTATGATTCTTTATGTAAATCATATATCGTGAGGCTGTTTTGTTTTCATCTTTTAACCCTATTGAGTTGTACGAGTGATACGTTTCAGTGTAATTCCTCTAGATTGTCTTGTAATACTACCTTTACATGCAATAAGGAGATACAGTCGATATAGGAAAACGAATCTTGTGTGTCAAGTTCTTTTGCATCTAGAACACATTTTGAAGCAAGGAAAAAAAAAAATGTGGAGAACAAGGTTTCAGAATGTTATAGACCCAGAATCTAATTCTGAGAATGCATGCCACATACAGCTTTAAAGTCTTAAAATACATAGCCTGTCAGAGGGGGGGGGGGCGGGGAAGGCCCGATTGGTCATGTTAGACATTAATCAAATAATTAAATGGTTGTACCTAGTGCATGAGGCTTTTGCCATTGCTGAGAGGGTCATAATATTCACAGTTTAGCCCTTACCGCTTTGCCCTTCTTACAGAAGTTGTTTCATAACTTGAATCTGTGACCACTAAGCAACTTAACCATTGAGTCGAGGACCAATCTAAGAGAGTGAAATAAGTAAAATAGGTGGAAAATGAATTCCGTACTGGATGGCATATCCTCGAGTCTCTCTCTCCTACGAGGAGAGAGAGACTCAGGGAACACTAGATATATGATATGGTCTTAGTATCTTCGAGGGGGAAAATGTTCGATACAATCGATACGGATTAGTATAGACACTAGTTACCGATGCCTAAACCCTTGGGGGTATTGTCATACGTGAGATATTTGGAAAGCATAAGGTTTATACTGAGCCTATTGTATGTCTTTGTCTCGTCCCTGTGGGCCTCATTATGGATCTCTCACCAAGAAGAAAAAAAAAAAGTTACCTTGAAAGTAAGGATGTGAATTTGAAATCGGAACTATTTACCAAATCGAATCAAACTATTTCCATCAAAATCATAAAATTATTTATTAAATGGTTTGGTTTTAGTTTCAAAATTGAAACCATGATTTAATTTTTATTTTAAATTTTAAACAATTGGTAAATTGTTTTAATAAACCGTTAAACCGATTAACATATCCGTAGTAAGTTTAATTCATTGAATGTTAAGTTTACATACATTTCAATAATATATTTAAGTTTACATTAAACAATTATTAAAAAAAAAAGATATAACAATAAATAATTTCAATTCAATGTTACAATTTACATCTATTTCTCTAAAAATTTATAAGATAAAGAAGTTGTTTCGATAAAAAAAACTAGATGACATAAAAAACTGTTTAAATCGAAATCGTTTATAAATGATTTCGGTTTTAATATATGAAATCGTTTATTAAATGATTCGTTTTTGGCTTTACCTAAAAAATCTTCTATAATCGAATCGAACCTTCTACACCAGCACTGGACAGAACTAGACTGATTAACACCCTTACTTGAAAGGCAGCATGGGATCAATGAGAGCATGCGAATAAGAATCAATAGGGGTGAAATTGGGGTGGTCATTTTTTCCTGGCAAGAACATAAGCACATGGTATTGGCCATTTTAATCCTGGTTTGGTTGTATTAACCATTCGAATTTGTAAACACGAATAGGATATTCTCTGGTTTGGAAGCTGTGGAAGAAGCAGGAGGAAGTAGATATGCCAGATGCTCTGCTGAGATATAACGCAAATATATAATGCTCTCTGGTTTTCTGGTGTTTAATTAGCAGCTTTAATTTCCTGTTCCTGCCTTCTTTCACCAATGAAATTAATCAACCAAGCGATCGTCGCTCGTCACTCGTCACAGAAGTACAGAACAGATAAGACTTGTAGTTACTCGAAGATTATTTCAGTTTATTTGATATGATTCGTAATAAATGTGGTGGATGGTCGGGTAGACGACGACTAATCGTCAAGGTTGGTATTGGGTGGACGAAGGATTGGATTTTTAACTTGAAGCTTTCCATATTAAGAGTAATCACTGAGAAGACGCAGAGCCTTAAATATCATCTCCTCCGTTGAATCAGGGTTTCTGAACTAAACTCACTGCGACCTATATTATTGGGGCCGTTTCTATTTCTTTCCCGGTTATCTCGATATCTGAGAAGCCTTCGTCTTCTGTCCGAGACTTCGATCCTCTATTGAAGGATCTCAGTGAAAAAAAAACAGAGCTTCCGGCGAAATGTTGCTTCTTTGGTAGCTGAGCTCAAGGATGTTCGGAGTCGCTTTGCTTCACTGGAAGAATCATTTGCCCGAGAAACCCCTTTGTGGGTATATAGTGGATAAAGCTGAACCTGGGCTTTTAATTAAGATATCTTCCAAGCCACCCCTCCCCTTCCATCCAAAAATGGTAATTCTTTTGGTATAGGTGGACAAAAGAAGGTGGTCATTTTTTATAACCATAAGCCATAATTATGCTTACATTACAGTCTGGGAACT
The DNA here is from genome assembly GCF_013358625.1 of Macadamia integrifolia. Taxonomy (NCBI): domain Eukaryota; kingdom Viridiplantae; phylum Streptophyta; class Magnoliopsida; order Proteales; family Proteaceae; genus Macadamia; species Macadamia integrifolia. Next base: position 11,565,706 of record NC_056565.1, read on the forward strand.
GATCTATGCCCATATTGGCAGTATAATATCATAGCAAGTCATGATCCTTTTCAATTTGCTCATCCCTTCGACCTTTTTTAATATTTTTTCAAAGCAGTGCCTGAAGAAGCTAAATGCTCTAAGATTGCAACTCTCAGCTACTCAAGTTACAGCTGATGCAAGTGCAGCTCAATCAGCTCAGTCAGAGTGTGTGTCCTTGTTAAAGGAACTTGATGAGAAAGACAGTTCGTTGAGGGAGTATAGGGATCATGTAAATAGACTAGGAGAGCAGTTGGATCACCTTCAAAAGGACCTTCAAGTAAGAGACATTTCTCAGATGCAGCTGAAAGATAGTTTTAAGAGTAGACCAGGAGGTTTTGCAAGCAATTGCAAAAGCTAGATTGAGCAGAGATTTTGAACTATGGAAAATCCATGATGAGGTTTCTCCAAAGCACTTCGAGAAGATTAAAATAAGCTTTTAATTGCGAAGGATGAAGAGAGCCAAAATTGAGAGATGAGATCAGGCTTATTAGCACTGATTGGAAAATAAAAACCAATTCCTTTGGAGTCATCACAAGTAATTACCCTGAACACCCCCCCCCCACCAATTTTTTTTACTCTCCCTTGAACAAACTCTCTTTTTAGCTTTCCTTTTCTATCCAAAATTTTCATCTCTTGTTGTTTATCAAAATAGATGCTTCATATTTTTCCTGTTTACAGTTAGAGAAACACCAGAGAATAGTTGATTGGGAATTGAAGAAAAGGGTACTAAAGTTGGAGTTCTCTCTTCAGGAAGCCCGCTCTCAGACAAGAAAGCTTCAAAGGGTAACATATGTTTTCCCATTTTTTCAGTAAAGAGTATCATCATAATTTTGAATATATAATGTTTTTGGATAAGATATCGCTACTTGGTTGTGTGGTCTTTGTATCAACACAGGGGCCAATAAGAACGTATGAATAATCATTAACATTGATGGATTTTCTGGTTTCGTGGAGGGCATGGTGGTAAATTCACGTACTCTTGTATCTAGCATAGGGACCACCCAACACACGTGAACGGATCAGGTTCACGTACAAGAATATTCTCGTACACTCCTGATCCATGGATATAGAATCTATTAAATGAATTGAGAGAAAATTGATTCTATATCCACGGACCAGTACCGTTCTCGTACATTCTCGTACATGAACCTGATCCACTCTCCCACCACATGATCAAATAATGTTTTCTTCCCTTATTTCCTTTAATTGGTCAAACTTTATTTTTTTTCCTTAAACAATCAATCGTAATCTACGTGCAACGCACACGCCAAAGCCCAGCTAACAACATGGGCTCCAAATCCTATATGGAAATGGTGTCTAACATACAAAAGAGATGAATGAAATCAAAGGCGATTGGTAATTTAGAATTTGCAAAAGTTTTCCTATCACTCATAGATTAAGGGAAGGGGAAAATACAATAATATATGGAAAAGAATAATGAATAAATATTATAATTAATATTAAAGAATGTGAAGAATTGATGGTTACATTAATAAAAAGATCCATGCATGTATGTATAGAAGAATGATCAAGTACGTACGTAGAACAAGTACTAGTATATATGCAATATATAGTAATTAGTAAGATCGATCAGACGATCATGAATGAGGTTGTTTCGCAATCCATCCTTCAGAGTCAATAGATAACGATAGTTGTATGAATTTTTGGAGTTCGGAATCACTGAGCTTCTTTTCCCATTTCACCCACTTGGAAGTATCAGCCCCAGGTCCAGAGCAATTAGCCTCCGCATATGTAAAGTTTGACCTGATCGATGATGATCATGTATGAAAAATTAAATAATATATTAAACCCCAATAATTAAAAAGGATTAATTAATTCAATGGAAATTAAATATTTAAGGATGGATGAAGTGAAGATTAATAGGATCATACTCATGGCCGCCATGGTTCCAGGCATGCCATCCTTGTGGAACCACGCCCTTGGAGAAGCTTGTCCCATACCATATTACCGTGGAGTAAGGCCCATAAGCCCTTCCAAAGATAAGCTGTACCTTTACCCACCACACTCCCACCATTGAACACATACCCATTTAGTTCATTGGGTGAGTTTCGATGTTGAGCTGTTATAAAACCTGAGTTCTTAACTGGAGTAACACTAATGGCACAGTCCTTCATAACATAGAAAGATTAAGAAAAGATTAGAAAATTAATCCTGAAATAGAACAAGTTTATGGTAAGATTGAATTTTTTTTTTTCCTAGATGCCTACCTTGTACATCGAGTAGCCTTGACCAAAGATAAAATCCACTGAACCTTCGACGTAACATTGCTCAAAGTAATGTCACCCAAGTTGATCCCATAATGTATCTTGCAAACCATAGAAACCACAAGAATAGAAAGCAGCTTTATCACCATAAACTAGAACTGCAGTTGCCGGGCTAACCTCTTTATATGATCCCAGGTTGAATGTATTCTATATGAATATTAATTCAGATTAATTAATCATCATCAGTTATTCATAATACTCTATATATACTAAGAAAAGACAAGAGGGTTGAATTGAATTAAATTAAATTACCTTGAAGGAAATATCTTTGGCAACAAAATTGTTGGCCCTAGAGCTGAAAGTAGGAGTAGTATCTAGTGGTCCATGGGCAGCATATTCAATGCTCGTAACACTTCAATTGACTCCTTTCAGGAAAATACACGGTTTGTCCTGGCCAATTGTTACTTGCTCTCTACAAAAACACAAATACATATATATACAAACAGATAAATTAGCTATAATTGGATTGATGATTCAGAAAAAAAAAAAAAGGGAATTAATTAAGATCAAATTCACTTACATGTATATCCCAGCTTGTACAGAAATACAAACCCATTGATTGTTGTTTGAAGGAATAGAATCGATTGCGCCTTGAACGGTGGTAAAATTTCCATGACCATTCTTATCAACAGTGATTGTGTATGCAACATTAGACCACAATCCACAGTTGCCTCTCTAATTAAAGGGAAATCTAAAGACCACCTTAGAGCCATGGAGATGAAGATAAACAACTTGGAGAAGAGTTGCATCATCATGGTTAACATAAAAAGGTTATTGGATTTTGAGAAAACAGAATATGAATCGCCTAAGTACGCAGTCAATAGCAAGACCAAAAAGCTTAATTAAGTTGATGCATGATTGCTTATGGAAGGCAGTACTCTTGTTGCTCCTGACTACAAACAGATGAATGACTCTGAGGGTCATCCATCTGACTACTGGGTAAAATTTCAGAATGTTCAAGGGGTGTCTCTTATTGGAGGAGTTCTTGATGCTCAAGGCAGAACCTTGTGGGATTGCAAAGGAGGAGCTGCTTCTGCCCAATGTCCTCCTGGTGCAACAGTAAGAGTACTAAGAAATATTCTCTATTTTTTTTTTTTTTCAATATTTTGGTAGAAGTATTGTTCCCTGCATGGGTTTTGGGTTGGTCCTTAATATTCCTTATTAATTAATTATTTAACTAATTAATTATATGTTTGTATGGATGGATTGTAGTCGCTTGCCTTTTACAATTCAAAAGACATAAAAATCAAGAATTTGAATTCCAAGGATGCGAAGCTATACCATATTGTGATCCACTCAAGCCTGAATGTAACACTAGAAGGAGGAAGGATTGAAGCCCCTGGAGACAGTCCAAACACAGATACATGTCCAGAATTCAAACCTCGTACTTGTAAATGGCACCATTATCATGACTGGTGACGATTGCATCTCCATCGGACCAGCCACTCGTGACTTGCATATTGTGGGAGTCAATTGTGGACCTGGACATGGTATAAGGTAAGTATAGTAGTCATCACTCAGGAAGGAATTGAAGGATCTATCTATCTATATGAATATATAAATATAGGAATATATTGATTGGTTGGTTGGTGTTATTTTTCTACAGCATTGGGAGCTTAGGGAAAGAAGCAATAGAAGAAGGAGTGGAAGGGGTGGTGATTATGAACTCAACGTTCACTGGGAGCACAAACGGAGTTAGGATAAAATCATGGGCAAGGCCAAGCACTGCGTTCGTTAGAGGAGTGGTTTTCCAAAAGATTATAATGAATAATGTCAAAAACCCCATCATCATCGATCAAAATTACTGCCCACACAATATAGGCTGCCCTCCACAGGTAACATTGCAATTGAAATTCATCGCTACTTCACTGGCCGATGTTCCCTTGATGTCCGTGTAGGTAACGTTACTTATCTCTGTACGATTCCCAGGGGTCTACATACACACGTATAAGATAATTGCATTATAATATATAAGATCATGATCCATCGAGAGAGAGAGAGATAAGAGAGAGAAGAGTACGTAGGAGTTACCCCTCCATGTAAAGATATCAAATTGCAAGACATAAATCTCAATTACATAGACGGGACCACCGCACAACCCTTCTGTCTCAATGCATATGGAAGCGTTCTTGGTGGGATCATCAATCCACAAAGCTGCCTTAAGACTCTCCCACTACCTACCGTTCTTCGTGGTGGGATCATCAAACCACCTACCTTCCTTATGGATCTCCCATTATTAATTGATGAATTGTAGACATTCAGTTTCAATAAGGAGTAGTTCTTCTTCTTAATCTTTTTTTTTTGATAGAAGGTGTAGGTGTAGTTCTTCTTATAGATCCAATGAAAATGTTCATCCCATTATTAGTGAATGATTTGAAAGTATTCAGTTTGAGCATGGATCTCCCATTATTAATTATTAGTGAATGATTTGTAGTTCTTCTTCTTTTTCTGTGTGGTAGGAGGTGTAGTTCTTCTTAGATGTAACGAAATGTTTGTTCCTCTCTCTCTTCCTCCATTGTTTCAACAAAAGTACTCGTGAAAAGCCAATATTATCTTATCAAAAAAAAAAAAAGATCTTGAATCACAAATAAGGAAGAGGCTAGATATACTAACGGTATATTCAAATCTAAGTCTGTACATCCAAAAAAAAGCTCTAATTACATATAAGGCTGAGTTCCAGTGAAGATGGATAGACTGCTTACCAAAAAAGAAGAAGAAGATGGATAGACATAGACTGAATTGATCCTAAAATCAACCCTGCGTCATAATTGGGCCAGATATCAGATTTTATTTTGGGCTTAAGATGGGCCGTAACTCTTCATTCAAGAAATCTTATTGAAACTGACATGGAAATGATTAATGTTTGGGCCACAAGAATCTACCCCTAAAAAAAGAAAAAGCAAAAAAATAAAATAAAATAATAATAAATAAATAAATAAATAAATAAATCGGGCCACAAGAAGTCAAGAATTAATCATACCAAACCTATTTTTCATTCTAGACACTATAATGTCTACTAATTTTATATTTTGCTCAAAGTTGATTTTTATTAATGATTTTTGTTAAATAGGTAGGTTAATACCTAAATTTAAGTGTCCACTGCCTCCGGGTATAGTTTTAGTAATTGATATTGGGATTGGCCTCGATCGGATAGACCCACTCATGGTTTTCTACAAAAGGTTGGATTTTTTTTTTTTCCGATAGGTGATTTCTCAAACTATGCCACCGGTGCTACCAAACATTATTTTGAAGGTTTTACTCATTGGATTGTTAGGTTTTTAAGTGTTATTTGACATATGTGAAAGAAAAAAGACACCTCTACCTGTAGCTGATCCATATGATACGGCAACGATTATGTGATTCCCCCTTCCAAAGTAAATTTTTACCTTTCTTTATCCCTTATTATTTTAAAATACCTAAATTACCCATTTACAAACCAACTCTTATCGTCAAAAAGATGTCAAAAGATATTTGAAAATGTGAATTCAATTCGCTTTCGTTTAGAGTTACCTATATATAGAAAATCACTATCTGAAAATTATTCATATTCATTTAGAGATTAATTTGATACGAACACAAATATCTCAGTTTTCGATCAACTATTAGCCGATTATAAAATAAAACAAATATTTATTTTATAAGTTTTATTTTACAATGCAGCGTATGACAATAATTACATGGTGTTTCCTGGGCATTACTTTAATTTAAATTTGAAAAAACCCTACTGGAGTGGACGTAGAGGAGCACTAGGGTTCTTTTATTCATTCCTTCGTTTTGTATTTAGATTAGTATACATTTCTTACACACCCAAAAGGTACTATGGATGGGCTTTAAATTTTAGGGCCTAGCCCAGTTATATTCACCCCTACCTCTTGAAGAGTTCATAAAACTCCAATTCGAGTGGTCTCAAGAAAGTAAGAGGAGTCGAACTAGGAACTACACGCTTTCGAGGCAAAGATCCCTTACCAACTCGACTATCATTATCTAGATAATGACCTTGTTAGTCAAACTACAGGTGAATCCATTTTGTCCTTTAATTTGGATATGATTTGATTATCATGTACATGTCACTCATAAACCTAATAAGCTATATAGAGGCTATAAATCATAAGATCAAGATCTAAGGACATTTATTGTATTGATCATAGGAACATATCGAATGTCTTCGTCAAACGACATGATGACTTTGCCTAACAATAATATTTCTGGTATGTTCCACAAATTCTTCTCTTGTTAAATAAGATAGTCGATTCATAATGAGCATATGTTCACAATTCACTTTTATTATGTTTTAAATTCCTTCTTAGGTAACAACAATATTGTTCGTGAGCATATGCCCAGAAGAAACATGACATTGATGGAGCTTTATGGTTATATATCTATCGTCGTTGACATGGTTGTATATGTTAACATCATACATGATCCATGCAAGAGTTCAAAATGGTCAACATCAAAGAGTAGAGGTAGTTTTCCGATGTTGTCACCTTTTGTGTTAAGAAAATGAAAGTTCAAAATCAAAATAGAAAATTCCTTTCAACCCTAGCTAAGAGGGTAGTCAAGTTGGCAAGAGAATTTCACCTAAGAAAGCATGTGGTTCTGAGTTTGAATTCTCTCATCTCTTAGGGGCCACTCATATGGGGGTACTTAGTGCTCTTTATTGTTTTATGTAGAAGTTGAATGGTTCTTAGTCAACCCCGATATGATCTGATCCATATGGTTGTGGGGTCAGTATGAACTTGGATAGCCGTCGTTATCCCCCCTCCCCCCCCCCAAGAAGAAATCAAAATCAAAATTTCCTTTCAAAATAATGCATATACCTTATGGGCTTCTTTAATACATTCAATTGTGTTGTTCTAATGACTTATTGAATGTGAGTGGTTGGAAACAGAGCATACAAACAATCACCAAGCGAAAGACCCTAAAGCTCCTTGGATAGAGGAAGAGGAAGCTCATGAGTCCGGAATTTCCATCATCAAAATACTTCTCTTTGTCAGTAACTTACTGACTTGTGCAGCCTCTAGTGGAATCTTTGCCTTCTTGCAAATTAACAAAGGAAAAACTAAACCAACACCAAAGCATATCTACATTGCTTACAATGTATCCTTATCCACATCAATCTTCGCAGGTGTGGCACTCATTTTGATTCCTTGGAACTCTGTTTTGAAGCTTGTGACACTCAAATTAGTCATTGGAGCATCATTGATTCTTTTTATGTTAGATTCCTTCCTGGCAATAATAGCTTTCAATATTGGAATTTGATGCCTAAGATCATACTTGCACTGGAGTTCTAAATTTCTACCTAAAATGTTGAAAACAATATAGGACCAAATAGATCTAAGACTGTCATATAGATGATTGAATATATGCATAGTCTCCTATTTTCATGATTGAATTAAGAATATTAAAAGTTGTATTAGAACATTTGCTGGAATGGGATAAGTGGTTCTTTTATAGGATCCAAATGGGATATTTGAATTCTACCAAAAAAAAAAAGGGATATTCGAATCCACTAAAGAAGCAATAGATATTTTGTAGTCGATCAGCTTCAAGTATGACCAAGGTGGCAGAATCAATGATGCATACAATTACTGGATCCGGATTTCAGAATGGCTATATCGGTAACATCAGAGATTGATACCAATTCAATACCGGACTCAGTTCCTCTCCAGACGGACCAGTAAGAGAACCCGTGGGCTAGAGAGGATCCAAAACTTACAAATACCAACACTGATTCTAACCAATCCTTACAAGTGTCAACAGCTACCAGATGCCACTAAATTTTTTATTTTTTATTTTTTAGTTTGAACAGAAAACATTATTCCTCCATTTCTCAAATTAAGATTAAAACACTATTTTAGAAATCGGTATTTTGATAGGTTAAATTGGTCGAATTTGGCTTTGATCATTCAGTCAATTCTAAGGTTTTTTTTCTCGCCAAATCATTGGGTTTCATATCTGATGGATCAATTCTAGGGTTTTCTAACCAAATTCAGTCGTTTCTGATCAATTTGGATCGATCCTCCATTGTGGGTTGAACCTACCATTACCAATTGAGATGACCCAACTAGAAAGTCGCATAATATATAATCATAAAAAGATTCTACTTGATCACATCCATTTTGATTCAACTCATGGAAGTAAGGTTTTAAGATTTGGGAACAATCACAGATCGGTCAAAATTGATATTGTTCTAAAATTGATCTAAATTGGTCTGGATCAGATTGTATGGAACAGATCTACTCTTATTTTTTTTTAAATAAAATTTTATTATGATTTTATCCTTAAACCATACATATGTATCAGGGTTAAAAAGATTTGTATTGATGATCGGTCATGAAAACCGATACTAAGCAATCATATCCGAATTTTACTTTTTTATTCATTCTTTTCGATAATAATAACATTTTACTTCATCCTCTTGGGACAAAATTTAGTAATTAGTACCTTTAGATGGAGCGTGTCCATCTCCAATATTCAAGGCTGAAACGTTCATGCATTACTTATTTCCTGTTTTACCCTTTATTAGGTGAAATAGTAATTAAACCCTATCTCCCAATATTCTTCCCAATTTTCCCCGTTTTCTTAGTTTGTTCACTAAAACCAAATTTGAAAAGACAATTAATCATGGTGAGTCAACTCACCAAATTTGACCCCAAAAAAAAAAAAAGGATAGATATCCTAGATTATAGATAGAAGTTGAGTTGAGCACCACGTTTGAAATTATCTCTCTCCCTTTCTCTATGTATATATGGTTAATTAATGCTGATCCCTCCGCCGCGTCCCCTTGCGAGGAAGAATATATCATCAATGTTGAGGCATGTTTTAAAATTGGAAACTAAATCCGTAGAATTCATGACATGAATCCAACAAGTTGAAAAAACTTTCCAAAAAAGTAAATACTCAATAAAAAGTTCATGAAGAATTTTGCACATGAGACTCTCAAGATGGAAACCAAACAGTAGTAGCAGTAGTAGCTAATTGGCATGCCGTGGCTTCCCTTTTCTTTCCTTATTAATTTCTTGTTTTGGAGCTTCATGTCTTAAGCTCTAAGACAACTTCTATCCTATCCTCTATATAAAGGTGGCTTTGCCTGTTCCTTCCCGTTCATAAACCTGAAGAACTGATCGATCTTCTTTAATTAACCAGCACCAATATTTAATTTCTTTTTATCAGCAAGAGTTTGAGTTCCACTCTGTCTCGGACATTATCACCTCCTATGCTAGCCTATCTTCTCTTATTTTGTAGGAGTCCCACTGATTGTCAATCTCTACATCCTATTAAGACTGCTACTTCACTAGAGTTCCATATGATATCAAACCCTATCCTCTCATAGAGTTTGTATTCTAATATAACTACTCCTATTAGATTTCCTTATCAGATAGAGTTTCCAATCATGTGGATTCCTATTTAGGCCATATATATAGACCACTAGGTTGTAATCTTCTCAAGTCAAGCAATACAATGTAGTTTCAATACTTAACATGGTATCAGAGCGCCTAGGGCCAACGCCCATCGATCCTAATATTTTTTTTTTCTCTTCTCAGTTATCTCCACTTCCCATTGCCGCTAGTTGCTGCTACTTTCTTCTTCCATTGTTCTAGTTAATCCCTCTTATCTCCATGATGTCTGCCAATCTACCACCATCAATCACTACTACCGCCTCTAATACAAATATATTTACTTGTCTCAAAAACTCCAACGAGTTTGCTGTCATTCAAGAGTCAAATGCTCCAATGAGCCTCACTCCTAAACCAAAATTTTCTTTTCTCTTCTACATTATTATGGCCAACCCTACTCCCATTAATGATCTAATTGAAAGCTCCAATGAGCATCAACACTAAATCCTTTTTTTTTTTAGGTTATTTGACTATGTTCTTGGCGACCAACAGTATCCTCACGATTCTATTCAAGTTACATTGTGACATGAAAAAGACGCTTCAATCACTATATGATTATGTTATAGGCAACCTCCATTGCCCTCAGGATTCTACTCCAGCTAAAGTTTGGTGTGAATAGGATGCCTCAATAATAAAGGCCCTCAGCTCATATGATTATGTACTTGATGATCAAAGTTGCCCTCAGGATGCTACTCCAGCTAAAGTTTGGCGTGAACAGGATGCCTCAATAATGAGTCTCTTAATTGCCTCCCACACGAAGGAGGCCCTATCCTTTGCATATTCTAATGAAGGCCCTCCGCCAGGCACAATTTTCTTCCCTCTAAGACAAGCTACGGATTCGAGCACTCAAATCCTCACCTTGAGGGGGTGTATCAGCAAGAGTTTGAGTTCCACTCTGTCTCGGACATTATCACCTCCTATGCTAGCCTATCTTCTCTTATTTTGTAGGAGTCCCACTGATTGTCAATCTCTACATCCTATTAAGACTGCTACTTCACTAGAGTTCCATATGATATCAAACCCTATCCTCTCATAGAGTTTGTATTCTAATATAACTACTCCTATTAGATTTCCTTATTAGATAGAGTTTCCAATCATGTGAATTCCTATTTAGGCCATATATATAGACCACTAGGTTGTAATCTTCTCAAGTCAAGCAATACAATGTAGTTTCAATACTTAACACTTCTTATTCTTCTTTCTTTTCTTCAATTCTGTTCAGTGTTAACACTTCACACTAATAACAGCGCTGAAAAACTCTCTTGATCCTCTTCTTCCTCTCCTTGTCGTCTTCCTTAATTTTCTGTTGTCTCTCTCTCTAGAAGGCATGGTAGTCACTCATGGATGTTTATATCCCAAATTCCCAGAAGAGTATATTATTAGTCGGAGAAAGAGAGAGAAAGGTCGCAGCCGATGCACGAAGAAGATCAGAGATTATACCACACTTTCTGGGACGACTTCAGAGAAAGAGAAGCCCAAATCCCTATCATCATCTTTCTCCTCATTTAAGATTGAGCAGTTTTTGGTCGCGGCAAGTGGTTTGAGGAGCGAGGATATCGTTCTTTGCTGTATCTCTCCATGAAAAATGAGAAAAGTGAAAACAAACATTAACCCGTTCCACAGTTTCACTTTAATCTTTCACATATATAGTTATTTAAAATTTTCTCTAATATTGTGTCTTGCTTATTTCAATTTCAATTGCAGTGTGAAGCCGCCATGTAAAGATATCAAATTGCAGGACATAAATCTCAGTTACATAGATGGGACTATGACGCTGCCTTCACAACCCTTCTGCCTCAATGCATATCGAAGCATTCTTGATGATGGGATCATCAATCCACCTAGCTGCCTTAAGACTCTCCCACCTAGCATTCTTCGTGTTGGGATCATCAATCCACCTACCTTCCTTGTTCTTTTTTTTTTTTTTTTTTTTGCTGGTAGAAGGTGTAGTTGTAGTTCTTCTTAAACGCAGTGAAAATGTTTATCCCAGTATTAGTTGATGATCTGTATGTATTCAGTTTGAACAAGGAGTACTACTTCTTCTTCTTCTTCTTCTTTTGTGGTGTGATAGAAGGTGTAGTTCTTTTTGTAATGATAATAGTTATTCCTTACTCTCTCTGTATATATCTCTCTCGATCTGTTCAAGTCTTCTTCCATTGTTTCAACAAAATTACATGTGAAAAGCCAAGATCATCTCATCCCAAAAAAAAAAAAAAAAAAAATTCTAATTACATATAAAGAAAAGACTGGATATGGTAAATAGTATACCCAAAATCCGATACGTATAGAGAATCCGATATGTGAGCTAAAACTATGGGCAATTGTCACCGGGCTCAGTAAGCCATTCCCTTTATTAAACTGAGAATATTTAGTATGACTGAAAATAAAGGGCGGCGGCATTATGTTCTAACTACCACTTAACCCATGGGAGAGTGGCATGTTGGGCTTCCAGGAAACTTTGATCATTTCCCTCCTAAAAGTTTTTACTTTTTACCTCATTCCTATTTCCTTGCACGAGGAAGCCAAGAGTCCAATTACATTGGGATCGGTCTCGGGATCGGTCTAAATTAAAATTGATTCGGATTGATCAGTATCGATTATATTTTAATCATGGGATGGGATGTCACTCTCAATTTGGAAAGATTTAGTAGTATTTTCTTATGATGACTGGTCGAGAGAGTACAATACATCAGTGTAAAAGATTGAGCGGGATCTGTGAAGTTTGTTAATGTAAGGCCTGGCTTAAAGTGCGTGGCTTACGAAAAGGTAAACGGTTAGGTTGACTTTGCCCCTTCATAGAAGGTTCGGAGACATGAGAAGGTGGTTTACCTACTTACTGCTTTTAAGAGCAAGGCAGTCTAGCTGCTGTTCCAAAGCTTTCATGCCATGGCTGGCCCCCCATGGGAGGCTCGGGGGAACCTGTCCCCCAATCTCTTGCGGAAAACAAGGCTACCTTATACATGCAATGGTTGCTCCTGGTGGCTTATAACGCTCACCCGCTTCCCGCTGGGGGGCCAATCCTGAGCTTTACTGTCGTGATTCGTTTTGGGAACTTATCTTTTTGAGTAAATTACAGTGATCTCCCTTGAAGATTCTGACAATATCACAGCACTTCAAGTGGAGAAAAGTATTGTACTTTTCCACTCCGTTAGTGGCTAAAGGTTAAGTGATGACATATCCAATTTGATATTTTTGAAATGGCTAAATTATCCTCAAAATTGGTAAACTTACAAACCTATCATTCTCCCCTTACTTTCCCCAATTTTGAAGGATCATTATACCCTTTTGTTCTTCTTGTACCCAAACCCTAAATATCACTATGCATTTAGAACCAAAATCCTAAACATCACTTGTATTTCACCTTATTCACAAAAAACCAACTTCCCGCTCAGAGCAGACCATGAGCTGCAAGAGACGAGTGCTTCTTCTTCTCCTTCTCTTTCTTCTCCATACGCATAAGATCCAGAGCATCTCCAACACTGTGCCGCAATTCATGTATTGAAGAATGCCTTGGGGGCCACCAAATACGTCATTAAAATCTACATCAGAGTTTTTGGATGGGATCTTTAATGAAGAATTGAGGTTCCAACTGATCTCTATAAGATAAGCTCTCCATATTAATCAACAAAATAGTCACCGTGACCGCAAGAAGTAATCTGAACAACAAAAAATTGCAATCAAACTGCATCAACTTATCTGAAAATTGTGGAAATGTCATTAGCTAAACCATCAACAAACATCCATATTATAATCGGTACAACAAAGAACTCATAAAATCCCTTCAAGTTGCAATTTCTATTGTGTTCAATCGCACTTTCTCATATGAGATTCGAAGCACTCATAAACCTCCCAATAAGTTCAATTTCTAACATTAGAGTTTACAAACCAAGTGGTAAGTTTTTCCCCTCATCTCTCTTTCCTAATATCTAATCTAGCATGCATATCATGTCCATATGAAATTCTTCCATCACATACATCAAGACATAAAGAATATTTATCATAAAACAAAGCATAGCATGTTATGTAAATGCACATATAATGCGTGATATGACATACATGATGTCTAGTCTACACACATGTGACATGATGACATGACTAGACTAACACATATTAAGTGATGCATAACATTCCGAAATTAAATCAGAGTCCACTCCCCACTTACTTGTGTATGTACACGGTGCCTGTACTCGGCACATAAGAGATTCAACATGTGGGTACGCGTATAATGAGTGTAACCTATCATAAACATAATGGTTTATCATTTCACTATTTTGGGGTCAAAATCATCATGTTTCAACACTAAAATCGGGGTTAGAATCATAATGAGGGTTACCCATCAAATTTGGACCCATTTTGGGCATTCAGGAAAGACAGGTGGGCATCAGTCAAAGACAAGCGGGCTTCAGAGCCCGCCGGTTACACCAGAGCTTAGAAATTGAGTTGTTGGAACTCAGGTGAGCTAGAGACCCAAAGACAGGTGGGTCTGGAACACCCCTCAGTCTTGAAATAAAATTCTCCTATCTTCTTCTTCCCCATCTTCTCTCCGGCTTGGGAAACTTGTTTTGGGTAATCCGGTGACTCAAATCACTCATCTAAGGTCCAATCATGTATCCTCAACCTATATCTAAGATCAAATCAAAAGGAAAAAGGAGATTCTTACCTCTCTCTTAAGAACATCAATGAAACTCCAAATTTCACTTCTTTAGCTCAAGAACTTCAAATACTCTAGATCTTCACCAACACTCCTTTCAAATCCTTCAAAATCATTGTACACACCTTCCATTAGACCTTAGATTTGATTATCCAAGTAGGATTAGCAAGATCCAAGTGGGTTATTTCCCAAAAATTAAAAAGAGGGTTTAAGAAAGGGGTTTTCTTAAGAATCCTTGGAATATGTACAATACCTACCTCAAATCGAAGATCCCGGTAAGCTGATCATTAATCCAGGCTCAAAATACCAAGACCCAGCTCCGATGAAGCTCTGCGGTCTATTTCTTTTCTTCTTTCTTCTTCTTCTTCCTTTTCCTGTCTTCTTTCTTTCTCTTCTTTACTCTCCACCGACCAACTATCATTAATGAGGGAAAAGACAATAAATGTCTTTTCTTTTATACCTAGGCCCCCAAAAATATTTTCTAGTTATAGGTGGGTACATCTCAGGTGGGCATTCTCAGGTGGGTATATCTCAGGTGAGTATATCTCAGGTGGGTATTCTCAAGTGGGTATATCTCAAGTGGGTATATCATTCTAGTGAGTCCATTGCTAGTGTTCCACTTGGACTTCAATGGGGACAAACTCATACTTATAATTAAATTGTATAGGCACAAAAAATTACTAGCACGTACCTTTACTTCTTGTACATGGCCTCGTGGTGTGTGTAAGTGCAAAGCTTGGGTGCACATATTACACTTGGTACTTGCTCGGTCTTGTCAGGCCAACCCGAGTTCAAGGACACTCTTGCTACCATGTTCCATATGGAACTTTTGTCGGTTCTCTCCGGTTCAGCCCCTATATGATCAAACCAAGCCAATACGAGTAATTAGACCGGGTTTAGAAAGTAGGGTATCACAACTTTACTTATACACAAGAGAGGAGGGGGGATGATAGGAAAGGGGGGGGAATGCGTGTGACAGGAGTTGATCCCTAGACCACAAACCTAACGTCTACTCTACAAGCAGAGGCTGCAACCAGTGCGGTTAGTCACCAGCCGACTGGGTTATATAAACTAGTTCAGATCCTCTACCCATGTAAGGGAGATTCTATTTCATTGGTAACTACCCTTGTGGAGAGGACACCATGTAGATAGAGAATCCATACCCTATATATACCCCTTTTTCACCATTTAAATAGTAAGAAGTGTGACAGGTGTTTGACAACTGAAAGATGAACGTGATGATCCATTCTTCCCCCACTTCGTATTTCTAATTTTATTTTTTTATTATTTTTTATATTCGACAAAAAGGAATCTCAATGACTAATCATTCCCTTGGCAGTATCCTTCTCTCAGTCATTGTACGCAGGCATTGTTTTGTGAGAGAGCACGTATAAATTTATTATTTTGAATTAATTCAACAATTATATGATTAAAATCTATATCAGATTAAGCATAGGAAGTTATGACTCAGTTCAGATTAGAACACAACAGATTAAAATCTACATCCTCTACCTTTTGGGGGTTTTGGTCGACCCAGTTCATTTCCAAAACCAAGAATCAGATCGGCACAGGTGATGATCCACTATACAAGTGGCATTGGCCAAATGTCACCATCCCACGTACCCTCTGCCAAGAATTACCGCGGTAGAAGATTTCGATGTGAGTCATGATCCTTTTCAATTTGCTCATCCGGTCCTTTGACTTGTCTTCTTTCAAAGTAGTACCTGAAGAAGCTAGATGCTCTAAGATTGCAGCTCTCAGCTACTCTTTTTTTTTTCTGATGAATCAGCTCAGCTACTCAAGTTACAGCAAATGCAAGTGTTGCATTAGTTCAAACAGCTCAGTCAGAGTGTGTGTCCTTGTTAAAGGAACTTGACTAGAAAAACACAGTTCGTTGAGGGAGTATAGGGATCATGTAAATAAACTACGAGAGCAGTTGGATCACCTACAAAAGGACCTTCAAGTAAGAGAGGTTTCTCATATGCAACTGAAAGAGGATGTTTTAAGAGTAGACTAGGAGGTTATGCAAGCAATTGAGAAAGCTAGATTGAGCAAAGATTTTGATCCAACGAAAATCCATGATGAGGTTTCTCCAAACAACTTTGAGAAGATCATTAAGCTTTTAACTGCAAAGGATGAAGTGATAGCCAAATTGAGAGATGAGATCAGGCTTATTTCCACTCATTCGAAACTAAAAATTAAGGAATTGGAGTCACAACTCAGAAATAAATGGAATCAAATCCTCTACCGTAAGTGGCAGTGAAGCTCCAATAGTTGGGAAGACCTTGACATGCATCCTAGTTGTTGAATCCTCACTACCACTCACTATCTCCCACAGAGGGTTTTTGTACCAATTAAATATCCTAAAAATCCCTTTTTGGGGTACTATCGCCTCTTGAACTTGTTTTTTACCATTTTTTTTTCTATACAAAAATTTCATCTCCTGTTATTTATTAAAATAGATGGTTCAAAGTCAATTTGCATTACAAACCTTAAGAAGTTTAGATTAAACCTGAACCGTGAGATCAAGCATATAAAGTTTCAACACAACAAACGAATTGGGCACCCCCACAACGTTTTTAAGAATCTAAATAAATTGAATTGTGGGACTAAACACTCCTAAAATTGTTTTTACAGGGCTTTGTTTAGTGTGATGGTCAGTAAAGTTCATTTGTATACTTTATTTTGTAACGAACAAACACAACCTAACTTATTTTGGTTTGTTTATATCATTAATAGAGCTAAATCAAATCAATAACCAAATATTGAAGAAGCCAAAAGTCCAGCTCTTACTGTCTCATCAGTCTCTAATTATGTTCCTTCTTCTCTGCTATATTGTGTTGACAGCTGCAGTAGTGCCCCGTTTTTGAGTCGATGGATTAACTCTCAAAAAATTTTGAGATTTACATTAATTAATATATCTTAGATCACCTCGTCAATGGATTTCAAGGACTGCTGAATCTAGATCTTGTGATCTATTTGTAAAAAGTGGATTGCTTGATCATCGTTAGCCTTAGTCGAGCTTGGATTTTTTTTTCTTTTGATAGAGGATAAGAGAGGTTCAACTCATGCCTGAATGGGGTAGCTAGCTTAAGGTACATGTATCTAATCATATCCCAGCCCAGGCCCAAGCTTGATCTTGGCCAGAAAATTTTCAAACCCTAACTTATCATTTCTACTTTATTTGCTCAAATAACATAGATTGCTTCTTAGGCTGCGTTTGGTAACATTTTTGTTCTAAAAACGACGTTTCGTATCAAAAATGAAAATTTTAGTTTTTGTGTCAAAATGCAATTTTTAAACAAAAAAAGGGTGTTTGGTAAATCTGTTTTAGGAACGGTTTCAGAGTGTAAAAACGACAGTTGTGATGTTTGGTAAACACAAAAAAACAAAAAACAAAAATTCAATTCTTCCTCAATTCAGTACCTGAAACTCCCTAAACAAGGTTCAAAAAGAACAATTTAATGGTAAAGACGACATTTTGATCATATAAACCCCAAGCACAACCCCAATTGACCACAAGTCAAAACCCTACAACTACTCTAGTAATACCAACAAAAACAAAATTTTGAGATAGAAGAGACAGCGAGGACGAGAACCAGATTAGCACACAAGGGAGAAACTTGGTGATGGAGGAGAACCCAGCTTCACCGAACTTGTAACCAAAGAAGCGATTATTGTTCCTTTGCTACAATCAACAAACTTGCGAACAATAGATGATGCGATCAAAGTTGTTGCAGCGTCGACACCATTTCTCGATATCGATGACGCTCCAGCAATAGAGTCCAATAATGTCATCACTCCACGACTTGCAGACGCCTTACCGGAGGCAAAACCGGTAGAGAGAGAGCTTGTAAGGAAGAAGGCTTTGCAGCGGGCTTGTGTAGAGTTGCAGACCCTAACGACGAGAGAGAGAGAGAGAGAGAGAGCTTGCAGCAATAACAGTGGAAGACGAGGTTGAGGAGAGCTTGCAGGCATTCACCAGCAAGCTGCGAGGGCCGATCGGCAACTAGCAGAGGTGACAATGGAAGATGGGTTTGTGGGAAATTGTCGGGAACAATTTTATTAAAATGCCCCATATTGTTATCTGGAACGAGTTTTTGTCGTTCCTTCATTTCCCCTTTTTGTAGTTTTTTTTTTTCATTTTTTGTTCCAAAAAAATCGTTTCTCACTATAAACGGACCAAACACTAGATTCCGTTTTTTTGTTCCATTAGAATGAAAAAAATCCACAAACGTTCCAAAAGAACAATACCAAACGCAGCCTTACTCTTACAGTTTATAGGGTGATTCGATTGTCTTGTTTCTCCACTTTTGGATGTTAGACCCCTCGCCTTTTTTTTTTATATGAAGAAAAATATATTAAAAGCATCAAAACAGAGTCTGCACATCCCAATAGGAGATGGGGGAAGGGATTGGGATCCTCCTTGTGAGAACCCAAACAAGAGAAGATGGTGAAGGGACAGTTACAGGAGTGCTTTAGGGTATTCGTATGGCAAGAGAACTGAACGTGAAAGTGGATGCAATTTGGAGTGATCGGGATGAAATATGATTAGTGTTTCAATGGAACTTAAGAAATATCCCCCTGATTAATTATAGTTTTTTAATATCTCTCCGAAGAGAGATGGGCAATTACTCTGTTAACACCATTTTTGTTCGAAGACTAACAACAGTATAATAGAGGTACTTAATTATTTAGCCTTACAGGCTATCGAAGATAAACAATATATCGGACTTCCTAAGTTCGACTCCCACTAGGCACATCTTGGGCCACTCACAGGGGGGGTTTAGTGCTCTTTACTGTTTTTAGTGAAAGTTGAATGGTTCTCATTCAACCTCGGTATGACCCGGTCCATGCAGTTGTGGGGTCAGTATGGGTCCACGGGACTAGTCAGGCAGAAGGCCTGGATACTTATCGTTAGCAAAAAAAAAAAAATAATAATAAATAAATAGTTAGGTCAGATATGCATTGTATGGACCTTTAATTGATGTTATTTTGCTTTCTCTATCAAAAAGGACAGAAAAAAAAAGCTAGTCATTTTGAGAAGTTAATTACATCCTCATCAAGAGGTTTAAGATGAACGTTAAGCTTGGTCAAAAAATGTCGGATCTCTAAAAAGAGGGGAATTTCATGTAAAGGCCATTGATATTTCCTATGGTTAGTCAACAAAAATTGGACTATCTCTGAGTCAGTCCAAATATCTCCACATAACCATCCGTCCTCCTTCGCGTGTTTCACTCCCATGAGCAACCCCCAAGTGTATGCTTTATCAGTGTTTCCTGTCATCATATAAATCAACTTTAAATAAATAAATATTGTTTTCATTAATTATACAATAAGCTCAATCATATATTGTTTTAAATTGATCAGTGACACCCACTCGAATTATAGTTGATGGGTTCCAAGTAAGGAGATAAGGAGGATGGGGTGTCACTTGGTTTGAAATCACCTGGTTGGGATTATCAGAAATTCTGGAATGGCCAATCCATTGATTCACCGAATGAAAGATCACATCGGGGTTAGGTTTATCCTATTTAAAAATCACAACATTCCTATTGTTTCATATATAATAACAAATAATAATGAATTATATGAAAAAGTTAGATAAACTTTCATGTGGAACATTTTGAAACAAATGTAAGAAAGCCATAGGAAAGGAAGCTACACCAAGGGCTTCAAGTCTCAGACCCAAAGGGCTAGTTGTCTAGACCCATTTGGAAAATTCACAGTGAAAAAAGATATGAAAAATAAGTTTTTTCTTTTCCTGACATAATCCACATGTTAGATCAATATCCGTCCATTCCCCAAGAATGTCCTTTGTAGGGACCCCTCCAAGCGCCACCCTCCAGAAAAATACTTTAAATTTCTGGTGAGGTTTGAGTTTCCTTAGAAACCGCCACCAATGTGAGCAAAGAGATAAGCATGTACACCTGCTTGAGAATCCATAATTGTTAGTAGCCACAGTGGAAGATAAGAATTTAGCTGCCAATTTGGTTGTGAAGATCCCTGTTTTATAGAGCTTATAATACCAAGTATTTGTCAAGGCAACGGTAGTCGTAGATCAGCCGTTGCTTGGTTGCATGGGCGCGTTAGCCCATTTATCTAGTGGTAGACCATAAATTTGTGAAATAGGAATTTTCAAAATATGTGTGACAATATGGGGTGGGATCATAGTAGATAATAAATTAACATTTCAGGTATTATGATTTAAGATAAAATCACTTACATAGGTTAGGGAAGGAGGAGCATGTCTTTGATCATAGGAATCATTGCTTGAGAAATTATTCATGAAAGGGATCCAAGGATCATTCCAGAAATAAACCTTCCTACCATTTCCAATTTTTTATAAAAATCAACTTTGAAGGGTAGGGAGAATAATTACAATGCTCCTCATCCACTTTTTTTTTTAATGTGTCCTTGTGGAAGATTGATCTGTTAGAAAAATACTTGGAAGTGAGGGTCTTGACCTATGAAGCATCCCTTTCAGTAAATGCATGCCATCCCAACTTGAGGAGAAGGGCTCAATTTTGAGTCTCAAAACTTCGGATACCCAAGCCACCTTGAGATTTGGATTTGCAGATATTGTGCCAGCCAATAAGATGAGATTCTTTGGAAGAGTTATTCTCCCCATTTCAGAAGTATAGGTAGATTGAGTCCAGATTTCTACAAATACTTTTAGGAAGAGTAAAACATGACATCATATATGAAGGAATAGTAGAAAACATATATGAAGGAACAGTAGAAAACGCATATTGGATAAGGAAGAACAACCAGCATACAATAGAAGGTTTGATTTCCAAAGGCCAAGTTTGTTTTGAACTCTTTTAATGATGGGGAAAAATTTTCTTGATCCTGCTCTAGAGTGACAAATTGGTTCCCAAGTAGATCGCATACGGATTCATTTCGCCAAAGCCTAGAGTGTGACATAGGGTCCTACGAGTTCCCATGTCAACATTGGAGCTAAAAGCAGCTCCACTTTTTGTCCGAAGAAGATATCAATGATGCATTTAATGAAAGACACATCCCCAGCCGAAGCTCGACAAAGCAAAAAAGTGTCACCTGCGGAAAACAAGTGAGAAATTTCTGGATGCATTAGACACCCCTTATTGAAGGTTGTATTTTTCTTTTGGAGAGGGAGGAGAGGGGAGGTTTTCCTACAAGAGCAATGTAAGAAAGAATCTATGGCACTATATACCAATGAACAGTTGAAAAGTGGCAATATTCATATGGAATCCACATGGTCATAATATGAGAGAGAGTATCTATGTGGTTTCCACTATTTATTATGTAATGAGAAAGGTATAAATGAGCCTGTATAAAAGTTAATGCAGGTTCAAGGTGAATAGAGTGGGAATTGCCTTTGAGAGAAAAATAAAATTATAACGACCCAAATATTGAAGAGTCCACAGGAGTTAAATCATAGTTTAATATTTTGATTTTTCCCTATGCACGCCCGAAAAGAATGGCAAGATAACAAAGTTCAGCTTTTCAGATAATGAACCAAGCCTAAACCAAGAATTCACGCGGAGGATAACATATACAGGTTAACAAGTGGGCAAAATGGGGGAATGCAATACTAAAAATTTGTTAAGACATAGAAATTGGAAGAGATAATGCCTAATTATTCTTTCTTGCTACTTAACCGACCAACTTATTCATCTTGTATTCTTGTCCCACATTAGTATCTTGTCAAAGTCCCATTTTATTTGTTTTACTAATTTATCAGTATATGTCTCCAAATAGTTTCTTTTAAGTTTCACGATCTTATTTTAGGGCATATAAGCTCACATTTCCTACTATTTATCGTTTTCAACACGTATTTATGACAATTAATCTAAGTTGCATAGTTTTATACAATCAAAACTATTAAGATAATTTCACTTTTTTTTTTGTTAAAATTAAAACTTTATCATAAAGCAATCAATGTTCCTTTATGAAATCAAACTTCATTGTGCTCTTAATTTTCTACGATTCATGTAATCAAAATCAGATCAAGTGAATCACATAATTGCATTTAAATCTGCGACATCTAATCCAGTTCATCTCGATTTTTTGTGAACATTTTTTTTTCTTTTTTAGATATTGTGAACCTTCTTTTGGATTGCATAAAACTAGGGTTTTATCTGTTATTTTTTTATTTTTGCTATTGTTTAGTCTTTGATGAACAAAACAAATACAAAATCTTTAAGATTTTTTTTATTTTTTTTATTTTTTTTATTTTTTTTATTTTTATTTTTTGCGATAAATGAGATTCATTATAGGAGTATTTATTCTTTCTTATTTCAAATTTGGGGTTCAGGCCCGTAGGAGGGTCGGCAGGCCTGTGCTTGGACGGTCCAGATTGATGATCATAGGTCACATTTTTTTTTATTTTTATTTTATAAGAATCCACTTGGAAGCTCCAGCGTATTAAGCCTGGCTCTATGGCCGCAGACGAACATCTCCCAAACCCTAATAATATAAGGAGCCATTCAACTTCCAAGGCTCATTTGGAAAGCATTCGTCAACTCTCCCTCTCTTTCGAGATCGAGAGTTCGAATAGCTATTAAGTTTCGAATTATTTGATTTTTCTCTCGGCGGCCTAAATGGTAGATGTCAGGGAGGGGTTTTAGGGTTTATCGCTTTCCTATAGTTCATCGCCAAAGCTATACAGGAAGAGTGGAAGGAGGATGTCCCTGAAAACCCTAATCATCTGGTTATAACCGTCGAGGTAAGCAACTTTTCCCATTCTTTTACTTTATTTCAGTTTTTTTCTATGGCTATAGAGCCATTGAATACTTGCAAATAGTATTCTTTTTAAGGTGTCTGGTTTCCATTTCATTTCATTTTATTTTGTTGGTCTTTATTATCAATTGAGGGTTTAGGGCTATGTTGCGTTAATGTATTGCTTGGGAAGTTATATGATTTATACTCCCGCGTTACCTTTGTTTCCAATGATTTTGATTTCTTAGCTTTTGTGGGTGAAACGTTGGCTGCGCCTACATAGAGCTTATCGGAATTGGAAGCTAGGGCTGGAGGTTGAATTATTCTGTTTAGTCGGTTAAACCTCGGTTCTTTGTGGGTCTTAGAACAACTGTTCATGGCTACTGCCGAGGCCGCTTCTGCTTCTTTGGGTCCTCGATATGCACCTGATGACCCAACTCTTCCACAGCCCTGGAAAGGGTTGATTGACGGAAGCACTGGTCTTTTATACTACTGGAATCCTGAAACTAACATTACTCAGTATGAAAGACCTGCTACTTTACCACCACCATTGCCACCGGGCCTCCCTCCCTCGGCTTCTACTCCAAAGCTGGCTCCAATACCCATGGCCCGGACAATGCAGGGGCAGCAATTGACCCAAGCCATACAACAGCAGGGCCAACAAATAACCCAAGTTGCACAACAGCCTGGACAGCTACTGTCCCAGCAACAGGTCCAACAATTCTCACAGGCTCAACAGCAGGGTCCTCAAACTCAACAAGCATCACAACAACCTTCACAAATGGTGCAATCTGCACAACAGCAAGGTCAGCTTATGCAACAGCAGTTTAGGCAGCAGATGTTACAGCAGCCAGTGCAACAAATGCCTCAGCAGATGCCACAAAATCTTAGTCAACAAACTGCACAACATCAAGGGCAGCAATTTTCACACCAGCAGCTGCAGCAACTACCATATCAACAAAGTTCACTTTCACCAGGCCAACAAATTTCACCACGGCAGGCACAACAGGTTGCGCATCAACATGGATCACACATTTCACAGCAACAGGCACAGCCAATACCACATCAACAGGGGCAACAAATTTCACAACCGCAGGCACAACAAATAATACATCAACATGGGCAGCAGTTTTCTCATCATCAAGGGCAGAAAATGGGGTTTCCTAAGAGAGATGAATCTGATTTTCAACAAGGAAAGCAAATTGCATTTTCTCCATCGCAGATCCAGAACCTGCCTACTGGATCACATTCTATTCAAATTCCACAGATTGGCATTCAGTCGGTTCATGCACAACAATTTGGTAATTCTTCTGGCAATACACAAACTGCGTCTCCGTTGGTTCAGATTCAGCAATCTGTAACTGATCATATGCACCGGCAACAAGTGAGGCAACAAATGGGTACTCCCATAGAGAATCAGGTGGGGCCAACAATGTTGCATAATCAACAATCGAGTGGACTTAAAATGGGGTATGAAGATCCTCATGGAAGATCTGGCAATGACTTTTACTTTAATGCCAACAAGGAAGGTCCAGTGATGCTTCCTCAACAACCAAAGCTGTCTGCAATCCCCATGGCACGGAATCAGCAGGTATGCACTTCTTATATTTTATTTAATTTAATTTTCGCATCTTGTAATTTAGACATAGTCTGTATTAATGGAACTAGTGGGCGAGCCTGTGGTGCAGCGGTTAAGTTGAACTATTCAAACTTGGAATCATCCTCTGCTGCAAAGCAGGGGTAAGGCTGCGTACATATGCCCTTCCAGACCTTGCATTAGCAGGAACCTCGTGCACTGGGGCATTGGCATATAAGTCATTTTCTACTGTTGAACAACAAGCCCTCAGTTATCCATTTTTTATTTATTTAATAGATAATTTGTGTGCTTGGGAGTCCCTGATGATTAAACAAACCAATATTTACTATGACTACAATTTTAGAGAGACACGAAAGCGAAAGACTATGGGGCCACGTCGCTCTTTTCTGTATTAATGGAACTAGATTTGTATGTGCTTTGAGTGTGACAGTTTGTAATATTTAATCCAGTCCTTAAAAATGTGATTCATTGTTGTGGTTATTTGCAAGTGAGAGGTTATTTAAATATTGATGATGTATTATCTATTTTTTATTCCAAAAAAGTATATCTATTTGTCATTAAAAAAATACAATAAGAATTTATGAATCTATCAGTGTTTCATGTCTCACTTATCCATTAAGAGTGTTTAGGTAACATAGTGTGTGGTGTGTTACTTTTGTAACAATTTGACTGAAAGGGGTATGGTGAAAATTGATGATAGGTGGATACCACGAAGTGAAAAATTTAGGTACCTAGGTTCAATCATAAATAGAGGAGAAATAGATTATGATGTTGCACAAAGAATTAAAATAGGGTGGATGGAGCGAATGTGTGTTTGGCATGATATGTGATTGACTCCTTTAAAGCTCGAAGGAAAATTTTATAGGAAAGTTATATGACCAGCGATGATGTTTGGAGTCGAGAAATCACCTTGGGTGTTGATGATTTACTATGTGATGATTTTATTGTAAAAGACCAAAGTCGCGGTATTTATTTCACTCGAGATTGGGTCTCTCTGCCAGGTGTTCTGCCCGTGGCTTCTGGGGGTTATTCACGTTTTCTGCACAGTGAAGAAATATCCTTTAAAAGAATTTGGTGTAAATGAAATGAGGATGTTTAAATGGATAAGAGGTAAAACTAGAAAAGATAAGACAATGAATGAACAAATTGGAGCTAATCTAGGAAAGGCTCTGATGCGTGATAAGTTGTTAGAAATTTGTTTGAGGTGGCATAGATATGTGCAACGGAGGTCTTTGAATATTCCAGTATGCATGAGTGATTTGATTCTGATTGAAGAAGCTAAAAGAGCCAGGGGTAGACCTTGAATGACTCTAGGAGAAGTTATGAGGACAGACATGTATATCTTAGGACTAATAACAAGTATGGCTTTGAATAGAGGAAAAAAGATTTGTGTAGCTGATAATTTTGTTGGGATGAGGCTGAGCTGATTTGAGTTTTTATCCATTAAGAGTGTTTGGAGCAGTTTTGTAGCATTGTTAACTTGCTTTTAAATTTTCAATTAAAAGTTAATAAAAGCAAAAAGTTGAATTACTTGTAATTGTTTAGATATGAACTGTTTTTGGCTTGAGGGTTTAAGATTGCAAAATC
This sequence comes from Macadamia integrifolia, assembly GCF_013358625.1. Classification (NCBI taxonomy): domain Eukaryota; kingdom Viridiplantae; phylum Streptophyta; class Magnoliopsida; order Proteales; family Proteaceae; genus Macadamia; species Macadamia integrifolia. Next base: position 11,591,947 of record NC_056565.1, read on the forward strand.
AAGATATAAATTGGTTAGATTTTTTCCTTTATGTTAAAAACCTAATTGCACATTGAATTATGATTTTTAAGATGACTCTGTGTGAATTGGACTTTTTTGGAGGGGTCTTTGTGCAACCATTGGATGAAACATAGGCTTAAATTTCCAAAGAAGTTGTAGGGCACCTGCGTGAATTTTAGTGAAATCAACCTTGACATTTTCTTAGGGGACTGATGGCAAAATTTGGAGCATATAAGAAAGATTTTCATATGGTATTTATTGATTTGGAAAAAGCTTTTGATAAAGTTCATCGAGAGTTAATTTGGCAAGTTTTAGAGAATAAAAATGTTTTGAGTAAATATGTGGACATAATTAGAGATGTGTATAAGGATGTAGTGACTAGTGTAAGAATTGTGAGTGGATAGGGTAGTGAGTTCCCAATAATAGTTGGATTACACCAGTGTTCAACCCCAAGCTCATATTTGTTTGCATTTATCATTGATGAGTTGTCTAGGGACATTCAAGATCATATCCCTTGGTGTATGATTTTTGCAAATTATATTTTTCTATGGTGAATAGAAAAATGCAATAAAAGAAGGCCAAAAGGGCATCAATCAGGGCCCACATGGCCTCATCAAAGAACTTCTACAGACCGGCTTGGATGCCCAACCTAGGAGGACAAATCGGTCCGAATTGGGAAGTCAACCACAATCTCTAACCCTAACATAAACACAACATTTCTTAGCTGCCAACACGAAGTAGCACCGCTGGAGAAGAGATAGCCACGATGGAGGAGTGCTGGCCTTACGGAGGGCCTTGCCCAAGCAGATGGGGTCTCCAAGGCGAAAGGGCGTCGACCTTTCTGAGGGCAACAACGGAGTGGCTGCCGACTGAGAATTTCCTAGCAGGTTGGTGTCAAAGAGGCTAACCAATAGACTAAAAGGCAAGTTCCCAGTAGTCGATAAGCCACCAGGGCAGGTAGCCAACGAGGGTGGAGGCCAACGTTGCGAGCAGGCGGACAAATCAAGCGAACCTAACATCTAGAATGGGAGACGACCAATGAGACATTGTGCTTTGCGAGAGGCGTACAAATTGGGTTGCAGGCAAGGTTCACGGTATCGGGTTTCGACCTCTGGGGAGACCAAAATTTCGGTGGAAACTTGGAAAATTTCGAAGATACCGGGGAATTTTCTTCGGTATAGTGGAAACTTAAGTTTCGACCCCCAAACAGTGTTTTTTTTTTTTTGTTTTTTTTTTTTGTCTGATTTTTTGTGTATAACTTATTTTAAACATTTCTAACACATTCACATAATTAGTTTCATAAGAAAAACACATAAAGTCTTACTTGTGTGGTGAACCAAAGGTTCGATAATCATTACGCTAGCTTGTTGGCTTAAATTCTGAAACTTTACTATATAATGACTATATATAGTCTACACTCTACATCAAAACATAAGACATAATCCGAATGATCTAAAATAGATAAAAATATTACATCATCAACAATTATCTATCAACACTGAACAGTAGTGACTCAATTACTCAACACTCGAAAGTAGTGACTCAATTCCAAGTAGAGTGTCTAGGCGGTTCCATCAAAGTAGTGACTCACTACCCTCAAGGCACGCATGTTATCTTTTCTAAAATTATTTAGTAAGCTATATATACCTTATATCATAAAAAATCAACAATAAACCACATCAAGTCATTAAAATCAACATTTAGCCACATCAAATCATAAAAAATCAATATTAAGTCACATTAAGTTATAACAAATCAATATTTAGAGAAATGCTCTTGTTCTATAATAAGTTTGATTGGTCAAATGATTTTTATTTTTACACGAGACTTTTTGTATTAGGTATAACATAAAATCATATTTTCAACAAGTGTAAGATTACTTAAATCTGAGTTGTAATGACATAGTTATGTTCCGGTCAAACTTATTTTAAAGTACGCGAATGTTGTTAAAATCACTTGAATGAAAATAATTTTAGGGATATCAAAACAAAAGATTATTTTACTGGACTTTTGGTTTTTAGCAATGTTTTAACATTATAGGTTCTATAAAATTTTCATAATTGAGAAAACCCCAGCATTTAATAGTTGTAAATCGCCTTTATAACCAAAATCTAGTTTTTGTTCTTGAACTGGTGGATTGACTTTTTATCCTTTAGGAATTTAATTTTTAAACTATTTTTATTGGATTTAAATTGGGGGTATTTCCTTATTTATGAATAATATCTTAAATAAATGAAATAACAAATATAAAATACATTTACTTAAATCATTTGACATAAATAAGTGCCAAAAAATGAAAATCTTCACTGTTTCCCCAAGTTTCCCACACTTGGGAGAAAAAATGCACAAGAGAAGGTCAAAATTTCCCATGTTTCGGTCGAAACATAAGAAACCTATCGAAACCAGGTCGAAACAGGTGATTTTTTAAAATCCCCCAAGGTTTCATTTCGACCTGGGTCGATAATTACGAATTTCACATGTTTCGCTCAAATTCTCGAACCATGGTTGTAGGCATGGCAAGCAGCCAACTAAGAGGCAGAACTGGAGGAATAGACGAGCTAACACACAGACCAAATGAGCCTGATGGCCAACTAGAAGGGTGGACAACAGGCCTGATGGGAGAGGCGTCGGACAGCAAGCTTGGGGGGGCAGCGACCAGAAGCAACTATCTCAGAAGGGGCCAGCACCAAGACATCTACATGCCAAGCGACGTAGGCAGCAGGCGGGAAGATGAGCCGAGTGGTTGCAACAACTTCAACACTGATTGAGATAACCGACGCTAGCAAGCGTGGGAGAAGAAGGGAAAGGGAGTGGAGGAGGAAGAAGGGAGAGGGTGAGAGAAGAAGAAGAGGAATAAGGGAGAGGGGAAGGGGAGATGCAAAGGAAGGGGAAGAAGAGTAGTGGAGGAGGGAGGGAGGGAGAAGAGAAGTGAGAGGGTGTGATAAGAAGAGGAAGAAGGGAGAGGGGAAGGGGAGATGTAGAGAAAGCAGAAGAGCGGAGGAAGATAGAGGGAGGGAGCAGCCCAGCCTAACGGCCAGGCTGCTTTAAGCGGCAACTTCCTTTGCTCTGTCTCTAGGGTTTTTAGGAGTGAGAGGGATGGTGCTCTTGGGGAGAAGAAATATTACCACAACCCCCAGGAGTGATTTGTAGATGATATTGTTTTGGTGGATGGCACAAATGTTGAGATAAATGCAAAGTTGGAATTTTGGTGGTCAACCTTGGGATCAAAAGGTTTGAAAACAATAGGACTGAGAGCGGGGTGGTGAAAATTGGTGATAGGGAGTTTTCACAAAGTGATAACTTTAGACACCTAGGTTCAATCATGAATAAGGGAGAATAGAGGATGATATTATAACAAGAATTGGAAGAGGGTGGATAAAATGGAGGGGTGCATTCAGAGTGTTGTGTGATCGATATATCCCTTTAAAATCAATGGGAAATTTTATAGAACAATTATACGACATGCAATGATGTATGGGGCTGAATGTTGGGCAGTAAATAAAAAAACAGTTAAACAAACTTAATGTTGCTGAAATGAGGATGTTGTGGTGGATGAGTGGTAAAGCAAGGAAAGATAAAATAATAAAAAAAAGAAGAGTAAATTAGAGCAAACTTGAGTGTTGCCCTTTTGCATGATGAGTTGAGAGTAACTCGTCTATGATGGTATGGACATGTGCAACGGAGGCAATGCAAATACATCACCACAAGCTTATTTTATTAGGAATAAGCCTAGGGTTGGGTTGTATACATGTTGGGCCTTTGGTCCATGAGATTTTCAATGTAATGGGCCTGAACCATGGGTAGTAAGTCTGCATATGGGATTTCTCTTAATAGTTAGTTTATTTCTTTAGCTATTAGTTAGTGGAATCCACATCAGCATAGGCTATCTTAGCTGAGTTCGGTTATAGGATTTCCCATTCCAACTCTAATTCTTATCTTTCTTAAATTCCACTTCAAACTTAAGTCATAGGCATGTTAGGATTCAATGTTTGGTTATGTTGAGTTTGTTTCCTATTCAATTTAGGTGATAGAGGCCAGAGGTCCTATAGAGAAAGGGAAGAAATCCCTGAGTAAACTTAGAGTTGTAGGGGAGAAGGGAGGAATAGCACAAAGGGGGGGGGGAATGGGTCACACGTCTTGCACGATACCCGGCACTAAAACCTTCAATTTAATTCGTTATTCAAAAATCTGTCTAATAACTTGGATTATATGCCCTTATATAATAACTGGAAATTAAAACTTAATTCAAATCTAAAGCTGAAATAGCAACTACTAAATACTTCCTCAAGTCTAACTAATAAAATAAAAACGAAATAAAACTCAAATTGGAAACTTCCTAATTGACTATCAACTATCCAAAATAAAAGATTGCAAATAATCCCCAAACAAAATCAAATCCTAAAGATCCTAATGAATCCAAAAATCCAATTGGGTCTGGTTCATCTTGGTTGAGATCTCCCAAAGTGTCAACCCGGTTCAATCTCGATTCTGCATCAACTCCCCCGATGTTGAGAAAAACTCGTCCACGAGTTTTAAAGAATGATAACAATAAAATCTCACGAACAGGGGTGAATTGCTCGTCGTCTGTATTGCGAACAAAGTCCATGATGTGAAGCTTTAGAGGTGCATTCAAGTCCAGAAAATTATGGGAAAGAACGAACTCATGATGGTGAACAATTGGCACTGCATTGATGTCCTTCATTACTTGATCCACAATTCTCACTTTTTGCTGTTATCTGTTCCACAGTAGGACGTTCTTCCACTTGTGTTGATACATCTGGTTCGTCTTGTGGTTGTACTTGGGGTATGAATTTCTTTGACTCAACCAATCCATGAAGATCAAAATTTTGACGCATGTGGTAAGCCTGGAGGGTGCACATATTGGTTTCACGATCAAGGATGTCTCGTTCATAGTTGTCACGACGTCAAATCGATCCAAGGCGATGGAGGGGTGGCTAATCAATTTGGTGATGAATTGCCCGTTATGGCGTTGCCATGGCGGTCAAATCGCCTATGTGTCATTTTTTATATTCCTTATTTTCTAAAGTTATTTAGTATGCTACTTTTTTATTTTCCCTATTTTTTAAAGTTATTTAGCATGCTACAAGCCTACAATATATACCCTATAACATATAAAACCAACAGTAAGCAACATCAAATCATAAAAAATCAACATAGCCATATCAAAATCACCTTGCATTTTACAAAAAATCGACCGCCTAGTGAATTAGGCGTGACCTAGCGCCCATGGCAGTGCCATGGCGATGCCTATCAGCCAATGGCGATCGCCATTTGTGAGTCACGTAAATCGTATCACTGCTATGAACTTCTTTTTCTGCCAGGACGTCAAATCGCCGCCTTGGCGATGCCTAGGCGACGCCATGACAATTATGGTCTCGTTGTTCCAACCAACGTCGACCCAATTTAATGATGCGTCGAGGAGAGTTAAACACTTCACAAAAAGCACCATCATAATAATGAGAAAACAGAAAATTCAACTAATACATCGTTTTTTGGCTGAAAAATAATCTGACCGGTCTTTGACAACATATCCACCACAGATCGTGAGACAAAATTGTCGTCTAGTCGTTCATTAATTAACAATTTAGCAGGCTTTCCATTGGGCAGGTGATCTCTGAACTTGAACATTCCATGACAATAATAAAAGGTCCAAATAAAAGGAGGGGCAAAATGGGAAATATATGGAAGTTTTAAAGAACAATGGCAGAATGGTGATTAAAAGAGATCTTTAAGTGAATGGAAATTCTGTAATATGTGGGTTATGTTTAGAAACACAATTGCAATGTATGTATAAGGGCAGACTTGGAAGTCTTGAAAGAATAACTCAGGTATAAAAGTAAAGTACGAGGCAATTCTGGAAATCGAAAAAAATGCTAAAGGAAAGAATAAGAGATCGTGGTTAGAAAGTAGGTTTACCAACCAGAGGGAGGGGTCTCTTACTCAGCGATGGAACCAGCAGCGATTGTTTCTCCAACAATGGAACATCAAGGTAGCAGCGGCATTTGGAGGAGGCGTGGACTGTGATGGAAATTTCAGGGAGGGTCGACTTCGAAGGAGGTGGCGACCTGCGGATGGAACTCCAAAACCAGTATGTTTTGTTTCGAAGGATTTTTTTTTTCTTTGCTGCTGTTGGAACCCTAGAAAAGGTGTTCGATTGAAGGAAGTTGGGAGAAAGAGGAGGGCGGTGAGATAGGGGGGTTGATTCTTCTCTGGACAGAATCAGTTTTTTTTTTTTTCTTGGCTGTTCTCAGTCTCGGCAGAAAATAGAACTGAGAATGGGAAGAACATAGGGAAGGAAAAGAGAATGAAGGAAGGATCATTCGGCTTTGATAGCTCTTGATGGAGGGCCTATACAGAAAGGGAAAAAATCCTTGAGTAAACTCATTGCAGGAGAGAAGGGAAGGATAGCACAAAGAGGGGGAAAAGGGATCACACGTCTTGCACCATACCCGACGCTAAAACCTTCAATTCAATGCATCATTCAAAAATCTGTCTAATAACTTGGATTACATGCCCTTATGTAATAACTGAAAATTAAAACTTGCCTAATTAAAATCTAATGCTGAAATAGAAACTACTAAATACTTCCTCAAGTCTAACTAATACAATTAGAAATGAAATAAAACTCAAATTGGAAACTTCCTAATTGACTATCAACTACCCAAAATAAAAGATTGCAAATAATCCCCAAACAAAATAAAATACTAAAGATCCTAATGTATCCAAAAGTCCAATTGTGCCTGGTTCATCTTGGTTGAGAAAGTGTCAACCCGGTTCAACCTCGATTCCGCATCATTAGGTGTCCCAATTGGTTGAGTATTGGTTAGGCCTTTCCTTTTACTGTCTAAGTCTGTTTTTGAGTTTTCTATATAAGTTTGTAAGTAGTCCAGCATTGTGCACAAATTTAGTGAAGGAAATTGCAGCTTTTGATTGCTTCTTCCTGCTTGAGGACATCTTTTGTTTGATCAAGAAAATTGCAGTTTTTGATTGCTTCTTCATGCTTAAGACATCTTTTGTCTGATCAAGAAACCCCTTGTGTTTGATGAAGGGCATTTATGTTTGATTCAATCAAACGACCTTGCGGTGTGAACCCTGGTTGTTATTTTCTGCTGGTCTTGTTCTGAAGCTGCTGATATACTACCGGATTTTTAATTCTTCTAGTTCTAATTCCATGTTTTTTGAGATTAAGCAATCCAGCCGTTAGAATGTGTCCAGATTTTGAGCAGTCCTTCTTCAACAGTAAAGAACTTGATCAGAATGCTGCCAGATCAGACCTGCTGATCTGGACATGTATTGAGTTTCCAATTCTGCTTTAAGTGGTAATCTGTCCATTATTAAGATAAATCAACTTCTGATTAATGATATATTTCTGCTACGTATACAACCCATATACAGAACTGATTTCTGAAGTTTATTTTTTATTGTTTCAAATTACTGTTTTTCCTTCTCCTAGGTCAAGTAGGATTTGTCCCAAATTTCAGATCTGTTCCTAATCTGAAATTAATCATTGAGAAAAAGATCGTGTATTATGGTACTGTTTTGATCCTTCAAATACAGTATTACATAGGAAGTCTGAATGCTGTAGCATGGAGAAGTGATTTATTTCAAATGAAGGAGCTAAAAGAACTAGAGGTCGGCCCAAAATAACCATAGGAGTTGTGAAAAAAGACATGAATAGCTTAGGCCTGGATTCTGTGCGTTGAATAGAGCTGATTGGAGAAATAGTTTCCATGTAGCTGACCTCATTTAGTTTGGATAAGGCGGAGTTGAGTTTAGAATTGTCAGCATTGTGATTTGTGGATGCAAATCATAGGCATGGTAAGGTAAGAGCCTATTGGAATGCATAAATTGGAAAAAATATCAATCTTTTCTATGTTCTCATTTTGTTCTGACCTAATAATGACAGTTGATGCAAAGAAACATGTGGGTTGCAGAACAGTAATTTATTTTTAAAAACAATGCTAAATTGTTTGGGACCTTCTAGTATGGAAGTTGAGAGCATGAAATATGAAGGATACAATTGTAAACCATAGCTTGGAGAAGAGAGGCTAAAAAAAGTCCAATATTCTAAAACTCTGAAATTGAGTTAAGGTACTTGGGTTTGTTAAAGCTTGTTCAAATTAGCATGAACATAATTGGAAATGGTTGTGCAAAAAAATGACCTTACCGTTTAGTGTCATGTCTCATAAGAAATCCATAGCTGATAAAGAGGAGAGTGGAAACAACAAAAATCATTAAGTTGACTAGGTAAATCATATCTGGTATGTAAGTTATTATGCACAAGAGCAAACTATTACAATATTGAGGATGGGTACTATGATGAAACTATAGCTGAATGATACTAGTTTAAAAAGGGGAGAGAGAGAATAACATGAGCCTAGAATATGTAGTTTTGTCCTCACATATATAGGTTTACAAGTGATGATCCAGTCTTATTTGCTTATTTGGAATGAAAATCTAACTCAAAATTTTCAGATTATTTGCGCATTTTGTTCAAAAACATGCTCATGTTCTCTCTTTCTCTTCAGACTCGCAGACATACGCACACTCGCAGAGACACAAGGCGACCAAATCTAACCCAACTTTTGCAGATTCCTTAACATTTTGTTTAAAAACATCGTACTTCCTCATTAGAAAGAGAATTAGAAAGAACAAATAGTGGTTTTCCTCCTCCTTTGTTTACTTTTCTTCTCCTCCCCCCCCCCCCCCTTATATATTTATAGGCAAAAATAACTCTACCCACTAGTGTGTTTCTACGCCTAGACACAGCGGGTGCAAAAATACCGTGCCGCCCCACTCTAAAGATGCTCTCACACTCCCTCCCATTGGCCTGTGCGCTGGCATACCTGTGTTATGTGTTTCTCTCTCTCTCTCTCTCTCTCAAAATCTTTTAAGCGTGTTGTAGAAGTTGGATCTGCATTATTTCTTACATTTGATACTATTGTTGCTATTTCACAACAGGAAAACAGGATGGATGGTGTTCCTCCTCATAATCCCAACCCTGGTCATCCTGGGGGATTGAATATTGTAGCAGGGCATGTAATGCCCAATTTGTACAATCATGCTGCTGGTGTTCAAGTTTTTTCTAATAGTGCAACAGTAAGACCTCCAAGGATGGTTGGCTCCTCAGATGTTGGAAATCTCTCACCTGCTGAAGTATACTGTCGACAAAATGAAGTTACTGCAACGGTCTGTGAATGCTTTACCTATTTTGGTTGTTCAGCTGTGTAGAAATTTATATCCGAATTGTCTCTTTACTTTTAGTTTTATTTATAGATCATTGCCTTAAATGACTGCTTCTACCTGAGGTTTCATGACCTGCATTATTTTCAAGTTAGTTCCTATTTCCTGGATACCAAATGTGATACAAATGCAATGGAAATGTGCAATGGAAAGAGAAGTTTTGTGATGTAAAGAAGTGGAAATGCTACTCTTGTATATAGAACTCCTTTCTAGAATCTGATGTAACCTAATCGAAAGCAATTTCATAACACGTAAGAAGCTTACTCCTAGGGAAGTAGGTGTGATAGTTTGGAGCCTATTTTGCTTTTTGCATCTTGATCTGTTGATTCTCCAACATTCTCTATTTTGAAAATATCCAGATTCATTTTGAAAATTTTGTACTCTTTAATATTGGGGAGGGGCCTTTTGGTTGAGCATGTGACTTTGTGAATTGTGATAAATGGCCGCTGCAGACATACACTTCAGTGTCATAGCTTAATGTTTATTTAGGGTGGGCGAAGGATGAGGGGAGAGGATGAATCATATTTAGTGGATCCTGCACTGACCGTTAGGTTCTGTTCAAGCAGTTGACAACAAATTGTTTTTGTTTACACAGCCTCCCTTAGGGTCGTACCTCTTCCTTAGGCTTAGATTCATTTCATAGTAGAAAATTGAAGTGCCAGTAAACAAAACAGCTATTACTGACAGACTTCCAAATGAATTTTGGAAAAGTCCTTTATCTCATTATTTTTCCTGCCCTTTTTTCCAAGCCTATGATTCATATTCTTGTTTGGGTTATTATGTTTAGATTTGATTGCCTGCCTTCTATATTCCTCTTGTTGATAAATCCATGTTAATATGCTGTGGTAACTTTTCTTTTGGTTGGATGGCCTTTTTAGTGAAGATTGTACTTTCTGTTTCTTAGTTTTATGTTTAATATTCTCTTTTTTCATATTTGTCTAACACTAACATTTCTTGATTGGATTAATAATATTGGTGAAGTGAAATGTGTTTCTCATGGGTTCAGTAGGATTTAATCTTTGGAATGACTTGTGACTTGGATTTGTGAAAAAATTGCTTAGGGTGACAATGTTCCTGCTCCCTTCATGACTTTTGAAGCCACTGGTTTCCCTCCAGAGATACTCAGAGAGGTACATTTTAGTATTTTACTCCTGTAATCAAATGTTCTAAATTTTCAGGTTGGTCAGCCAATCTATATGGTTGACAACTTACATTTGTTTATTTATTTATTTATTTATTTTTTCTTATTGCATTGAAGTTATTTTTACTCAACATTTATTGATGTTTAAACTCATCTATTTTCCGTTGTCGCAAGTGCGATATCTGCTCCAGTATTGGAGCATATGTCGTACGCTGCGTTGCTATGTGCATCCTGATACACAGCAACTGCTCTGTCCTTTGGGGGCTGCAAAATAAATAGTTGGAGCCTTTTCTGGACAGGTTGGGAGGGTGGTGGGCCCTGCTTCCAAATGACATGATGAGGGTGGGGTTTTCCTGCTACTTCACTCCGCCACATGGTCTGAAATGCCCCTTTTGCTGCCTCAAGTTGCTTCAGTAAGCGACTGCATACACATGGGGTTGTCTTTGGATTTTTATTTTCTTTACTATGCATGAGAGTGGGAAGTAAATTCTTATATTTTCTGATACGTGAATGATAATCTCTCTTTAGTAGATATTTTTATTTATGAGGGTTGTTTTCTTTTTCCCTTCTTGTTTCAGATACATCTTGCTGGCTTCTCTTCTCCCACGCCAATACAGGCGCAGACATGGCCGATTGCACTACAGAGTAGGGATATAGTGGCCATTGCCAAAACAGGTTCTGGGAAGACCTTGGGCTACATTATTCCTGCATTTATTCATCTGAGACAATGCCGAAATAACCCTCAGAATGGTCCAACGGTGTTGGTTCTGGCTCCTACACGTGAGCTTGCAACACAAATACAAGATGAGGTTATCAAGTTCGGCCGTTCTTCTAGGGTCTCTTGCACTGTGAGTCTCATGATTGTTGTTTCATATAATATTTGTTTCACACGTTTCATTCTTCTGTTCGCTTCTCACTGATCATATGCTCTTTTTTTTTTATGGCTCAATTCTTCCTTCAGTGTTTGTATGGTGGAGCTCCAAAGGGCCCTCAGCTTCGAGAATTGGATCGAGGGGCAGATATTGTTGTTGCCACCCCTGGTCGGCTCAATGATATCCTTGAGATGAAGAAAATTGACTTTCGTCAAGTATCTCTCCTTGTCCTTGATGAGGCTGATCGAATGCTTGATATGGGTTTTGAACCTCAAATCCGCAAGATTGTGAATGAGATTCCCCCACGTCGGCAGACTCTCATGTACACTGCAACCTGGCCCAAGGAGGTCAGAAAAATTGCGGGAGATCTACTTGTTAATCCTGTTCAAGTGAATATTGGCAGTGTTGATGAGCTTGCAGCAAACAAGGCCATCACACAGGTATGTTATTCATATTTGTCAAATAGTTGATTGAATTTACAGCTCCAATCATGAAAGAGATTACAAGGTACCCATCTGATGGATCGTGGGATGACCTACCTAGAGAAGAAATATGCACCTGGACCTGTCATTTGATTTCATTGATCCTGTCCAGAAGATCTGGCAGTCGAAATTAAGGCCTGATTGAATGTTCTCTCCAGATTTGCTAATGTGAAAATTAGGCAGTGGTTTGGAGGGACAACAAACTGAAATTACTTATTTGGATAGGTATATTTGTAACAGGGTTCGTGTAGCTGACCCATTTGTATGACAAGGATTAGTTGAGTAGCTATTTATGCAACTACTTCCCTCCTCATCACCCCCTCCAAAAAAAGAAAAGAAAAGTAAAGGCACTAATAATACCCTCTCCTACAGAAGAACACAGAGCCATGTTCTGTTATTCTTCAATCATTCCCCCAGCCCAAGAAACAAATTTCTGCCTTCCTTTCCCTTGTTCTTATATCATTCCTTGTGTTCACCTCAATTTTGTTTTTGAACCTGCAGTATGTTGAGGTGGTCCCGCAAATGGAGAAGCAGAGACGCATAGAACAGATTCTTAGGTCCCAAGAACGTGGGTCAAAGATAATCATCTTCTGCTCGACGAAGAGGTTGTGTGACCAGCTTGCACGCAGTATTGGCCGCAATTTTGGTGCTGCTGCAATTCATGGAGACAAATCTCAGGGTGAGAGGGACTGGGTTCTCAATCAGTTCCGCAGTGGGAAATCGCCAATATTGGTTGCCACAGATGTGGCTGCTCGAGGTCTTGACATTAAGGACATCAGGTTCGATGATCCCTGTTTAGTTCTTTGGTTATTATTTTCGATGATACCTATTTTTTTTTTCCCTCTTTAATCCAAAATTTTGTTGGAAGTTTAGACATTGATTCATATGATTCCTGTTGGGTTTTGGACACCATTTTGTATTATCATCTCATTTAACGAATTTTTGGTGGTTGTGTTCAAGGGTTGTGATTAACTATGATTTCCCCACGGGAATAGGAGATTATGTTCACCGCATTGGAAGAACTGGGAGGGCTGGTGCAACAGGGGTATCATACACCTTCTTCTCTGATCAGGATTGGAAGTATGCAGCTGATCTGGTAAAGGTTTTGGAGGGTGCCAACCAGCGAGTTCCACCTGAACTGCGAGAGATGGCTGTACGTGGTGGGCCCATTATGGGAAAGGGGCGGGGTGGGATGGGTCGTCGGGATTCTGGTGGTGGGCGTTTTGATTCCGGTGGTGGGCGTTTTGATTCTGGTGGTGGACGTTGGGATTCTGGTGGTCGTGGTGGATCGAGGGATGGTGGCTTCAGTGCCCGTGGTGGGAGGAATGACTTTTTTGGTGGAAGGGGAAACCGGGGGCGGGGATTTGGTGGTCCTGGTAGTGGTCCAGTTGGTTGGGGAAGGCATGAACAGGGACCACGTGATCGTTACGACAGTGTGAATGGGAGGGGGCGATATGATAACAGAAGATCAGATAAGTTTCGTAGAAGTTATGGCAGGAGTCGTAGCCAGAGCAGGAGTCGTAGCCCAAGCCGAAGTTGGTCCCGTAGCAGGAGCAGGAGCAGGAGCAGGAGCTGGAGCAGGAGCCTCAGCCGAAGCCGGAGCCGGAGCCGGAGCTATGAAAGATATGAGAGGTCACGTGGACAGAATCGTGACCTTGGTTCTAAGGAACCGGAATATGATGCTGGCCCCGAAGAATCGAGGTTGTCCCCCATGTCCCCTGGAGCAACTCAAGGTGGCACAATCTTGGGAATTGAGCCTGCAATTCAGCTCCCAATAGGTGATAGCACTGGATCTGGTATCCTGTGATGTTAGGTGAGCCAAGTTACCAGCCACCTACTGAACTGTAAGGTGCGCTACAGATTTTTTTGCAGTGGTTCTTACTGCTGTTTGATGGTGGTCTCTTTGGTTATTGTGGCAGAAATGGAGTCCCAGATCGTGGGGCTGCCAATGTGAAAGAATCATCATAGGTTATCAGGACTTTAACATTACTGCTGTGGCAACCAACATGGTTTTCTGGTGCTTGTTAGTTAGCATACTTTGACCGAGATTTCATCTTGTGAGAGACGCAGGTGTTTTGAAGCAGGAACAGTTTGGCAGGTTGAAGTACATTATTGAAGAATGGCAAAGGGGAAGGCAGGAGAGCTGGTGCTTCTATTTGAATTTGCCTCGGAAATGTATGACCTTAGGAAAGTAAAATTTGCCTCCCTTAAGAGCTTAAAATGGTTTTTATTAATGGCTATAAGAACCTAATATACCTGAAAAAGTGAATTCTTTATGAACGAATAACTCAAATGTTTAACCAATTTTCACCCATCTCAGTTCATTGAAAAAAAAAATTGTTCCTATCACATCCTGTAAAAAAGAAATAGTAAGTGAAAAGAGCCTTGCTATGACAACCTGAGGTCCTTACAGACTTGCTACCCGGTGTCCTTACAGACTTGCTACCCGGTATCTTCTTATGGCTGAAATGATGATGACCATGGGGCCGACCGAAACAAGAGAATATTTGGTTTTGTTTTTGTTTTTGTTTTTTTTTTTTGTTTCTCTGAAAAGAAAAATATCATTTATAAACGAAAAAGAGAATGGACATCATTATAAGACATTGGGTGGGGAATAGAGGTTTTCCCAGTTAAGATTACAAAGTTGTGAGAGTGAGAATTCTTCTATTTGGGGAGGGTCTTGTGTATTGCCAGCCCTTTTGTTTTGGTTTTTCAGTGCAAATGCCGACCCTTTTGCTAATGGTAAAATAGGCCTCTCAACTTTATCAAATGTTTGAAACAGAATTTTTTTCTTTTATGACAGTGAAGTGGACAACCATGATTCCTTCTTGTTTGGTACACCTATTTATCCTCTAATATATAGCATATCCTCCAATTTTTGTCTTTGCCATGCCGTTTGGGGGAATTTCCCATGCGTTACCAATGGTGAGTCGGTAATAAATGAGAGAAGGTTTCACATGACATAACTTTGGGGAATCTCCCATACGCTTTTTATGTTTTTGGGTTTTTTCGGTAGAAGGGTATCTCTCATGCCTTACAGGGAGAGAGAGACAGAGAGAGAAACATTTTTCAGTATAGGCAAGTGTTATCTATCCGAGAGCCCTGTGCTTCTTTTGGGAGGGGCATGGTGGTCATTATGCACTCCCTCACAAATATTTTTTCTATTTATTTAAATTAATTAAAAAAACATGCAATAAGGCAAAGGTCACACTGCTTATTTAAACATCCCCTCTCTCTTCCATCCAAAGAGTGAAGGCAAGATTGTACACATACATAAATGTGCATAAAATATTTTATTAATATGAAATAAATAAATAACAAATTTTAAACGTCTGATTGGCTGATTCTCTCAATGTTAGATTTTTTTCCCCTCAGAGTTTGGGCACTATTTTAAAAATGAGAAATGAATTGGTTCCCATTTTGATTGAATACTAAGACTATGTTTGGTTGCAAGAGAAATTTAAATGGAAGGAAAGTCAAATTTTCAAACTTAAGAAAAAAACTTTTTTCCACCTGAATACATAATTTGAGCCATACTACAAATTATGCTTCAATGCAAAATTGTGGGGTGATTTTTTTTTTTAATGGAAAAACCATATAGTTTTTTAAGATAAATCACTTTTAAATTATTTAAAAATATAAATTTTAGAAATAAATAAAAAATAATAAAAAAGGTTATAGTTTTTCACTTCACCACTCTTATGTTTAACTAAACAATTTAATAGGAAGAATCACTACACATGATTAGGGTAACCAAACAGTTTTACAGTAAGATCACTACACAGATTTAGGATAACCAAACAGTTTTACAATAAGAATCACTATACAGATTTACAGTAACCAAACAGTTTTCAGGCAAGAAACATGTACCAGACTCAAGGCAACCAAACGATTTTTCAACAAGAAACACGTTTCAGAAGAATGTCCATCAAAAGATGGACATCCATATCCGATACATACACCATTTGACTTATCGAAGCAAACACCCCCTTAAATTCCCCTTGCAATCAAATAGAGCCCAAACTATTACATAACAATTAGAACAAAACATTCAAATGTAACAGTCAAGGCTGAATCACTTACATCACTCCTCGAAATGTTTTACTCCAAGAAGAAAATGAAAATTTTATAAAAAACATAATTACAGTGTGCAAATGCATGTTAAACATGGAGGAGATTAAATAGAAAATTGAGGAAAAACTGAATATGCACATTATAAGTATGTTTAATACAAAGCAAGAACCTATGGGAACCATCTTGTCGGGGGAAAATCATCAACCTGGCCTTTGATCCATCTTGAACACTTGGGAGGAAAAGAGATAAGAGAAAGACCTTTAAAGAATCGCCACCTAGGTTAAGACCTAGTTAAGTCATAATTAACTCCAAAATATGATGAATGGAAAACAGAATATTTAGTTGTGGAAGCTCAGGTGGGCCTTCCTAATATTCATCATACCTAAGCTTTGCAATGAAAGGGGCAGGAGAGTGTAATCCTTTGTCTTTGGAATGAAACGGTCGTATCTGATATGGGTTCTTTGGAAGCATCAAAATATTGTTGTCTTGTGACACTTATCCAAATTTACTTGCTCCTTTAAAAGCCTCTTGATGTTTTTTAGCCGAAGGATGTTTTGCTTCTGCTTGTGTTGTGAAACAACCAGGCCCCATCCTTGTGATGGGCTCTCACTTGCAAGCAGTTTACAGTTCAATCATTTGCTGCTATTTTCTGATTTTCAGGAGACAATGATAAAGGGTCTAGACAAGTCTGCTTCTGCATTAGATTGAGCTTCTAATCTCTTTGATGAGGAATTTTTTTTTTAGGTTCCATTTAGTTGCAAGGGAATAAAAGAAAAGGGAAGTGAAATTTTTATACTTAAGAAAGAAATGTTTATGATCATTACTCCGTGACTATATCATTAACTTCAAATCATTCCATATATGATTATTAAATTCATTTTACTATGAATCCAAAACCCTTTGTTATTACTCTAAGGAAGGAAAGGTTACAACTCATGTTTTAAAAGAGAAGGTGCCTAGATCTTATCTGGTTACAACTTACTTGGATTTGGCACATGGTGTTACTAATTTGGACTCTAATCAATCAGATGACAAGCTTGTCACTTAAGATATGGAAGAAAAGGAGGCTCCTATGGTGGCTTATTGAGATATGGAAGATAAGGCTGAAGAATGGATCCAAGATTTATTCTCTTCTAATGATGTTAAACTCAAGAGAAAAAAAAAAAAAAAGAAGAAGAAGCATTAACCATATCACCAGCCCCCTCTCCATGGGCAAGACGAATCTTTTTGGAGTATTGTAATCTCGACAATGAAACCTCTATGATCGATTGATAATTAGTTAGTCCAACTAGATGATGTTGAGACTTGGACTGCAAATGTGGATGATAATTCCATTCGATGTGTAGTCAAATTGGAGTCAGATGAGAGAAATTCATTCCTTCATATTTTGGATTGACGTGCAACCTCCTTAGTTGATACTTCTCAAGTGAAAGATCCTAAGTTGAAAGATACTGAGGAAATTCAGAAGGAGCTTCTTTGAGAAGACACTCAAATCTCTACTATGCATAGAGAGAGCAGTCATTGTATTCTCTTTGCCCCTTATTTTCTTCGTTTATCTGAGTGAAAAATTTGATGCCTTTTGGATGATCACAATATGAGCATTTTTATTTGGTACTTGACTTGATATTTTTTTTCTTTTTCTCGTTGTTGGTCTGGGGCCTAGTTCCTCTTGATGGCATCTTAGCCTTATAATTTTCTTTTCTTCGCATTTTAATATAATTAACCATTCATCCGAAAAAAAAAAGTTAAGCATGAAATTTTCACTTCACTCCCCCTTAAATATCCCTTGCCACCAAACATATTCTTAACTCTTCTATTTGTGAAAGTAATGTTTTGTTACATTCCTCAACAGCTAAATTAGGAGACCGAAAAATAATTTCTAGAGCTTCTTCTTTGTTTTTATCCAAACAAACGACGTCAAATTTCCACGTCAATTTGATCATTCAACCTTCTACTGCTCCCTTATATGTCAATGCACCCCTCATATAGTCATAGTCATGTGCACCTCTTATTATTTCTTATTTTTATTTTTTTTATGTTTTGTTTTGCCATCAACCTATAAATAATGATCAAGACATATCAATTCCCATTATTAGCTCAAAATTATCCTAAGGTAGCTTCTAGAATTGACTAATTTTATGAATTTAAAATAATAATAATAATAATAATTTAGAGCAAACAACGTGATAAGAAGACACAAGTTGCCTCACTGGATCCCAAAAAATGCCATATTTTACACATCACCCTTGACTAAATTAAACTATATGATAATATATATTAAAAAGAATTTTGTCCCTTTATCATGTCTTATTAGGAGAAATAATTTGTTATCATCAAAGACCCTTAAACAACAAAATACTCTTAGTAGACAAACTTAATGATAGTATTTAAAAGAGCTGTCATACATTCAATTTCCATTGGATGTGGAAATTAGAGGTTGTATTCTCTATAGATGAGCTGAGCTACTTACACTATTAAATACTAAGAAAGGATATTCACATCTTGATTCGAAAATGAAATGTAGGCCATAGTTATAGAAATCAGATCGGTGGTTGAGCAATTGAATTAAAGCAACATTGGATATTAAATCGGACCAAAATGGCCGATTGTGTTAGTGTTCTACATGAAAGGAGGAATTAATAATTCCATATGTGAGTAACCTGATGTGAAGACTTAAATGTATTTAGGCACCCTTAATTTTTTTTAACAGTTAACTTTTATGAATGAGTTTTGCACAAGAAAAAATCTATTTCATGATAATTGATTTTTGGATTCGTGTTTTAATTGGGTAAGAGAAACATCATACTTCTTTTGAGAAGAGGTTGAATCACTTACATCACTCCTCCAACATTTAGAAAAAAAATAAATGATTAATTCAGTATGCATGTCAAACATGGAAGAAATCAACAAAACAATTGGGCAGTATAATAAACAATTACACTGTAATAGGTTGTGGCTTCCATTGGTCATTTTTATTCCGTTCCACATATGGCAAGAGAGAAATCACAGAAGATTTGATGAGACCTCCATGACTGAACCCAAGATTCATAAATTAATTTTGAAGGACCTCAGTGACTTCTTAGTGGTTCAACCAGTGCAAGTTAAATCAGTTGTAGATCTTCTCTTGACAAAAATGCTGAACCTATCCACATCCCTACCTCGTGCTAGGAGTATTCAGGAATTACGCTGGGCGGCCCCATTTAATGGATTTTTCAAGTTCAACATAGATGGATGTTCCCTTGGAAATCCAGGTCATTCAAGAGCCGGCAGTATTATCAGGGATGGGAATGGATCCAATAGGATCTGCTTTGCTATATATGAAGGTGTTTGCTCCAATTTCATGGCTGAACTTGCAGCCTTTTTTCATAGTCTGAAATTTATGGTTGGGAGAGGCTACAATAAATTATGGATTAAGTGTGACTCCCAATCAGTAGTGACCTGTATAATAAATCAAAAAATCCCTTGGTGTTTTCAGCAACAATGGCGATTCTTCAGACATTACCTCGATAGCTCGGAATGGGTGATAACTCACTGCTACAGAAAGATAGATTCAGCTGCTGATAAATTGACAAAACATGCTGCTACAAGTTGTTCCTCAAACACATGGGAAGTTGCTCCGAACTTTATTATTTCTGGTCTACAATGGGATTGCCAGAATAGGCCTAGATTCAGATTCTTGTAATCTTTTGATTTCATTTTGCTTTCTTTTTTTTCTTTACTGATGGCAATGCCGAAGATGGAATAAGTTCTCAAAAGGTTCTTTTTGTATCATTCTCTATTTTTACATAGTATTATACTTTTGCTGACCATTAACACACACACACAAAAAAAAAAAAAACAATTGAAGAGGCGTAGATATGGGATTAAAGAGTGATTTGAAGCAAATATGTGTGCTGTTGAATACAAACAAAGCCTTGTGAGAACTATCTCATCAAGAGAAAATCATTAAGCCGGCCTCTCAGTCTCTGACCCATCTTGAGCCCTTCGGAGGAAAAGAGATAAGCCAGTGTGATCTTTAAGGAGTTACCACTTAGGTTAAGGCTTAGGACCCATAATTAACTCCAGATATGTTTCAAAAGGGACTAATCAAACCATTGTTTGGGTACACCTCAAGCTATGATTTGGGGAAGGTGTTAGACATCCCAATCAGCATGACTCGAGCCCGACTTACTTACGTGATTGACGTTAATATCATGAATGTAAAATAGAAAACATTGGTAGTATCTGTATTCATATACTTCATATCAACTAGAAACAAAAATATGCTTACGAATGTCTCCGCTGGACTATTTGCAGGATGTATCTCGAATGTAAAGATGCTTTGATCGTCTGAAATGTAGTAGAATGGAGCAAATTTCGTATAATCAATAGGGTTCTTAGTATCGGTATTGAATCAGCCCGATCATATCAATATCAATCGAGACTAATACTGATTCCTGGGCAACTATGGACCATGTACCCATATTGATCAGGGGTAAAATCATCTAACCTATTCTTTTATTAGAAATATGGGTTTTTTACACCGATCCAAGCTGATACAGCCTAATTCCTGATGTTTAAATCCTTGCTCATCATAGGCTAATGTTCCTAACGATGGCATCCATGGCATTGGAATTTGTTCAAGTAATTGGCTTCGAGCCATAATAGGCAATGTAATCTATTATAATTTAGGGGTGTAAATTTGGTCCTGTCGGCCCGAACCCGCCATGGCCCCATCCTGAGCCCGAGCATGTGTTGGGCTTAGATTGTTGACCCTGAGGGAGGGTTGGGGTTGAAAAACTCTGATCCTGAGGGCAAGTTAGGGTTGAAAAACTTTGACCCTGAGTCAAGGTTGGGCTGGGTCAGACCGGACCTAGGTTGAGGCCTAGGGTTGAGTCCAACCCAGCCTAGCCTAGCCCGATTTTAACCCTGTTTTATAGAATACGATTTATATAATGTGCTATTGACTCAATGTGTTATATTTAACTAGATTTTGTGCCATATTTCTTGAGGACATGGAATTTATCTTTGTTTGACATAAATAGATTTTGGAGATGGATAATTATTTTTGTATGATCTATTGATATTTAAGTACTATTAGGGCGTTAGATGTGAATAATCATTTAACTAGGCGCACTTCAATAATTTTAATTGCATATTGTGGTGTTTTTTTTTTTTTTTTTTTTTTTTAACATAAGACACAAATGGCAAAAGTATGATCAATCAGGTTCCGCCAGATCCAAATGAAAATCAGGGCCAATCAGAGCCAACTTGGCCCTATTTCAGCCCTATATTGTAAGTTCAATTAACTGCTAAAACCCTAGTCGTCATTACTAAATATAGCATAATTAAGCTTCCTTTCTTATTCATATCCTCATGTAGCGCTATTCAATCAATCAAGTATTTTTTTCTAGAACCTAAGGGTGTCAATCGAGACGGTTTCAATATTCAGGATGGGTATCAATTGGTACCGGTGCCAAAGGTGCCAATCCCAGTATCGTCCCATTTAATTAATGGGAACAGACCTATATCCTAGTCCTATTTACTAGCGGGACAGGACGGTACCAATTCCTAAACAGTTCCAAGGACTGTGGAAAAGGGAGAAAAGCTTCAATGGTTCCTAACGAGATGATTCGCCTCTTAGTTTTGTGGATTTTTCATTATTATGAGATCTATGGTAACTTAGTTTATATAATAAACTAAAATACAAAACCATATCAATTTCATGGCATTAATTCTTCAAACTATCTAAGATCACATGTAAACTTTTAAAGAAAGTACAAACGACAATCTAATAAACAAGTCCCGGCATAGCTTTAGTGCTGTCACCAAACTAGCTTATGGTAATAAAACTAAAGGTACATCAACTAAAACCACTATTGGAGAAAATATCACTGAATTATAGCCATAAAATTTGAGCAAGAGAAAAAATTTATATATTTTGAAACGGTACTGGCAGTTCTGGTTCTATCATATACCTAATTGGTATTTTGATACTGGTCCCATTGGGAGTCTTGTCTCAGAACCGTCCCGTCCCATTTATTATTCAGTACCAAAATCAGATCTCAATAGCAACCCATCCCATTTATTAATGGGACGGTTCGATATCGAGTTTTAGCAGGACGATGATAGCGCGAATGCGCGCTTCTTTCCTTGCAGGATCCATTGTTCTAACACTTCTCAAAAAGCAGTTTAGCACTCTACGGTGCTCTTGAATTTCATTTTGCAGTTGCCCCATTTCGGTGGCAATTGCAGAAAGCCTAGTTGCAGCATCCATAGCCATACGTGCTAGTACTAAATTTCTTTGATTTGAATTTGATGAAGTGAAGACACTTATCAAGCCTCCATGTATAGAGTGGTAGAGTAATATCGCCATTCTCGATTTTTGTCCCAAATTGACACCATTACGAGAAGCTACAAAAATAAAGAAACCATTTCAATGGAAAATGTTCTTTTATGTTCTCTTACAAAAAGAAAAACATGTTGTTCGTTGATATTCATTGATGATTTCAATAGAGTTTAGCTTATTGAATCCAAAAACCATCAAAATCATGGTCTCTGGTACTTTGAATCGGACTCGGCTGCTGTGATGTCTACAGTACAGAGTAATCATATTCCGTAGTTCATTCTCCAAAGATGGCTATTTGTCCTCCCTTTCTTGGAGTCTATTCCCTGGAAGATCTTTTACTGCTTTCGTGAAGCAAATCCGATTGCGGATTTCCTTGCTAAGAAAGCTTCCAAATCTGGGGTTTCAGAATTGTTGGTGTCTTTCCCAAAACACATAGTTGTTTACTTGGAAAATGATGTATTGGATAGGCATAGACATCCATTCTACTAAGGCACTGCTTGTTATTTATACTGATGACCATGCCAAAGGTGGAGGGTTCAAATTGCTCTAGTGGGTTCGGCCTGTCTTTCTTTATTTTGAGCTTTTTTGTTCTTTCCTCTTTTTAATGAAATAATCTTTTAGTGAAAAAAAATGCACCCCTCATATGGTCATACTCATTTGCACCTCTTATTATTCCTTATTTTATTTTTATTTTTTTATGTTTTGTTTTGCCATCAACCTATAAATAATGATCAAGACATATCAATTCCCATTATTAGCTCAAAATTATCCTAAGGTAGCTTCTAGAATTGACTAATTTTATGATTTTTAAAAAATAATAATAATAATTTAGAGCAAACAACGTGATAAGAAGACACAAGTTGCCTCACTAGATCCCAAAAAATGCCATATTTTACACATCAACCTTGACTAAATTAAACTATATGATAATATATATTAAAAAAAAATTCGCCCCTTTATCATGTCTTATTGGGAGAAATAATTTGTTATCATCAAAGACCCTTAAACAACAAAATATTCTTAGTAGACAAACTTACATGAAAGTATTTAAAAGAGCTGTCATACATTCAATTTCCATTGGATGTGGAAATTAGAGGTTGCATTCTCTATAGATGAGCTGAGCTACTTACACTATTAAACACTAAGAAAGGATATTCACATCTTGATTCGAAAATAAAATGTAGGCCATAGTTATAGAAATAAGATCGGTGGTTGATCAATTGAATTAAAGCAACATTGGATATTACATCGGACCAAAATGGCCAATTGTGTTAGTGTCCTACATGGAAGGAGGAATTAATAATCCCCTATGTGAATAATCTAATGTAAAGACTTAAATGTATTTAGGCACCCTTAATTTTTTGAACAGTTAACTTTTGAGAATGAGTTTTGCACACGTAAAGAAAAAATCTATTTCATGATAAGTGATTTTTGGATTCATGTTTTAATTGGGTAAGATAAACATCATACTTGTTTGAGAAGAGGTTGAATCACTTGCATCACTCCTCTAACATTTAGAACCAAAAAAAAAAAAGAAATTAAACCACTTACATCACTTCTCGAAATGTTTTACTGCACAATTGGATTGAAAAAAAAAAAATGATTAATTCAGCATGCATGTCAAACATGGAAGGAATCAACAAAACAATTGAGGAACAACTGAAGTGGCGAAGATATGGGATTAAAGAGAGAGATTTGAAGCAAATATCTGTGCGGTTGAATACAAACAAATCCTTGTGAGAACCGTCTCATCAAGAGAAAATCATTAAGCCGGCCTCTGACCCATCCTGAGCTCTCGGGAGTAAAAGAAATAAAACAGTGATCTTTAAGGAGTTGCCACCTAAGTTAAGGCTTAGGACCCGTAACTAACTCCAAATATGTTTCAAAAGGGACTAATCAAACCATTGTTTAGGTGCACCTCAACGTATGATTTGGGAAAGGTGTTAGACACCCCAATCAGCATGACTTGAGCCCGACTTTCTTATGTGATTGACGTCAATATCATGAATGTATAATAGAAAATATTGGTAGTATCTATATTCATATATTTTATATCAACTAGAGACAAAAATGTGCTTACAAATGTCTCCACTGGACCATTTGCAAGATGTATCTTGAATGTAAACATGCTTTGATCGTCTCAAGTGCAATAGAATGGAGCCAATTTCATATAATCATCAGGGTTCTAAGTATTGATATTGGATCGTCCCGATCATATCAATATCAATCGAGACTGATATTGATACCTGGGCAATGATGGACCATGTACCGATATTGATCAAGGGTAAAATCATCAAAAACCAATTCTTTTATTAGAAATATGGGTTTTTTACACCGATCCAAGCTGATATAGCCCGATTCCTGATAATTAAATCCTTGCTCATCATAGGCTAATGTTCTTGACGATGGCATCCAGGGCATTGGAATTTGTTCAAGTAATTGGCTTTGAGCCTTAATGTATTCTTCATTGCTAGTAGTCACTGGTACATCAAGAAAGCAATGTAATTTATTATAATTCAGAGGTGTAAGTTTGGCCTATTGGCCCGAACCCACCATGGCCCCATCCTGAGCCCGAACATGGGTTGGGCTTAGATTCTTGACCTTGAGAGAGGATTAGGATTGAAAAACTCTAATTCTGAGTGCAGGTTAGGATTGAAAAACTCTGACGCTGAGTCAGGGTTGGGCTGAGCCCGACCTAGGTTGAGGCCTAAGGCTGAGTCCAACCCGGCCAGCCCAGCCTAATTTTAACCCTGATTTATATAATGTATTATTGACTTACTGTGTTATATTTAACTAGATTTTATGCTATATTTCCTAAGGACATGGAATTTATCTCGTTACCAATAAAAAAAAAAAAAAAGAATTTATCTCTCTTTGACATACTTAAATGGATTTTGGAGATGGATAATTAATTTTGTATGATCTATTGATATTTAAGTATGATTAGGGCATTAGATGTGAATACTCATTTAATCAAGCGCACTTCAATAATTTTAATTGCATATCATCATCATCATCATCATCATCAATGCATAGGATACAAATGGCAAAAACATGGTCAATCAGGTTCCACCAAATCTAGATGAAAATCGGGGCCTATCAGGGCCAACCCGGCCCTATTTCGCCCCTATATTGTATGCTCAATTAACTGCTAAAACCCCATCCTTCATTACTAAATATAGCATAATTAAGCTTCCTTTCTTATTCATGTCCCTTCTATGATATTTTGTAAAGTCTTCCCATAAATATTTCCCATTGATTAAGGGATTATCCTATCGTTGGGCTATTCAATCAATCAAGTATTTTTTTTTCTAGAACCTAAGGGTGTCAATCGAGACGGTTTCAATATTCAGGATGGGTATCAACTGGTACCAGTACCAAAGGTGCCAATCCCAGTATCGTCCCGTTTAATTAATGGGAACAAACCTAGATCCCAATCCCATTTACTAGTGGGATGGGGCGGTACCGATTCCTAAACGGTTTCAAGGACTGTGGAAAAGGGAGAAAACCTTCAATGGTTCCTAATGAGATGATTCCCTTAGTTTTGTGGATTTTTCATTGTCATGAGATCCAAAGTACCTTAGTTTATATAACAAACTAAAATACAAAACCATATCAATTTCATGGTTTTAATTCTTCAAACTATCTCAGATCACAGGTAAACTTCTAAATAAAGTACAAATTGACGACAGTCTCATAAACAAATCCGGAATAGCTTTAGTGTTATCACTAAACAAGTTTATAGTAATAGAACCAAAGATCCATCAACTAAAACCACTATTAGAGAAAATACCACCCAAATATATCAAACTATAGCCATAAAATTGAGCAATAGAACAAAAATATACATTTTGAAACGGTACTGGCAGTTATGGATCTATCTTGTACCTAATTGGTATTTCGGTATTGGTCCCATTAGGAGTCTCGTCTCAAACCTTCTCGCCCCATTTATTATTCGGTACCAAAATCAGATCTCAATACCGTCCTATCCCATTTATTAATGAGACAATTCGATATCGAGTTTTAATTGGACAATTCCCAATTTTGATCCCAAATTGACACCCTTGCTAGAAGCTACAAAAATAATGGAATCATTTCAATGGAAAATGTTGTTTATGTTCTCTTACAAAAAGAAAAACATGTTGTTGGCTGATATTGATTGAGGAGTTCAATAGAGTTTAGCTTATTGAATCCATAAACCATCAAAATCACCGTCTCTGGTACTTTGACTCTAAAGATAGTAACCTTAATTAAATCACCGCTCCATAGCACATGTCTATGTTAAACTCCCACAACATCTTTTTTCTGCCCCATGGTTTTGTCCTTACCAACCTTCACTGTTTTCTTTTCCTTTGCTTACTACTCATCTTACAATTAATCCCATCGCCTTGAATCACTACCTTCTTTGTATACTAAACGAAGTGGCATATAATTTTCATAAATTAAGGGTGCCTTCAAGAATATTTCATAAATTATAACTAATTTAATACAAATATTTTGTTATCTATATAACATAAAATATGATATTTCTAGAAATCACAAACAAATCTGAATCACACATTTATACAATTTTTTTAATCTAAATTACATGTGACATTTTTCAGAAATCACAAGACTATTGGACGTTGTTATCTAAGGCTTCTAGAATATTTCTAGGATATGAATTTTATGAATGAAAGTAGTAAGTTAGAATAAGGGCGAGAAGAAGGAAATGTTGCCTCACTAGATCCATGAATATGGCATATTTTACTCATCAACATTGACTAAAATCAAACTCATATAGCAAAATTTTCTCATTGGAGAAAACTTATTCTTTGATAAATTTTAAAAAAATTATATAATAATATTAAAGGAAGAGTCCATATTAAAAAGAGCTGTTGTACATTTAATTTCCATTGGATGTAAAAATTAGAGGTCGCATTCTCTAAGAAATCGGATATTCACATCTTGATTCCCATATTGAACGAAGGCCATGGTTATAGAAACCAGACCGGCGGCTGATAAACCGATGAATTAAACCAACATTGGACACCAAATCGGACCAATATGGCATATTGAACTAAGAAAACTAAGAACATGTTTTGTTCATCTTGGAAAAGGACAAAATGGGATTATTCAAACCACCCCTCTTGGCCCCCCACCACCCCAATTATATGGTCAAATTCAAACTATGTGTTCTCTTCATTTCTAAGTTGGAGTATCCAACATCTTAATTTATATGAACCATAAAGATAAGCACAAGGGAGTATCGATTTTCTATGGTCTAAGGACTTGTTTAGACCAAACAGTTCCTGAACCTCTCTGATCATTTATAAATACCATCCAGTGCTAGGCACTAAGGCATTCACATCAACCCAACATTAAAGTTGTCCTGCCCTATTGAGAATTTTATTCCCTTCTTTCTTCTCTGCATCATTTTTTTGCTTTAGCAAAAAATGGCTGTGACTACCATTAGCAATGAGTTCAGTTGCCCAATTCCTCCTGCTAGGCTTTTCAAGGCTGCAATCCTTGATGCACACAACCTACTTCCCAAGATCGTTCCTGACAAGATCAAATCCATTGA
>NC_056565.1:11619742-11656216 GCF_013358625.1 Macadamia integrifolia
CCCCCCCCCCTCTCTCCCTCTCTCTCTCATTTTCTTCTATCTTATCTTTTATTTTGTATTGAAATAAATCGAGTGGGATAATAAATTTTCATGGACAAAGATATAAGAAAATTTTCTTTGTTTAACATGCAGATGGCCCTTTTGACTTCATCAAGCATCAGATCAACGAAGTTGATGAACAAAATTTTAAGTGCAAGTTTACTTTAATCGAAGGTGCTGTAATAGGGGAAAAGATTGAAAAGGTTGTTGATACAGTTCAGTTCATGGCCTCTGCAGATGGGGGATCCATCATTAAGGCTACTTCTGAGTTTTACACTATTGGTGACTACACGATGGGTGAAGAAGAAATCCAGATGGGCAAGGACATGGCCGTTGGAACATTCAAGATGGTGGAAGGTTACCTATTGCAGAACCCAGATGCCTATGCTTAAAGAGTCTCTTTAGTTAGCCTACGACATTAATAAAGCTATTATGGCTCAATATCAAAAGTCATCCATTGTGTTTGTTTCCCTTCTTTATTTGGTGGGGACTTACTAAGGATTTTGTTGTGCTTGATAACTAAATAAATGGGAATTTGTTAGAAATGTTAGATTGCAAAATAAAATGAAAAAGAAAAGAATCTATTTCATGATAATTAATTTTTGGATTCGTGTTTTTAATTGGATAAGATAAACATCATACTGTTTTCATAAGAGATTGAACCCCTTACATCACTCCTTTAGCATTTGAACTGCGAAACCAATTGTCATGATCAAGATTCAACCACTTATATCAATGGATATATCCGATACAAAAGGCTTCCACATAAGTGAGGTCCAAGGGTGAGAATTACGTAATCTTACCCCAAGAATGTCAAAAGGTTGTTTCAACCACTTGACCACAAGGACGCAACATTAGTACCTTACCATTGGACCAATTGCATCTCTTTAACAAAACAATTGAAGAACAACTGAAGAGGCAAAGATACAGGAATAAAGAGAGATCGATTTGAAGCGAATATATGGGCTGTTGAATACAAAGCTAGGCCTTGTGAGAACATCTCATCGGGAGAAAATTGTCAACACGGCCTCCATCCCATCTCGAGCTCTTGGGGGGGAAAAGAAATAAGACAAAGACCTTTAAGGAGTTGCCACCTAAGTTAAGGCCTAGGACCCATAATTAACTTCAAATATGTTTCAAGGGGACTAATCAAACCATTGTTTGGGTACACCTCAAGATGCAATTTGGGAAAGGTGTTGGACACCCCAATCTACATGATCGAGCCTAACCTACTTACGCGATTAGCATTAATATAATGGACCAAGTGTAAAATCATCAAAAACCTATTATTTTATGAAAAATATAGGTAAAATCCACTGAACCAAGCTGATACAACCAATTCCTAAGATTTAAATCCCTGCTCATCGTAGGCTAATGTTCATGACGATGGCGTCCAAGGTCTTGGAAGTTGTTCAAATAATTGGCTTCGAGTCATAATGTATTCCTCATTGCTAATAGTCGCTGGAACATCAAGAAAAGCAATGTGATTAATTATATTACAGGTGTAAGTTTGGCCTTGTCGGCCCGCCCTGAGCCCGAAAAAAGCTTGGGCTTAGATTCTTGACATTGAGAGTGGATTAGGGTTAAAAAACTCTGACCCTAAGTCAGGGTTGGATCAGGTTGGGGCCTACGTTGAGGCTTGGGGTTGAGTCCAACCCGCCCAGCCCAGCCCTGATTTATATAATTGGATTTATAGAATGTGTTATTAACTTATAATGTTATTCTTAACTAAATTTTGTGTTATATTTCTTGAGGACGTGGAATTCATCGTTGTTTCACAATTGACATACTTAAATAGATTTTAGAGATGGATAATTAGTTTTGTATGATCTATTGATATTTAAGTTCACTTGGCGCATGTGATTACTCATTTGATCAAACGCACTTCAGTAATTTATTTATTTTTTTTAATGCATATGACACAAATGGCAAAAACATTGTCAATCAGGTTCAACCCGACCCCGAAAAAATCAGGGCCTATCAAGGTCAACCCGCCCTGTTTCACCCCTATGTTGCATGCTCAATTAACTACAAAAACCCCATTCTTCATAACTAATATATCATATGAGCTTAATTCCTTTCTTATTCATGTCCCTTCTATGATATTTTGTAAAGACTTCCCATAAATTTTTCCCATTGATTGAAAAATTATCCAATCCAACTTGTTCTATCAATCAAGTATTTTCTAGAAGCTACAAAAATAGAGGAACCATTTTTAAGGAAAACGACTCTTGTTGTTTTCTTTGCTGGTCACAACATGTTATTTGTTAATATTGATTGAGTAGTTTAATGGAGTTTAATTAGCTTATTGAATCCATAACCCGTTGAGGTCAAGTCACTGGTTTTTAACTATAAGCATATGATTTTCCAAGTCAAACTTACTGCAACTTCTTACAGCCCCATGGTTTTGTCCATGCCAACCATCACTGCTTCCTTTTCCTCTGTAGACTTCAAAATCATCAACACTACTGTGCTAACTACTCATCTTACAATTAATCACATCGCTTTAAAATCACAATATTCTTTGAACTATTAGAAGATACTTTGCATATATTGGCTTCTGGGACAGATGAGCTCAGACAAAATTGGACGAGTGAGTTTGACCTAAAGGCCGCTTCAAGAATATGATGCTCATTTTATCTGTATCCTAATATTTTATAAATTATAACTAGTTTAATATATGCACTTTGTTATTCATATAACAATAGAATGTGATATTTCTAGAAAATATAAATAAATCTAAATTATTCATTTTTATATATTTTTAATCTAAACTACATGTGACATTTTCGGAAATCACAAGACTATTGCACGTTGTGATCTACGGAGGCTTCTAGAATAATAACTTTTCTTTTGAAAATTTTCTAGAATATGATGAATTTTATGAATAAAAGTTGTAATAATGGACATGATAAAGAAGGAACACTAGATCCACAAAAATGGCATATTTTACTCATCACATTTACTAAAATCAAACTTATATAATAAAATTTTCTCATTGGACAAACTTTATTTTATTTTATTATGAATTTGGACAAACTTATATAAAAGTATTAAAAAGACAAAGTTTTTCTTCACCTCAGATGTGATCCAGTCACTCCCCCACCTCTCTCTCCCCTATATATCCTATCATGGGTCATAGTAAATTGATCATCATAGCCTTGAGAAATCTAGGTCCATATTAAAGAGAGCTGTTGTACATTCAATTTCCATTGGATGTCATTCTCTAAGAAATCGGATACACATCTTGATTCCCATATGGAATGAAGCTCATAATTCTAGAAACCGGACCAGCATCTGGTCAACCAATGAATTAGATCAACACTGGACACCAAATAGGACCAAAAGGGCTTATTGAACCAGGAAAAATCAGAACCTCTTTTGTTCATTTCGGAATGGACAAAGTGGAATTCAAACTATGTGGTCTCTTCATTTCTAAGTTGAAGTTTCCAACGCCTTATTTTATATGAACCATAAAGACAACCACATGGGAATTTCGATTTTCTATGGTCTAAAGACTTGTTCAGACCAAACAGTTCCTGAACCTCCCTGATCTATAAATACCACCCTTGGTTCTCATCATCTCCACCACCACTAGGCACTAAGGCATCACACTAAACCAGCATTAAGGTTGTCCCTTTTGAGAATTTATTCCCTTCTTCCATCTCTGCACCAATTTTCTTGCTTTAGCAAAAAATGGCTGTGACTACCATTAGCAATGAGTTCAGTTGCCCAATCCCTCCCGCTAGGCTTTTCAAGGCTGCAATCCTTGATGCACACAACCTACTTCCCAAGATCGTTCCTGACAAGATCAAATCCATTGAAATTCAAGGAGATGGTGGGGCTGGATCCATCAAACAGATCAACTTGGCTGATGGTTTGTCCTCTCTCTCTCTCTCTCTCTCTCTCTCTCTCTCTCTCTCTCCTATTTTATCTTTTATTTGGTATTGAAATGAATGAAGTGGTGTAACAACTTTTCATGGACAAAGATATAAGAAAATTTTCTTTGTTTAACATGCAGATGGCCCTTTTGACTTCATCAAGCATCGGATTGAGGAAGTTGACGAACAAAATTTTAAGTGCAAGTTTACTCTAATCGAAGGTGCTGTAGTAGGGGAAAAGATTGAAAAGGTTGTTGATACAGTTCAGTTTGTGGCCTCTGCAGATGGGGGATCTATCATTAAGGCTACATCTGAGTTTTACACTATTGGTGACTACACAATGGGTGAAGATGAAATCCAGATGGGCAAAGACATGGCCGTTGGAACATTCAAGATGGTGGAAGGTTACCTCTTGCAGAACCCAGATGCCTATGCATAAAAAGTCTCTGTAGTTACTCTATAACATCAAAAGAGCTATTATGGCTCAATATCAAAATGTCATCCACTGTGTTTGTGTCTTTTCTTTTTTTTTTTTCTTTTTTTTATGGTTGGGGAGGGGATGGTGGTGGGTTTTGGGGAGGTTGGGGGGAGAGGTAAGTTGTTGGTGAAGGGATATTAAGGATTTGTCTGTACAATAAAGGAGGACATGTTAGAAATGTTTGACTGCACAATAAAGATTAAAAAATCTATTTCATGATAATTAATCTCTGTATTTGTGTTTCAATTTAATAGGATAAACATCACACACATTTTTCATAACAGGCTGAACCCCTTCCATGACTCTTGACTTTTAGATAACAGTTAGAAGCTAACTAGAATAAAGGGAAAACCCTTGGTATACCATCGGTATACCCATATTTGTTTCTATCTTTCTCTCTTCCTCCCTTTTGAAAAGTCGCTTATCCCACTCCCATTTAAATCCTCCTATTCATTGAATCACTAGGTCTAGAAAAGCTCCCATAGATAAAACATATGCGTGAATATAGTGGCCGTTAGGCCAGATGGACTCATATTATTGATAGACAAGCAAGTTTGACTCTTTTTTTTTTTGGTTTTTAAACTATGACCTAACCATTGTTTCTCAAATATGACTTCTTTTTTTCTTTTTAATTAAATAACAACTTTAATTTGACAAATGTACGTAGCATGGTAAGAAGAATTTGATCCCATGTTCTATGCCAAATGTTTGGACCGATCAGATATACATAGAAGTACGTAGAATGATTAGATCAGAAGACGGGAAAAAAAAAAAAAATTCCCAAGCTGACTTCATATAAATAAACTAATTGTATTACCACATAGGCATCCAATTAAGATTTAAATAATAGACTAGTGAGAGCTAAGGACTCAAGCATCAGCTTAAAATTCTTCTAGTCTGCTATCTCATAACAATTTATGATTTTATGTGCACAAATGGAAATTCTTTTTTTTTTTTTTTTTTAATTGGCAAAACCAGTTAACAGTAGATGATCTTGTGAAGTGGTGGAAGAGGAAATTGAGGACTATAAACGTCAAAGAGCCTTTCATGCATGCCCGACCAACAAATGAAGAAGTCCAGCCTAAGGCCTAGCATTTAGATTTGATCCATAATGCAAATAAAGCCCTCGATTAATATTTCTTAGTTTTATTATGCAATGTAAATGTTTAATCTCATCCATAGAAACTCAAGTGGAATCGATGGTTGAGATATCGTAGAAGCTCTTAGGATTAAAACTCTTCACATCCTTAGTTGATTTCCACCTCAGCTTCTTTGACTCCTCAACTTGTGAGCTCAATTTTGACATTTGACTTAATATTGAAAAATACAAACTTGAAGCTTGTATCAAGGCATTGGAAACATCAACTCTTGCATCAATGCATGAAAGGCTTCAACAATGGAAGACCTCGACTACGTTTTCTATATTTTCTATTTAGATTTTATTTTCCTATGTGTTTTGTGATTGGTCTACTTCACAACTTTAAATTTTAAAAGATGGTTGTAGTCTCCTAAGTTAAAGTTGTAGTTCTATATAATGATAAAAAATTTTGAGTTGTAGTGACACAATAGAATAAAAGAAAATTTCAAAGTTGCTCCAAGCTTTTTGTCAACCTTGAAGAATTCCTCTTGTGAAACCTAGTTGTGTTACCCATCCTTGATGAGATTGTGTTTTCAATCAGCCTAGAAGATCTAAGCCTTTAACCTTGAAGAGTTGAATTCACCCTCTCAAAAATCCAACTTAGAAGAGTTGAATGCTTGAAACAATTAGCATTTTCAGATTCGGACTGTGTAAGTCTAGTAACTCGTCAGCCCTTTTAAACCATTTTTTCACCTAGAATCTCAACAATTCCTATCTCATAAAAGTTGTAGCCACATCTATTGTCTTTAATTCCCAATTTGAATCACTCCAAAACGATCTCAGAGCAGAGAGTTATCACTGAATTACTTGCCAAAGGACATTCTGTCAAAAATTAGTTTTATCTACAAAGCCAAGTACTCTCCCGATCCTTGTGTTCGGGCAACCTATGAGAAAGCTTGCATCATTTGGTATCAAAGCTTTGAAGAGAACCATGTCTCCAAGTCAAACAAGAAGTAGAAATAAAAAATTTCAACATTAACAACATATTGCTAAATTAGCTCTTAAGGTCGAGATGTTGTAATTTCAGAATCAAATTATTGGCTTGATTCTTGAAGTTGAACGATTGAAGAAAACTTCACAATGTTTGAAGATCCTATTAAGGAGACATTTAACTCTTGCTTTTCATCTTTCAAAGAGTAAAAAAAATATTCGCGCAAGGGGCATCAATGATAACAAACCAAAGTTCTCATAATCGATTTCAATTGATGGAGAAATTTTCAACTATCCATCTATCATTTCTGAGGCAAGCAATTCCGCTTCACCGAAAAAAATTCAATCAAAGCCAAGTATTGTTGAAGATGATCTCTTTAATATCTAGGTTGATTTGAGTTAACCTTCCAAGATCGATAAGTACCCATATGAGCAAATCAACAAAGATGAAAGTTCAAAAACACTTGAATCAATTTTCGAGTCTGGTTGAATGTCACCGACCCCATCACAAATGAGTTGTAACATAAATTTCTTTGCGGCTTCTCCTATCAACTTCTTTTTACTTTTCAGGTTAAACTTGTCATTTTACCATAGCTTTGAAAAATTTTTTTTTTTCTATTATAAAATCTCTATTGGAGTCTTAAACGTTTAAACATGGAGGTTGTATTTGTAAAATCATATTCAATTCGTCCAAAACTTGTAAGGGTTATGATGTTTTTTAATGAAAAGGTTTTTTGTTGATATGTGTTCGAAAAGGATGGACTTTACCTGATGTGACTTCAGGTATCACATGAAGGCACACGAAAATTTACCCTGCAAGTTGCAGTTCTGTCCATACTACTTTTTTTGTTTTTGGTGTTCCATGAGAGAGGAAAAGCTGGTTGTCACATGGATTATAAAAGTATTGCTATTTTTTTTTTACCTAAAATGTTTATAATGATAAAGCTTGATTGGCTAAAAATATCGAAAATAAATTTGAAGTTATTGGGTTGAGAAAGAGAGAGATGGGGTTGCAAGTGCTCACTATCAAAGGAAGCCAAGAAAGCAAGCAGTAATGATCCCTCACTAGGTGGTAATATCTATGCCAGCCTGGTCGTCAGGACCACCAACACTTGTTACAGTCCTATTTGAGCAAAAAATCTTATGTCTATATTATGAGAGAGAGTGTGTGTGTACTGAAATATATCACTCTATAATTCAATCCACCATCTTACGAAAGGTAAAATTTCCTTATCAAGCTTAGAATCAATTGTCCAACCAAATGGATCTTACAACGCTGTCTTCTATAATTGTGGTAAAAAAAAAAAAATCAGTCACCCCCTACTAAGGGTGTCAACCGATCAAGTCGGGCCAGTCTCAGTCGAACCTAGAAAAACAATAGTGAACACCAATATCATCATGTTTAGGGGAACCAATTTGATTCATCTTTCCTAAACCCCCCCCCCCCCCAAAAAACCTTGTCACATGGGCCAATGTGTTGACTAGGGAACTAGTCCAAATGTCGGACCAAGGAAATCCTAACACATCTACCTATTGGGGAACAGATCCAAATGTCAAGCAAAGGAGCTAATCAAAATTTCGATATGAATGTTTCTCACATTGCCTCCTTTAAAATCTCATTAAAATAGAAAAAATAATAAGCATCATTTTTATTTTTTTTTTGCCACTTTTCTCATGAGTCGGCTTGTCTATAAGGGGTATTGACCAAATGCCCATACCCAAGTAAATCATACAATGCCTTCTCTATTATATTAGTTTACTTTTTGAAAAATTAAACACTGATGAATATTTTTAGTGTACACAATATGACCTCATCGTTTAGATTTTTTTGGGGGTTGGGGCCAAGGGCCAACCTATCATAATCTAATACACCGACTAGAGGAACTAATCTCCAACTGCAATTCAAATGGATCTTATGTTGCCTCCTCTGTGACCTCATTAAAATAATATAAAAATAATAAAAATCAATGGATTTTTTGTGGAAAACACTGCCACTTCTCTGTTTTTTTGTTTTTGCCACTTGTCATTTAAGCCTTCATGCCAATAATGTTTATTAATCAAAGTGCCCTGAACTATTGCATCATGCGATGCCTCCTCTATAATCTTGGTAAAATTAAAAGTAATATTTAATACCAATTAAAATTTTCAACACTTTTAGTCATCCTTTTCCGTTCTATAGTGTTATGTACATAACAATAGTTTTGCAGTCATGACATTATAGTATAGAAAATTAGTCATAAAAATATTCAATTAGTCTGATAGATTCAAACCACCATCTCTTGGAGATTTTCCAAATATTCTACCTATTTGAGCTAAAAACCTACAAACAAAAATACAAAGAAGCCGGCCAACTAATTTATTTTGCCATTTGCCACATGTGTCTACATGTCGATTAGGGGATACCAAACTAAATGCCGGCCTGAATGGCATTTTAGTCTAAAATATTGCCTATAGTCTGTAAACATATCAAAGCAAGCTTTACATAAATCATTTCATCAGATTGTTTGCCTTCCTGGTGCATTTACTAGGGTATGTCGATGCTGCATACCCTAGTAACACTAGGGCTCTTATGCATTGTCTCTCTTTGTATTTATTTCAATCCAATAGAAAATTCCTACAATTAATCTGCTTGTCCTAAACAAACTCGAGATAAAAGTAATGGCACTAGGCGTCTAGGCCAACTATATACTTTTCATTAAGACATCCTGAAGTGATCTTGCACCATATGGAATGATGAGTATATAAAAGAGAACAATTCAAGAAGTTCTATATGTTAGAGCTTCTTCTCTTTTTCATTGTGCCCCCCCTCCCTCTCCGATTATTGGACAAATGGGTTGGATCGGATTGGTATCGAGCTTGACTGATCCCAACTCTTGGTCAATACTACATCTGTTTATCAATATGGACAAAGAGTAAAATAGTAGAAAAAAAAGTTTGTTAAATTGTGTCCAAGTTGCAATGGATGATGTAGCAACGAGAATGAGTGGTTTAAATGTAGATAATTGCAACAAAAAAAAATCCTGTCCAAGAGCTCTCCCTATACCACAGACATAGGGGATGCGAAATAATCCCTCGCCCCTCTTGGGGATGCGCACCCCATTTCTGGGACAGGGGGAGCTCCTAAACAGAAAACACCTACCCACCCCAATAAAGAACACTCTCCCAGTCTCCCATAATAAAATTAAATATTTACAAAAAACTTAAAAATTAATTAAATTTGTGTGAAATATAAACAAATTAATACAACAAATATTGCAATAAGTATGTAGGAAAATATTATAAAGTAAAATAAACTTTCAAGAAAATCTATTCAGTATAAAATTAAACTAGGGAATAAAATATATTTTTTGTGTTAAATATTATATAAAAATTTATCGGTCAGAGTTTTAAAGATTAGGATCAAATCACTTGAAAAAGTTTCCAAATTTTATGCATAAAAATTTCAATCCGGATCTGAGAAATCTCTCGAAGAAGGCTTAGATTCGCAAAATCAGCCGTTGAATGGAAATTTTGCACCATTAGATGTCCGGAAGAGAAAAAATTAAAACACTGTTTTTTACACCAAATTCCATCGAAATCAGAATAGAGATAGTCATGAGAGAGCTCTGAGTCTTGAAAATCAAAATTGCAAATACTTCCAAACCCAAAGAAATTTTCTAGCCGTAAAGAATTTTTACAGTTTTTCAACAGTTTGAAAATGTAATTGGATTTTTTACTGTTTGAAAATTACAGCTCTAAAAGAAGTTTTGACCGTTTGAAAAATCATTCATTTACAATTTGACAAGTGGGCTTCTAGTTTAAAATATTATTTTAAATAGGATTCTTAACCGTTTGAAAATAAGGGTTGGAATGGGTATCCGTGGATCAGCCGATACTGTAATAAGGATCGATATATCATCCTTAACCTGATCCGTGAAACCGTTCTGGGATCTCCCAGCTGCAGAGTGGATCAGGTTCACATAGAAGCATAATCTCGCACGTTCTTATTGGTGGATAAATTTCAAATTTACAAATAAAAAACAAGAATAATCTCGTACATCAACCTGATCCGTTTTTTCCCAATTGGATAATCACCTAAGATAGGATCCATTGCTCATACGATCATCTGGTCGTAGGAGTTAACATCCAACATCTATCCTTCCTTCTGCCATTATAAGGTTAAAAAATGATAAATTTAAAAATAAAATGGACAGATATTGAATGTTGTCTCTTGCGACCAAGTGATTGTACGAGCAGTTGATCCATTTTCTAATCACCCCACCTCCATCTCCCACCGTGCATGGGCTGTGGCCCTCACATAGATCGCAAGTGAGATATCTACGGTGCATCAATGGTTTAGAGGCAAATCATGATACCCCTTCCTTCTCTCTTTTTCCTATAAAAGAACCACCCCACCCCCTCCCTCTTGGACAGAAGAACTCCCGGTCTCTACCTCCCTACTTCTTTCCTTCCCATTCCACACCGATCTTCTTCACTCCTTTTGTGCACACTTTCACACCCAAACCATAACCAAGAACACACTCCACCCACTTTCTCCCCATATCCCTCACCTACTCTCATAACACCATCCCAGCACATCCTCTTTCTATCTCCCACACTAATTGAATCTTTCACCTCTTCGTCCTTAGACAAGTGACCTGAACTCTGCTTTTTCCGGCGAAGGCCTCCAGGATGGCTTGGTAGAAGTGCATCTCGAGGATGTCTGAGGTGATAGTAGAAGACTCAGCAGGAGCTAGGAGAGGATCATCTAAAGCCAGAGAGCATACTTTCGAACCACGTGTTAAGATCAGAAGGGTTGTAATGAACGGTCTCGAAAGCCAGATGGGAGATTCCATCCTCTTAAGCACTACCGATTACCATCTCCAGCAGCACAAGCTTCTTAGATACTTTCGCCATGTCCGACGACTTCACCTTGTAATCCAACACGGCCTGAAGTTCATCCACTCCGGCGTCTTGCTGCTGTGGGTCATCCCACATCTTCGTCTTCCTCTCTATGGTTCTGTGACATGGAGTGAGTACCTCCATGTGAAGGCACAGCATTTTAAGAAGGCACTCACTCTCCTCCATTCGCCTAGGAGAGAATGGTTATCAACGGAACCTGGCTTCGATCAAACGACTAGAGTTTCCTCATACCCTGATAGCTTCAAGGATTTTGATTGAGACAATGTGTTAAGATCAGAAGGGTTGTAATGGACGGTCTCGGAAGCCAGATGGGAGATACCATCCTCTTGAGCACTACCCATTACCATCTCCAGCTGCTCAAGCTTTTGAAATACTTTCGCCATGTCCGACGATTTCACCTTGTAACCCAACACGGCCTGAAGTTCATCCACTCCAGCGTCTTGCTGCTGTGAGTCATCCCACATCTTCGTCTTCCTCTCCATGGTTATGTGACATGGAGTGAGTACCCCGTATGAAGGCACGGCTTTTTGTTAACTTCTTCTACATCTAGTCTGCTAGCATCTTTGTATTTTTTTTTTTGGCCTATTATTCTTGTATGTTTTTCATTCTTTATATTAATAAAAACTTTTGCTTATTCCTAGTGAAAAACAAAATTAATTTTCATTACCCGTTTACTGCTTATGCATTACCAAGGAAAATGAGTATGTAGGTGAATGTGGTTTTTTTTTTTTTTGGTAAGAAGCGTTTGTGGGGTTTATGGCTGCAACTCTTGGTACCCGCTAGGGGAACAGAATCTTAAACGGTAGGAGTGGAAAAACTCACTTTAGGTGGGTATATTAAAACCTGCCCATGGCATTCCATTCCCTTGATTGTTACTTTAGTGTTGTAGCAAATTTTTTTCCGGAAATAAGTAGGGTTGTATTCTAAACATTATGGGGTTGTTCATATGATTCTATGGAACAGAATCCCTAATACACTCAACCCACTTTCTCCTCAGTATCATTCACCCCCTCTCATAACACCATCCAAGCACGGCCTCTTTCCCTCTCCCACACTCATTGAATCTCTCACTCTTTTTTTTTTTTGGAAAAACCATTGAATCTCTCACCCTCTTCGTCCTTAGACAAGTGAGGCGAGGAAGAAAAAAAAAATTGAGTAAGAAAGAAAGAAGAAAAAAAAAGAGCGAAAGTATTTGTGCTTGGAATGGGTGAATTCGACAATTTGGTAAGGCCATACAAATTATGTAGAGTTCATCATTGATATAATCTATGACCCATTTAGTTATTTTATATTTCTAGACATCATTGTTTTAGGAATAATTAGAAGAATGGTAAGCCCTTCTTTGCTGTGAGATTCAACCCCTTGAAGAAACCTACTACTCATGGCTAAAACGTTAACACGACGGAGAAGGGTGCAAAAATGTCTTTGTCTATGTCATTGTACTACTGTGTGCTTTACTCCTGGCTCTTCTTTGCTGGAGACTCCATTCATTTGATCGAAGTCAGATTATATTAAATTCGATCAAGAAGGATTTTGGCATACCTGAACAACAATCAATACCATCAGAGTATCCAGAGAGATGAAGGAAAATTTACTGCCAAAAAGAACACATGAGGAATGTACTGAAATAACAATTGGTGGTGGTGGATGATAGGAAGATACGAGAGATGCCGTCAAAGACAACATGTAGGAAGCGAGGATTCCATCCAGAGCGATTGTGAATGGCTTTGCGGAGGCCACTGTCGCCAACGAGTGGAGATCCGAAGGTGATGCAAATGGGAATGTTTACTGGTTTTTTTTTTAATTGATGTTCTCAAGCAGCCATAAGCAAAAGAGTGATCCTAGAGAGTGCCCCGTTACAATCAGTGGCCTCGATGGGTTCTTCCATTCCTGCATTATTTTTTCAAAAAAATGAATCACAAGTAGAAAGACTTTAGTATGAATGTGTTGGCTGTAAATTTTGAAATTTACCCCATTTAACGCTGACATGGCGTCCACGCGTGGAGAGGAGATGTGGGCTAGTGATAAGGTGTTAAAATCCCATTTTTGTACGTGGGGAGGAGTAGAGAGGTGTTGAAAAAATGTGGCCGTTGGACAGGTGTCATGAAAGTAATAGGAGTTGGCTTAGTGGAAATAATGGTTCAGCCATATGCGTAAGGGCAATTGAACGAATATGATATTTAAAGGAGAGAAAGTCGGCCAGAAAAGGGCTCAACAACAAATCACAAAAAACCGGTCAACAGTCCAATTTATCCATTTGCTTCTACTTTCTTAGTATTAGAGGCAGCTTAGAACTCTTTGTTTAACATTAAGTGTAGTTTCTTCTCAGTTTCCATTTTGTGGATTTAGTGTTTTGTACATGAGATTAGCTTTGAGAAATATATTGTTTCGTCCCATTCCTTTTGTTTGTCCTTGGGTTTTGTCTTGTCTAAAAGTCCCTAAAGCAATCGGGGAAAGAGGAGACCCCAGTCGTTTGATCAATTTCAGATTTACGATTGAATCGGATTAAGAAGGATTCTAGCACACCTGAGCACCAATCCATACGATCAGAAGCCCGGAGAGAATAAGGTAAATTTCTCGCCAACAGAATGTAAGGGGTATATCCATGAAAAAATAAAGGAAGTTGGAAGTGAAAAATG
The DNA here is from genome assembly GCF_013358625.1 of Macadamia integrifolia. Classification (NCBI taxonomy): domain Eukaryota; kingdom Viridiplantae; phylum Streptophyta; class Magnoliopsida; order Proteales; family Proteaceae; genus Macadamia; species Macadamia integrifolia. Next base: position 11,633,750 of record NC_056565.1, read on the forward strand.
TGAGGGGTAACCGCGTCTCCTTCAGAAATCAGAATCTGAGCCTTATCCCGATTCTTACCGTTCCAAAGCAGGCAATCCAATATGGGTTTCTTAGGTTCAAGCCAAATCTGACCGATTCCTACCGATTTGGACCAAAAAATTCAAACAGCATTCTTCAGTTTAGGGTGTATCAGGAGTATGTGTAATATTTGATCAGTTCTTCATCTGATCCTTGGGACGAGTTGAATCGGGCTGGAGCCCTGATTTGGGGTGCTGGACTTGGAGGCCAGATCCTCTCCGGGACTTGTGAGTTGTGATAGGAGATAGTTCCAATTAGGTACCCCTTATTAAATGCCAAGTGGGGTTTTGAATTCAAATAATTGCTTCGCATCATACTTCAAAGTTTCCACCATGACACATAATTGAATGGCATCATACTCCCAGAGAGAGAGAGAGAGAGAGAGACCCAGCCCGTGAACAGGTGGAGAGCTCTGTGAGAGAGACAGAGAGGGAGAAGATATTTCTAATTAGAATAATAAAGAGATAAGGCTTATAATTAAAATGGAACAATAGTTCATGCAATGTCTAAATATTGGGATGGATCTATATCGGATAGATTTATCTCTTCTTTTAATAAAAATCAGTTTTTTTACTAAAGATTTACCCTTGGGTCGTACTTGTGTACGAGAATTGGTCAAAGTCAATATCAATTCAATCCTATCGATACTAATCAATTAGTTTTTTATTCATTTTTAAGATAATTCGACAGGAGATCAAGATGTGTTATGGAAATACTAAGGAGTGGTAAAAATGGTGATAAATGTCATTTGTTGTAGAAAGTTGAATTTGCCTATTGAAGCTCATTTCTCTTAACTGCAATTGGAGGTGTTCTGGTGTAAGCCACCAAGAAATTAGATTAAAAATTGAATGCCTTATTAATTTATAGCTATTTCACTAAAAATTTTAAAGGTCAAGAAGTCATTTGGATAAAAAAAAAATTAGAAATCATAAGAAAACTATTTAAATCGAAACCATTTATAAATGGTTCCGATTTCAATATATGAAATCGTTGATTAAATGATTCGATTTTGATTTTACCTAAATAATATTGTATCAAATCAATCCATTTACACTGAAACTAAACCGGGTAACACCCTTAGATGTAGCCGAAACAGCCTAGGTGTTGCACTTTCTCTGAAGGATCTGAGATATTTTTTATTTTCTCAATGTAGGCCTATCCGCCTATATAATATTTCAAGGATCAGGCCCACTATAAAATGTGTGATCTTGTCCTCAAGATTAGCGGCTACCCTAGGGTTCTAACTTGCGAAAAGATTACAGCTTAAGCATTTGGGGATGTTTGGTTTATTGTTAGGCACTGATAAAGGGTCAAAAAAACATTTCTGCTTATGCATTAGACTGGGCTTATAACCTTTTACATGAGAACATATTTTTCCTTAACTTCTCTATTTGTGAACGTAATGTTTTGTTACATCCCTAATGGCTAAATGTTGACCTAGGTCGTCAAATTAGCTTCTAGAGCTTCTTCTTTGTTTTTATCATTCAATTTTCCAAAAATTACTCTTATGACTTTGAGTAATGATCCAGACATGTTAAGTCCTATCACATTGGTCCCAAGGGATAGAGGAGTCTATGTTAGCCGAAAGATGACATTGACTATAGGTGGCTTCTAGAACATGAATTTTTTTTTCTTTTAAATAAGAAAATGTTGCCACATTAGATGCACAAAAATGGCATATTTTACTCATCAGACGTTGATTAAATGAAACTATTATTATAACGTACAGTATCATCGAACCCAAGTTATATAAACCAGACCGGATATTCAAATATTGATTCGCATATGGACTGTAGGCCATAGTTGTATAAACCAGACCGGTGACTGGTCAACCAATGAATTAGACCAACACTGGACACCAAAGCGATACTATTTTGAGGCCAGATCCCAGTTTCATTCTATGAAAAGAAAACCAGCCCAGCAGGATCCTAAACGGTTTGGTGTCTAGTTCGATTTTATAAACTAAGCAGTCTAACCGGACCACAAGGGCTCATTGAACCAGGAAAATCAGAACGATTCCTTTTCCGATCCATGGGTTTTCTTGTTTGGACTAGTTTTGTCCATTTTGAAAAGTACAAAATGGATTGTTTCCTCCTGACCACCGTCCCCCAATATTATAAGGGTCAAATTCAAACTATGTGTTCTCTTCCTTCCCAAATTGAAGTTTTTATATGAACCATAAAGAGAACTACTATGGTCTTAGATATGTTCAGACCAAACAGTTCCGGAACCTCATTGATCTATAAATAGGTTCTCTTCATCTCCACCACCACTAGGCACTAAGGCATTCCAACCAACCCAACATTAAGGTTGTCCTGCCCTATTGAAATTTTATTCCCTTCTTTCTTCTCTGCATCATTTTCTTCCTTTAGCAAAAAATGGCTGTGACTACCATTAGCAATGAGTTCAGTTGCCCAATCCCTCCTGCTAGGCTTTTCAAGGCTGCAATCCTTGATGCACACAACCTACTTCCCAAGATCGTTCCTGACAAGATCAAATCCATTGAAATTCAAGGAGATGGCGGGGCTGGATCCATCAAACAGATCAACTTGGCTGATGGTTTGTCCCCCCTCTCTCTCTCTCTCTCTCATTTTCTTCTATTCTTTTATTTTGTATTGAAATAAATAGAATTTTTTCTTTGTTTAACATGCAGATGGCCCTTTTGACTTTATCAAGCATCGGATCGACGAAGTTGATGAACAAAATTTTAAGTGCAAGTTTACTCTAATCGAAGGTGCTGTAGTAGGGGAAAAGATTGAAAAGGTTGTTGATACAGTTCAGTTCATGGCCTCAGCAGATGGGGGATCTATCATTAAGGCTACTTCCGAGTTTTACACTATTGGTGATTACAAAATGGGTGAAGATGAAATCCAGATGGGCAAAGACATGGCCGTCGGAACTTTCAAGATGGTGGAAGGTTACCTCTTGCAGAACCCAGATGCCTATGCTTAAGAGTCTCTTCAGTTACTCTATTATTACATCAATAGAGCTATTATGGCTCAACATCAAAAAGTCATCCATTGTGTTTGTGTCTTTCTTTTCTTTTCTCTTCTTTTCTTTTCTTTTCTTTTTTTTTTTTGGGGGGGGTGGGGTGGGTTGGGGTGGGGCGTGGTGAGAAGGGTAAGTTGCTGGTCAAGGGATGTTAAAGGTTGTTTGTACTTAATAAAGGGAGATTTGTTAGAAAAAAATCTATTTCATGATAATTAATTTTTGGATTTGTGTTTCAATTGAATAGGATAAACATCACAGCTGAACCATTTACATCACTCTTCGAACTAGTACGTAACTGTTAGAAGCTAATTAGAATAAAGGGAAAAGTTTGGGTATGCGTTCAGTATACCTAGATTTGTGTTTATCTCTCTTTTACTCCCCTTTGAAAACTTTTCTATGCCCCTCCCATCCAAAGTCTAAACCCTTCCATTCATTGAACCATTAGGTCTAAGAAAGCTGATGACATAATTAACCTTCTTCCATAATTAAAATATATATGCACATAATGGCTGTTGGGCCAGATGGGCTTAGATTATGGAGAGATAAGTAATTTTGGCCTAATTTTTTTTTTTTTTTCTTATATTAAACTTTAGACATCATGGTTTCTAAAACATTGATTTCCCCTTTTTTCTTTTTTTTTTTTTTTTTTAATTAAAATAAAATTTTTAATTTGACAAATGTATGTTTCATGATAAAAAAAGAATTTGAGCTCATCTTATATGCCAAATGTTTGGACCGACCAGATATTCTAAGAAATGGATAATTAGATCAGAAGACGGAAAAAAAAATCTCAAGTTGACTTGTCAATATTGGATATAACTCATATAATTGTAACTAATAGCACTTCACATTAGGCATCCAATTAAGATTTAAATAACAGACAAGTGAGAGTTAAGGACTCAAGCATCAGCTTAGAATTTCTTCCCTTCTTCCCATTTATATCACCAAAAAAATAGTTTTACTACAGCACAGTTTCTTCCCCTCACCCCACTGCCTCTCTTCTTAAAGCTACGTTACAGCAAAATTTTAAGTCAAAGTTCTTGGAGAAAGCGCAGGAGAGGGAAGAGAGGAGATGGCATTTCAAGTCTGCCATCTCATCAAAATTTATAGTTAAACGCACCTGCTCTGTGGATTAAGTCTGACTCTACTATTATGGTCACTTCTTTTTACTCGAATCAAATTGCTTGGTTCACGCTCCAGAAGTGGTTGCATATCCTTCTATATCTCATATCAATTCCTTGGAAGATTACGCATTGATTTAAGGAAGGTAATCTTATAGCGGACTACCTCGCCAACATTGTAGCAAAATCAGGTGCTTCAAGAACAATGATTGCTTTCTCCTCTCATATCTCAGAAGAGATTGTGGCAGACCCAATGTTTAAACCAAAGTTCAGATTCTGTTTGTTTTTTGTTGATCTCCTTGTTGATGGTCATGTCATAGGTGGGGTGATCCTTCCTCTAGAAGATTCTAGTGTTTTCGTTTCATTTTACTTTGTATTTTCTTCTTCTTTTCAAATAATATTGATCTTTTAGCAAGAAAAAAAAATTGGTGGGCCTTCCCTAGGCATGTCACACGCGTCAAATTCCAAAGGAGGATAAATAAACAACTTCTAATCTAGGCCAATCCGAATCTACTAGGTCGTTGTAGATAAAGATGTCAAAACCAAATCGAAACCATTTATCAAAATCAAATCGAGTTGTTTATACTAAAACCGTAAAACCTTTTTATAAATGATTCGATTTTACCTTTTAAAATTGAGACCATTTAGTTAAATGATTTAAACCGAATCGAACCATTTACATAAACCGTTAAATTGATTTGCCATGTAGTTTTTTTACTGAACTCCAAATTCATCCAACTGTTAAAGATGACGAAAAGACCAAATCATGTGGTTGAAATAATCATTGGTTTGTATTAGATAAACAAAATCATGTGATCAAAATGTACTTCATCACTTGTTTACAACTAATCATCATTAATTATTTTTAGATTAAAATCTAATTAATTTTCTAGTGTGCCCTCCTGCCGGGATAATTGGATTGGTCAGTTGGGTACTCATAGAATAGAATAAAAAGAAGCAGAATAATGATGAATGCTTGACTCTCCTTTTTAACCACAAAATCTAAAAAGAACTCATCAACTTCAAGTATTAGGTTCAAGGATGAGCTTCACTGGGAAGCAAGAGTCTGTGTCATGTACTCATGGGTCAAGGTTATTGAGGAGGTGGACCCACCCACCAAGATGACTAGCTACCCATTTGTCCAGCAAGACACATTGAGGGAGTTCGAGCAAAGTGAGGTTGGAAAGCGTTGGCAAGAAGAAGAGTTCGGTTGAGGCTTCCAAAAGGAGGAGCACCTGTTAATCGCTATATGCTTGGTCAAACCATTTGTGATCATGTTAACTTTCTTGAAACAGTGCTGAATTTTTCATTGAATGCTGTCCAAATAACTTAAAAAGAAACGTCATTTTTGTCTGAAACACCATGGAATAATCCTAACATGAATACACCAAACAACAGCACGGGAACCACATTCCACTTTCTCTAAAAGATCTTAGATGTTTGCAATTTTCTCAATGTAGGCCTATACGGATATGCCATTTAATATTTCAAAGATCGAGCCCGCTATAAAATGTGTGATCTTGTCTTTAAGATTAGCGACTACCCTGCATATACGCTCATTTAACACATATATTTTGGAAAAAGGGAAAAGACCAGGCACACTACCTATGTGTCACTAACTAGCTCCCATTATGGGTTCTAACTTGCAAAAATAGTGACCATACCGAGTCCTGAATACTGTCTTGGGTATGTCGCTGCTCTTTATCTTGAGCTGATAATAGCCTGATCTAAGGTCTATCTTTGAAAATACCCTTGCACCCTGCAGTTGGTCAAATAAATCATCAATGCGTGGCAATGGGTACTGGTTCTTAATGGTTAGCTTATTCAATTCTCGGTAATCAATGCACATACGCAAACTGCCATCTTTCTTCTTGACAAACAATACTGGGGCACCCCAAGGTGAAACACTTGGGCGAATAAACCCCTTTTCCAATAATTCCTGCAACTGTATCTGCAACTCCTTCAGTTCGGCTGGTGCCATTCGGTATGGGGCTTTAGACACTGGAGCTGCTTCAGGAACCAAGTCTATGGCAAACTCCAACTCTCTATCAGGCGGTAAATGCATCAGATCATCTGGAAAGATGTCGGGAAACTCTTTAACCACCTTTACCTCTTCTAGAGGTGTAATCCTTGCTTCAACATCACGTACCGATGCTAAGTAGCCCTGACATCCACTTTCCAACAACTTTACCGCTTGAAGGGCGGAGACGAGAATCTTTCTCACCCATTTCATTTTATCTGCTCGGTATACCAATTCTCTTCCTTTGTCATCCGTCACCTTAATCAGATTTTTCGCACACATCACATTAGCTCGATGAGCCGACAACCAACCCATGCCCAGTATAACATTCGAAATTCTGCATATTGAACTTAATGAATTGTGCATCCAATTTTTTCCCACTGATTTCCACTGGGCACGACCCATACACCTCCTTCAACGGTGTAACTTTACCAATAGGCATACTAACAATCATCCTGTGATCTAGGGTCCTGGGTGACATACCGAGTTTCCCAGCAAATCTCTTAGATATGAATGAATGTGTAGCTCCTGAGTCAAATAAGATATAGGCTGGTATGCCTGATATTGGTAGGACACCTAGTGTAACAATGCATATAAGTACAGCAGGTCATCAATATTTAACATAAGAAAATTCTTAAATTTAAAATGTGCCTGCTACCACTTCTGTACTGGCCTCAGCTTCCTCAACTGATAGGGCATACATCCTTCCCTGCGGTTGATTCCCCCGAGTTAAGAGAGGTCGGTACGCAGAGGGCTAACTGGAGGGCAAGGCTGGTCTGACCCTACAGTCTTTTGCATAATGCCCATAGGAATGGCAGTTAAAGCAACGGATCTGAGACGCTGAACCTGGGGCGGAGCCCCTCTGCACTTGACCCGTTGAAGATGGATCGGGACGGCCTTGGAACTGTAGGTACAGCACTAGTGTTTGGGTGGAAAGATGTAGAGCCCAAACCACCAGTCGGTCGAGGAGGGTAGCCAGATGGCCTATAAGGCTACCTATATGTAGGCCCAGAACTGTACAACCCACGGTATGCCTTGGAGGAGTTGCCCATATCCGGAAATGGATTTGTTCTCTTCCACAGTCCAAGTGTGAGGGACTGTTCTCCTTTTTGCTTATCTTCTATAGTCTTGGCCTTCTGCACAATCTGGCCATAGTCTGTCAAGTCTAAGACCTCAAGTACAGACCCAATGGATGCCTTTAGGCCCTTCAAAAATCTTGCAGTCTTCTCTTCAGTTGTCCTCATATGCCTAGGGGCAAAATGGAACAAGCTCTCAAACTGCTGCTGATACTCAAGGATAGTCTTACCTCCTTGAGTTAAGGCCATAAATTCTGTTTCCTTGCGGTCTCTGAAGCTGCGTGGGTAATAATTGTCCAAGAACAACTCCTTGAACTGTTCCCAGGTGGGTTCCGGATGGGCGGCCAACAATATGGGCTTGGAGGCTTGCCACCAAGAGTTGGCCTCCTTCTTGAGTTGCAACCCTGCACAAATAAGTTATTGTGCTTCGGTGCACTCAATCACCTCAAATATCTTCTCCAACTCTTGGATCCATTGATCCAGCTCCAGAGGATCACTCCCCACCTTAGAGAATACAGGTGGCAAGTTCCTCTTGAATGACTCCACTACCTTTGACGTATTATTCGTCGGTGGATAATTAGGAGTATAAGCTGGATAGTAAGGGTATGGAGGGGCACCACATACAGAGGAACACCGAATGGTGGAATTGGAGGTGTACCTCCCACTTGTGGTCCCGTACCAGACCCTACAGGCGGGTCATGTGGAGTAAGTATCCGGGGAGGTTGACCTGTTTGAGAAAGGTCCAATTGTTGCTGAATAGCAGTCATAAATGCTTGCTGTTGCTGAAGCATTTATTGCTGGAAAGCCTGTTGTGATTGCTGGATTATGGTAGCAACATCCCTCGGAGTAATAACCGGTGGAGGGTCCGGAAGTGCAGTCATAGGTGGGTCCTCTCGTGCCCCAGCCTGACCAAAGGTCTCTGGAGGTTGTGGAGATGAGGTTTGCCCCACAAAGCGGGACCTTCTGGGATTCGGTGGTCGACCGACCGGACGAGGACCACTCGAGGTACCTCGTGCATTGCTTCCGGATCTAGTACGAACCATCGTATCCCTGTACCTAGAACATATTATACACCACATTGGTTAAACACCATAGAATTGATATCGGCACATAATTATAGGCCAACACGCAGGGTATTATAGTGTATGATAGTTTGCAACTAACCGTAACTTAATTCCAAAAATATAGGACTAGTGCTTTAGCAAGTATGACAATGGTCCCACTTAACCATAACATATTATTATAATAATAATAATAATAATAATAATAATAATAATAGTAATTATATTACTAATAATAATAATAATAATCCCTTTTATTTTTTTCTTATTTTTATTTTCAGGTTTTCTCTCAACCGGTGGGCTGGTTGGGCCGTCGGTCGGCCCGTCAGTCCAAATCTTCAATCGACGAGCTGACACCGACAGGCAGGTTTGCCCGTCGGTCCTATCATAGCGGGAAAATCGAACAAGGCTTTTAAGCCCCTGTTCCTCTTGTTTCTCCCATCTTTCTCTCTCTCTCACTCTCTTTCTCTCAGGCGATTTTGGAGAGCTTCTTGACGCTTCCACTCGCAATCTCACTCAACGATCCGGCGGTTTTGGGAAGATTCAACCCCTCTACTTACAAGTAAGTTTCTTCCTCATTTTCTTCTCAAAACTTGCATTTTGGGGGTAGAACTCATGAGTAGTCTTCAATCTCAATTCCTTTCCGTATTTCTTTCCATAGAACAGTGATTTCATGTAAATGTGATGTTCTCTCTGTGATTTGTTTCTAGTTTTAGGATTTACTTCTCGCTTTTTGAGAGAAAACCCCAACTGTGCCCTATTTTTCTCCATTTTGGGGATTTCTTCAATTTCTGCTCTTTTCTTCCCAATTAATATCTCAAATGCAATGCCTTATATTTGATTTGTACTTGACATGCTGTAGAGATCATAGAAAGTCCCGTATGTTTGAAATCCCATTCCTTCCCATGAAAATCCCTCTTTTTGTGTTGGGTCTCTTTGATTCTCTTTACATCCTTTCATATTTGTGGACCTCAATAGCATATTAGCAGATGTTTTTGCATATTCTTGATTGCATTACGATGGCATTTCAATCTTAGACCTGTAGCTTCTAGCTTTACTCTATTGCGAGTCTTTTCATTTTTTTTTCCCTTAGATTGGACTTGCACAATGAGGATTGGGATTTTTCTATAATTCTTTACTTGCCATGCTATATATATGCCCTTTCCGTCACATTGTTGTTTTGCCATAATCTCTGTCTTGTCACTGGCCAGGCATTTCATTCATAGGCTTTTTATCACTCCTCGCTTGTCACATTTTCTGTTTTGCGAGAATTGGGTTTTGGGGCTTCCTTTTATTTCTCACCCATCTATTTTTTTTTCCCTTTGTTATTCCTTTTTCCTTACTCACCCTTCTTTCCTCTTTTCTTGCCAGGATGTCTTCTCATAAGGGCAAGGGACCCGCATCCTCTTCTACTCGGCGTAAGACCACCGCTTCCAAATGGAAGAGTGCAGGGACTAGTTCCCTAGCCCCTTGCACAGGGCGACCCAGACCTGCCCCCAGTGATTCTTTCGACTATGACGAAGAACTCTTCCGTTGTTCAGAGGCAGCAACCAACTGGCAGGCCTTCCTAAAGAGGTCTGTAATGATGGAGAAGACTGTGGTAGTGGGTGACTTCCACAAGGCTCAGCTTCAGGAGAGGTTCACCGCATTGGGCTGGCAGTCTATCCTCCACATAGACCGTCCGTGCTACGAGCAGCTGGTTCGTAGATTCTACTGTAACCTGGAGGCTTCCTACCAGTATGGGGAGTATGTGATAACTAGCATGGTGAAGGGGGTGGACATTCAGTTGACCGTGGACACCCTGGCTAGCATTTTGGGTATCTCCTCAGCTGGGCACCGATTCTACAATCCTCCCAGGAGTAAGCCTATGGGCCCGTTCATGAGTTCGGAGACACCGAACCACATCTATGAGACATCTGTGGCAGCACGGAGCATCCGAATTCCGAGACGTCATTTTACCCAGAGGTTTGTGTGTTTGCCCGTTTGGTCCAGTTCAACTTGCTCCCCAGAGGAGGTCATCGAAACCAGGTGGGCTTCATGGCAGCCTTCTTAGCTTACTGCATCTATACGGCCTTAGAGGGAGATGCCAAGCACTTGTGCTTGCCTTACGTCATCCTCAAGACCATGGAGCACCATACTTCTCACCCCGAGGATGGAGGATTTCCATATGGCAGGATCCTCACCAGGATCTTTGAGTTCTTTAGGGTGGACCTGAGTGGTGAGGAGGGGAAGATGCCAGCAGATAAGTTCGACAGGGGAAATCTATTGAGGATGGGTCTCCACACTCTTATGGATGTACCTCAGAGAGCAGGAGCTCAGAGAGGTAGGGATAGGAGGGCTGCCCCTAGGGAGGATGTTTCCATGGAGGAGGAGTCTAGTGAGGACGATGAGGACTATGTTCCTCAGGGTGGGGAGGATGATTTTGTGGACAAGAACATCCTTGAGGAGGTGCCTCATGAGTCGAGAGGTGCTGATCCTGGCTTCACTAGAGCTGTAAGCCCACAGCATAGAGCCCCACCACCTGAGAGTGGTGCATATGATTTTGAGTGCATGATGCCTACTATGAGGGCTTTGATGGACGGGTAAGATCAGCTGTTAAGAAGACTGGATGAGAGTGCTTCTAGGGAGGAATGCATCCTGGAGAGGCAAGCTACTTTGGAGAATTTCTTTCTCAAACTGGGCCAGGACTTGGATACAACGGCCAATGCCATCTCAACAGATTTTGGCCGACTTTGGAGAAACGTACAGCTGGTGAACTCAATGTTCGACTATTACGACTGTCAACTCAACGTTAACTCTAGACCTCAGGTGAACGGAGTAGTAGTATTGGACGATGACGATGATCAGTGAGGACTTAGCTCGTCCACACCAGCTTCTCACCTGTTTCATTTTGTTGATCTTATTGTATTTTTATTTTTTTATTTTTTTTTCTTTCTTTTCTCATTCTTTGTACTTTCTTTGTAACTGGACTTATTTGTGGGTGATGTGTTTTGATGGTGGTTTGTGGTGAGTTTGTATGTTTGAATACCTGTGTAGTTTAGTTGTGGTGTCTTTTGTTAATTATGATTATTGATATATATATATATATATATCTGTTGTTTATCAGGTGTTTGTGTAAAAATTTTTGGAAATCTTGGTTTGCGCCGTTATGCTGCCAAAATTTCGTCAAACTCGTACTCGATGGGTTATGGCATCAATTAATTAACCTTTCATTTTCTCTCATGCATGCCATGAATGCAATAACTAAATGCAACCATTTTTATTACTTTCGTTCTTTGGCTTTTATCTCTTTAAATTTTTTACATTAACCCAAGCCCATTTCCTATTATAGATTTTATGGGGTCTAATGGTATGCTATGAGTGGAATAGAGCATCACACTCTGATACCACCGTTGTTACGCCCCATTCACACAGAACCAGACCGGTGATCGAGTTAACACCGGTTAACCCAAACCTGTCAGGATCATCTGATACAGTATCCCACCACAGCATACACACAACTAAGAAAATGTTCAACAGTTCAGCAGAAGACTTAATTTACCAAAAGGTAAAGCTCAGCTCGGTATCAAAACTAAAGCTCAGCTCGGTATCAAAACTGCGGTCCCGCAGCACAGCCCTTGTATGAGCAATCCGTGCCGTGCTCTAATTCCTCTGGGACCCACCAATCCTCTTCAAGGAATTCAACAATGGGGCCCGACCCGTGCTCTTCAGGTTGATGACCTACAAAATCATCTAGAAGTGGTGCACACGTGGGATGAGCTCACTAGCTCAGTAAGTGAAAAGAAGGATCACACAGCAATCCTCACAACAAATCACAACCATATGCACTATATGCTATGTAATTCATTTTTTATCACATTCGCCTAAACAACATTACTAAGTCTTTGGTTTAGTGCTACTACAACCACAGTGCGCGTATACTCCGGGTACGAGCCACGAACTCCATCTCGCGATACGCCCATAGGGTTGTCGGAGAAGGCCCACCATGAGTACTTGGAAGAGTAAAACATGCCGACCACCGGCTCTCAACATAAAGTAAATGACAGAAATTAAAGGTGCTGACTCCAGCAATTTAAAAGCAGTACAATTGGCCCTCTTGAATATACCACTGAGGTTGTCGATTGTCCTAATGACCAGCCGAGAGTATGTCTAACCGCCACAGTGACCTGACAACCGCGACCACTGCTTCCCCCCAAATGGTAACCCAACACCTCAACCCCTGTTGGGAAGGGTCGTAGCACGGGAAGATGATAATTCTAAACCACAAGCTCCTATATGACATAGTACGATTGTATAGTGCCACCGCGTCTCATTCCACGGGCCACCAATGCACTCGTTTCCAAGCCGACTACGACATCTAGTCTATTAATGCATCATGCACAATGATATCAACATTCATCACATAAGCATATCATCATTTGGCATTAAGAAATAAACACAGCACACATGGCATAAAATATGAGGATGGCTAAGCTACATAGCTTTTGCATGATGACATGGCTAGTCTAGATACAATTAGATGAATGCCAAACAAGCCTTGAAACAAGGCCAAACGTCCTCTTCCCACTTACCTATAGTATACAAAGACTAACGCCTGGTACGGGTGAGATCCGGTGCGAGAAGCGTAAGATTTGGTGAACCTATCATAAATGAATGGGGGTTAGCATTCCACCACTTTGGGGTCAAAACTAACAATATTTGGTGGCAAAATCATGTTTAGAATTCTAAAAGAAGGTCGTACGTCCGTTTTGGGTCCATTCGGACATAAAAATCACATTGGGAACCTCTCGGGTGGGTCGGACAGCCCACCTGTCTTGACCCACCAGTCAGACCCACCGGTCATGACCGACGGGCAGGTCAACCCACCAGTCGGCCCATCGATGGAGCCCACTGGTTGGCCCTGAGGGCCTGCCCTCTCAGGCGGGTGCCCTCAGGCGGGCCATTTGGCCCACCGGTCTTGGCGGGAAAATGCCATTTTTCCCTAAACCTTCCCCAACCTTTGGGGAATCAAATGGGACCTTTCCAAACCCATTCTCCAAACATTCAAGGTCTCATAAGATGGTTCTAACCTAGATCTTGGTTAGATTTAAGGAATGGAAGCCATCTTACCTTCTTTGCTCAAGAACTCGTTCAAAGATCCCAAAATCACTTCGAATCACCAATGCTCCTCCAACCGTGGAAACACTTCTTCAAATCCTTCAAAATCAACACATAAACCATCTATTAAACCTTAGATTCATCATCTCAAGGGGGATTTACAAGACCTCAAGAAACTCTACCCAAATCAAGGGTTTTACTTGGGTATGGTGAAAGTTTAAGGAACCTAGCCTTTGCTCACCTCTAAACGTAGATCTCGTATTAGAGATCAATCTTCCGGCGTCGGGATGGGAAGGTCAAACCTCGGCGCCGCTGAAATCCATCACTTCTTCCTCTTCCTTCTCTTTTCCTCTTCTTTCCCTTCTTTTCTCTCTCCTCTTTACTCTTCTCACCAAACGTCCGAGTGTCATAAATGAGAAAAAGAAAAAGGGAAAACATAAGATAGCTATTTATACCTTTTAAAATAACTAAGTAATCACATGGGTGGGTCACTCAGGTGGGTGGATGCGCCCACCTGTGACCGCCCACCTGAGAGCCGAAAATTGGCCAACAAGTGGGATTTTGATGGGATTCGACTCTCGACACGAATCACCCTCTCGGCGTAAGGTATATTGTACGTATGCGCTTTAGAATACGGCTACATACCTGCTTTATCCGTACATGGCCTTATGATATGTGCATGTACACGACTTGGGTACACCCGTCTCCTCTGGCACTAGCTCGGACTTGTCTGGCCAGCCTGTGTTTAAGGTCACCCTTGCCATCATGGTCCATAAGGAACCCGCCTTAACTCTCTCCAGTTCGGGTCCTTCATGGTTAAACTAGGTCAACCGTGTAATCAGACCGGGTTTAAGAAGTAGGGTATTACATAGGAGGTCTCTGTCAAGCCACCAGAAACACCACTGATATTTCTTGTGGATTTTTCATATTTTCGATGGATGTTTCCGATGACCTATCCAGTATTGTCAAGAATTAGGAATACCTATGTCCTTTGGGATAAGCCTTATAGGTTCTCTCTGGTGTTCCCAACACTCGATAACGTTCGATTACCTTTGTGCCTAGGACAAAGACGCGCACGTACAACGAGATCAAAAGTAAATTAATGGTAATTTTGGTATCGTGTACTCTGAGACTATACTTGGAAATGGGTACGCTTTGTGACCGATGGTAATTCTGGTATTGTGTAGCCCATACTTAACTGCTTGTATGCTAGAATAGGTATATTGTCCTAGGTTACACTTTGTGGCCGATGGTGATTCTAGCACTCGTGGCCCATACTAGCTATATCATCAAGGCATGTAGAATATTTGTGGTTAAGTGAAATTTCCTATGCTACATCCCCCCTTGCCAACAGGGGGTAAGGTGTTGGATAACCTAATGGAATGCCACACCCGCAGTACGATGTAATTGTTACCAGAGGTGGAAAATAGTCTGATGTGGTCGATGGTGATTCTGGTGCCGTGACTACCAAGACGGGATTTGTTGGGTGATCGATGGTCGTATTTTAGGACTGACAAGCTCCTAATCACGACTAGGGTTTGTATCGCTAGGTGACCGATGTGCGAGTTTCGAGACCAGGAATACAACTTAATGTGTCATAATTAGCATTTACCAGACTTAGTTGTATGTTACATGGATTTAATAATCAAATGAATTGCATCATTCGCATCATGGACTATGTGTTTTCTTGTACTCATGGCATCATGATTTATTATATGTATGTGGCTGAATGTGCTTGATTGTCCATGAACCCCACCCCTCACTGAGCTAGTTGGAGCTCACCCCTCGTGGATATTGCATTTTAGATGATGTGGGTGCAGTGGTGCCGATGGGATGTGACTACCCCCGCACCCAAGTACTGAGTAACCGACTGGTTGATGACAGAAGCAGAAGAGCACAACTAGGATTGTGCTTGTGACACCTATGCCTACTCGACACCTTAAAAGGCTCGATTGCCCTTTTGATATTTTGATACCGAACTGAATTATGGCATTCTTATTGGACTTAATATGTGTAAGTCATGGATCTATGTAATTGAATAACCCGGTTATGGATATATATTAACATTAGATGTTCCCCACTTTATTATTTTCTGTTATAATATATACTCTGATTCTGCTGCAATTGTTCTTATGGTTCGTGTTGTGTGGTTGTGAATGTTAAGGTACTACTATCAAAGATCCTGGTAGAGGTATAAGACAAGTAAGTGTCTTACTCACACCTTTGGTATCCCATAACGGGGATTGGGGTGTGACAAGTTGGTATTAGAGCATGATGCTCTGCCTTAACTCACAACCTACTTGAACCTTGATTTCTTGGGGATTAGGATTAAAATAAAAGAATCTCAAGACAATTAATAATAGAAATGCACAAGTAGGAGACATGTTTAGGTATCAAAGTTGTTTCATTATATGAGGAACTTGATTACATAAGCTTACACCAAATTTTCTCAAATAAATAACTGAAAGCACGAAATCCTAACTAGCCTAAATATCAAGGAATTCAAACTCGACAGAAGCAAATAATAGGAAATAAAAGTGCAGACTAAAATCATAAATCAACCTACCAGAAAGTAAAGCCAGCTGTGCCAGAAAGCATAAAACATGTAAATCCTAAAACTACTAAGGCATGCAAGTGCTCCTGAGGATTGTTTGGATCCTGCTCCTAGTCTTGGGCCTGGTTTTGAGTCTGTGCCCCGGGATCTGTCGGTGGAATCCTAAGATAGATGACCATGTCCCTCATCTGCCTCTCCATATAGTGGCAACCTGAGTGTCCAGGAGGTAGTAGCTCCTGTCCAAGCTCTCCAAACGGTTGTCCATCCTCCTCAGAATGTTGTTGGTGGCATCCAGACAAGCCATTACATCATTCAATCCATAAGGCCTCGAGCCCTTAGAGCCCTTGGAAGAGAAAGCCACTGTAGTCCCCATAGTCCTTAGGGGTGGTGGTGGAAATACCCCTGAAGGAGATGCACCATAGTGGCCCGCTAGATCAACACCCTCTTTATCACCCTCTTGATCACCCTCTTGGTCCTCCTTCTGACCACCTCCGTTGCCTCCTGCCTCTGGTCCTCCACATCCATGGGTTGTTGCTCCTCTTCCTCGTCCTCTTTCACCTCATCCACAACAAGGGTCATCTTCTTCAAGGACATCAACCCCAAGTCTCTCCTCAGCCTCCAACTCCACCCCAAACTGCTTGAAGACCTCAGTTAGGATTCGACCATAGCAAAGGTTTCCAAATCTATGATCCTCGGCCTTTACCACCATAGTCCACATCAATAGGTAAGGGAGACGGAGTGACACTCCCACATAGACACAATAGGTGACGTAAGCCTGCAACACCGATACCTCATCATAATGCCCACTCGTGGGAAGGACATTAAACTGAATCATCCTGCAAACAACCTTTGGGGTGGCCCGATAGTTGGCAGTGCATTGCCACCCGAAAGCTTCCTTAATGAGCATATTGTCCATCTCCTATTGGATTTTGAAATTCTGGAACTTGTAGGGTAGAGTCCTAGGAGGACAGCAGGCCAGCTGTCCCACATTGGAAATCCTCAAAATCAAGGCCAACTCCGCCATATTGAAGGAGATATCAATCCCCTTCACCCTTGAAGTCATCCTCATACCCTCGGTACCACAGTTCTCACACTGCAGGTTGTAGTAGAAGTGTCGCATCGGCTTGGAATAGTAATATCTGTCCAGTTTTAGAATCTGATACCAGCCTAGTTCCTCAAGCCGCTGATGGATACAGAATTGATGGAAGTCCCTCACTCGCACATACTTCTCAGGGTCAACATTTTGGTACTCAAATGTCGCCCAACGATCTTGCTCCTCCATGGACAGGAACCAGAAGTGATCATATTGCTCTTCTGCGGGGAGAGCCCGTTATTGTTGAGTGGCGACACGACGGGGAAGAGCATGGCATCCAGACATGGTCACAAAAGAAGATTACCTAGGGTCTTAGAAGATCAAAACTTAGGTTAGAGAAGAAACATAAACCAAAAACCTCAAAATTTAGGTTAAAGGGGAAGAGGAACTCATTGTGAGTGCGAAGGCGGCAACAATCGGTCGCGAAAACATGTGCAAAAGGTGGGGAATGGCTGAGGTAATGTCCCTTGGCCATTTTCCTCCTCTTCTCCATAATAGAAAATAGGGTTTTGTGAAGGAGTGGGGACCCCGGACCCTATTTATCTCGTGTTTGTGCCCATTGGAAACAGCCCCACCAGAAACACTGGACCTAGATCCGATGGTTATTTCCGGTGAGAAATTTTGACAGAATTGGCTTTTGTTTAGTCCATCGGAAACATGACTGATATTTTCAGTGGATTTTCCCTATTTTTGATGACATTTGACTCTGTTTCCGGTGAACAATACAGAGTGAGGTTGGGATTTTATTTTGTTTCCTTGTTTAAAATATGCGGTCCCTTATATGCATGTGGGCTGTTTTGGTATCATGTGGGGCCCCTCCCTATGCATGTTCAACCTTAATATGCTAACTTGCACATGCATGTGAGACTAATGAGAATTCCTTAACAAGATTCATGTCACGAAGGAACAACCAATCTCGTTCCCGTGCGTCACCTCCCGCTTCCCTTACGCAAAACAGAGGTAGGCCACGTAATGTGTCGACGGCCTATCCGTCATCACGGCCCAAGATGTTGCCATCATAATGGGCAACATGATGCACGAAGTGGAACAAAGGCTGGGATTGATACCCTGATCTAGGTAGCTATGGAAGCCCGAAATGCCGCACCCCCTACTCCACCGGCACCAGCCCTAGTGCTCGCTAGCTTAGCCACCCCTCAGACATTCAATGGGGTGCAAGGGAAAGTGCAAGGGAAAATGCAAGGGCAAGTACAAACTCAAGCCCAAGAGCATGTTGAAGGGTGGACTGACCTAACGAAGATAATGGAAAAGTCCCAAAGGCTTAGGCCTCCATACTTCTCCAATGTGGGCCAAGACCAATTGTTGCCCTCCAGATGGATCGGAGGTATGGAAAAAGTTTTTAGGCTGAAGGGCTACGACGACGAACAAAAGATACTGTGTGCGGGCTACCAACTGCAAAATGAAGCCGATGCTTGGTGGAGGGCTATTGAGCCCATTTTGAGGGTAAAAAACCCAAACCCCACTTGGGAGGATTATAAAGGAAACATTCTTCAAGAATTACTTTCCCGAGAGCTTCAGAGACAGAAGGGAGAGTGAGTTCTCTCACTTAGTGTAAGGGTCCTGTTCGGTATTGGAATATCAACAATGCTTTGAGTAGCTATTCTATTTTGCTCCTGAGCACATCTGAAGTGATCGAGCCAAGGAAAATAAGTTTGAGAAGGGATTAAGGCCATGTATCAACTCAACAATGGTTGGGTTGAAGTTATAGAATTTTTCTAAGGTGGTCCAAGTGGCCAAATCCATTGAGGACTGACACAGAGACAACTTCACAGCACAGCAAAGAATGGGCAAGAGACCCATGGGGTCCACTGATTCTAGGGGAGCCAGCATGCTTTCCAGAGGCCCTTATATCAACCCAACTCCAGTCCAGTTCAAGAAACCAAAAGCAAGCCAAGTCTCCCAATCCTCCCGCTTTAGTGGTGTATCTCAGTCTGTGGGTTCAAACCTTAGGTGCTTTCACTGTGACCAGCCAGGTCACTTAGCTAGGATATGCCCCCACCATCAGCCGAGTGATGCATCTTATACTTTACCACCTAGGCCTCAGCAAACATATGCAGCCAACATGCCAATATAGCCACACAGGGCCAGAGACCCCAAGAAAGAGTGTTTGCCATGACAGCCAAGGATGCAGAAGCTACACCAAGTGTGGTGACAGATACCTTCATGATATACCTGCACATGTGTTATTTGACTCAAGAGCATCCCATTCATTTGTGTCACCAACATTCGCAAGAAAGATAGGAATTCCACCCAAGAGCTTGACCCAATGCTTAGCAGTGAGTAAACCCATAGGATGTGTGGTGGGTTTGAATTATGTGTATGAGCCACGTCCAGTGACCATTAGTGGACATGACTTGAATGTACATTTGACCGAGTTGGACATGACCGACTTCAACATGATTTTAAAGATGGATTGGTTGTCCGCTTACAGAGCCAGTGTACTGTGCAGAGAAGGTGATAATTTTCAGACACCTGGAAGAATTTACCTTTAAGGGAGATAGACCCAAAAAAAACCCAAGAAGGTTATTGTATCAGCCCTTCAAATGAAGAAGCTACTGGATCACGGATGTCAAGGCTACTTAGCATATGTGACGGATACTGAGGTAGAGATTAAGCCATTGACCAAATTAGATGTGATAAGGGAATTCCCCGATGTGTTTCCTGATGAGTTGACGAGATTTCCCCCAGACCGAGGATGGAGATTGTCATAGACTTACTCCTAGGGTCAGCACCAGTGTCAAAGGCTCCTTACCGCATGGACCCCATAGAATTGAAGGAATTACAGGTACATCTTTAGGAACTTCTGAAGAAATGAATCATTAGACCTAGTGTCTCCGTGCGGAGCACCAGTACTGTTCATCAAGAAGAATGACAGAAATATGAGATTATGCATTGATTACCCAGAGCTTAACAAGTTAACAATCAAGAACCGGTATCCTTTGCCAAGGATTGATGATCTATTTGATAAGCTACAGGGTGCTAAAGTATTTTCCAAAATTGACCTTAGATCAGGCTACCACCAGCTCAGGATCAAGGATAGTGATGTCAGCAAGACAGCCTTCAGATCTCGATATGGACACTACGAGTTCTTGGTGATGTCATTTGGGTTAACTAACGCACCAGCTGCATTTATAGATTTAATGAACCAGGTATTCCAAGATGTCTTGGATAAGTTTGATTATGTTCATTGATGACATCTTGGTATACTCCAAGACTGCAGAAGAACATGATGTCCACCAAAGATTGGTACTGCAACGTCTAAGAGAGAAGTAACTCTATGCTAAGATCAGCAAATGTGAATTATGACTTTCACAGGTGGCATTCCTAGGCCACAGTGTCTTAGATAAGGTTATAAAGGTTGACTCAGGAAAGGTGAAGGCAGTTCTAGAATGGGAAACTCCTAAGAATGTGGCAGATATTCATAGTTTTCTTGGATTGGCCGAATGTTACAGGAGATTTATTGAGAACTTCTCCCACATTTCTGCACCAATGACCCGACCCACACGAAAGGGTGTAAAATTTAAGTGGTCTGATGCTTGTGAGAAAAGCTTCAGAGAGCTAAAGCAAAGTTAGTATCAGCCTCGGTATTGACTATTCCAACTGGTACATATGGTATGGTTGTATACAATGATGCTTCTAAGCTGGGATTGGGTTGTGTATTGATGCAACATAGGATAATCATTGCTTATGTATCCCACTAATTGAAGGACTATGAGAATAACTACCCTACCCATGATTTGGAGTTGGTAGTTGTGATATTTTCCTTAAAGATTTGGCTGCACTATTTACATGGTGAGAAGAGATATATACAGTGATCATAAGAGACTCAAGTATTTCTTCACCTAGAAGGAACTCGACATGAGACAGAGGTGTTGGTTAGAATTGATGAAGGATTATGACTGTACAATCCACTATCACCCAAGGAAGGCCAATATAGTAGCTGATGCACTTAGTCGAAAATCTCAAGCATTGACTCTTGCATCACTAACCACCAATGAGCATCTCATTGAAGAGGCCATGAAACTATATTTGGAGTTACTAGTGGAAGGTGTCACCTTATCATTATTGGTGATGCAGCCTAGCCTAGTGGATAGAATTGCTGCAGCTTAGGTTACTAATGCAGAGTTGCTGAAACTAATAGCAGACTACAAGGAAGGGCAACAGAAGGACCCAGATTTCTCCTTGACCGAAGGTGGAGTTCTTAAGTTCAAGGGAAGTTTGTGCGTGCCTAGTGATGGTGACTTGAGGGATATTATTTTGAAAAAGGCACACAACTCTCCGTACTCTATTCACCCCAGCAGCACCAAAATGTACAAAGACCTAAAAGCTTCCTATTGGTAGAAATGAATGAAAAATAATGTGGCCACACACGTGTCGAGGTGCCTCACTTGCCAACAAGTCAAGGCAGAGAGGTAGAGACCCCATGATTTACTACAATCACTACATATTCTAGAGTGAAAATGGGAGAATATCACCATGTACTTTGTTACAAGATTACCTTGCACCAGCAAGGGTATGGATGCCATTGGGTAGTTGTTGACCGCATAACCAAAGCAATTCACTTCATATCAATTAAAGTTACCTTCTCTATGGACAAGTTGGCCAAGCTATATATTGACAACATCATCCAGCTACATGGTGTACCAGTTAGCATCATCTCCGACCGAGATCCTAGATTTACTTCTAAATTCTGGACATATGTACAGAAGGCTATAGGTACATAGCTGGATTTTAGCACAGAATTTCATCCACAGACCGATGGTCAGTCAGAGAGGACTATCCAGACCTTGGAGGACCTACTTCAGGCAAGTGCTCTAGACATGAGTTATAGCTGAGATGAGCATATCTCTCTTAATGAGTTCTCTTACAATAACAGCTACTAAGCCACCATCGGTGTAATACCCTGCTTCTTAAACCCGGTCTGATTTTGTGATTGAACCGGTTTAACCGTGCAGGGACCGAGCCAGAGGGAATTAGAGCGGGTTCCTTATGGGCTATGATGGCAAGGGTGACCTTAACCACCGGCTGGCCCGATAAGTCTGAGCCAGTGCCATAAGAGACGGGAGTGCCCAAACCGTGTACATGTACCTACCATAAGGCCATGTACTAACAAAGCATGTATTATAGCCGTATTTTAAGGTATATACGAATGCTACATCATATGCCAGGGGTGGGGTTCGCGCTGAGGACCCGAACTTGGTCAAAATCCCAAGTTTTGGCCCTCAGGTGGGCGGACAGGTGGGTGCACCCACCCACCTGAGTGACCCATCCATGTGCACTGTTCACTTATTTAGGAATTATATATATAGCTTTATGATTTTCTTTTCTTTCCATTTATGACACCTGTACGTTGGTGAGAAGAGTAAAGAGGAGAGAGA
>NC_056565.1:11657724-11671089 GCF_013358625.1 Macadamia integrifolia
CATGGCATGTAGTGCATATGATTGTGTTTTGATGTGTGGACTGCTGTGTGGTCCATCTTACCACTTACTGAGCTAGTGAGCTCATCCCACGTGTACACCCCTTTTTAGATGATTTTGCAGGTCATACATCTGAGGAGCATGGGGTGGGTCCCACAGTCGAGTTTCCTGAAGAGGACTAGTGGACCCCTGAGGAGTTAGAGCACGACACTGACTGCTCGTGCTAGAGTTGTGCTGCGGGACAGCAGTTCTGAGGCCGAGCTGAGCTCCACTTCCGAGGCCGTGCTGAGCTCCACTTCTGAGGCCGAGCTGAGCTCTTCTATGTGATGCCGAGCTGGGCTCAACCCTTGATGCCGAGCTGAGCTCTAGCCTTGTTACCGAGCCGAGCTGTGTACTTTGATTATTTTGATGATTTCCTTTATATACTTGATATATGAATTGTACTTTTATTGTGTAATTATCATGCCTTCGGGCCCACATGTATATAATTATTGTATCACAATTCGGGTATCAAGTATATGGGATTATTCACAGGTAAAACTTAGTCTTCCGCTGATCTGATGAGCTTATATTAGTTGTGTGTATGCTGTGATGGAATACAGTATCTGATGATCCTGGCAGGTTTGGGTTAACCGGTGTTAACCCGGTCACTGGCCCGGTTCTGTGAGAACGGGGTGTGACAAACAGTGGTATCATAGCGTGATGCTCTGCTCCGCTCACAGCATACCATTAGAATCCCGTAGACTCTATAATAGGAAAACGGGGTTGGGTTAATGTAAAAGCTTTAAGGAATTAAAAGCCAAAGAAAGAAAGTATAAAAAAAGGAGTTGCATTTAGGGATTGCATTCATGGCATATGTGAGTGTAGATAAAAGATTATTTAATTGATGTTGTAACCTATAGAATACTAGTTTGACGAAATTTCGGCAACATAACAGCGTAAAATGGGATTTCCAAAAATTTACACACAAATACCTGATAAACAACAGATAATATGATATAACAATGATCAAGTAGCAAAATACACAACTAAACTACACAAGTATTCCACATCTGAATTCACCACAAAATTCACTATCCAAAAATATATTATTCCATAAATGAATCCAGTTACAGCGCAAATACAAGGAATGATAAGAAATGAAATTTACAAGAAGGTCTACAAAAAGGGAAAACAGATAAACAGCTGGTGTGGGCGAGCCAAGCCCTCACTGGTCATCGTCGTCATCGTCGATGATCACCACGTTCGTCGGAGACCTAGAGTTGACGTCAAGGTGGTGATCGTAATAGTCAAACCTCGCGTTCACTAGTCGTACCTCCCTCCGAAGCCGGCCAAAATCTGCTGAGATAGCGTTGGCCGTGGTGTCCAAGTCTTGACCCAGCCTGAGGAAGGAATCCTCCAAGGTGGCCTGCCTCTCCAGGATGCGTTCCTCTCTGGAGGCACTCTCGTCCAGCCGTCTCAGTAGCTGAACCTGGCCATCCTACAAGGCCCGCATGGAGGACATCATGCCCTCGAAGTCGTATGCACCACTCCCAGGTGGTGGGGCTCCGTGTGGTGAGGCTGCAACTCTGGAGGAACTAGGACCGGGGCCTCTCGACTCCTGAGGCGCCTCCTCAAGGATGCCACCACCAGCCAGGTCATCCTCCTCGTCCTGAGGAACGTAGTCCTCATCCTCCTCGCTGGACTCCTCCTTCATGTGGACATCCTCCATAGGGGCAGCCCTCCTACCCCTACCTCTCTGAGCTCCTGATCTCGGGGGTGAATCCATGAGGGTGTGGAGACCCATCATCAGGAGGTTACTCCTGTCGAACCTATCAGCCGGAGTCTTCCCCTCCTCGCCGCTCAGGTCCACCTCGAAGAACTCGAAGATCCCAGTGAGGATCCTGCCATAGGGGAATCCTCCATCCTCAGGGTGGGAAGTGTGGTGCTCCATCGTCCTGAGAATGATGTAGGGGAGGCACAAGTGCTCGTCGCCTCCCTCTACGGCTGTGTAGATGCAGAACGCGATGAAAGCCGCCATGAAACCCACTTGGTTCCGATGACCTCGTCTGGGAAGCAGGTTGAACTGGACCAACCGAGCAAATAGACGAACCTCGAGGTAGAAGGACGTCTCGGACTCCGGGCGATTACTGCTGCTGCAGATGGTCTCGTAGATGAAGTCCGGCGTCGCCAGGCTCATGAACGGTCCCAGAGGCTTACTCCTGGGAGGACTGTAGTATCGGTGTCCAGCCGCCGATATGCCCAAGATGCTGGCCAAGGTACCCACCGTCAGCTGGATGTCTACCCCCTTCACCAAGCTGCTAATGGTGAACTCCCCGTATGGATACGACACCTCCAAGTTGTAGTAGAACCGGCGGACTAGCTGCTCGTAGCATGGTCGGTCTACGTGAAGGATATAATCCCAGCCCAGTGCTGAGAACCTCTCCTGAAGCCGAGCCTTGTGGAAGTCATCAACTACCACGGTCTTCTCCATCATCACTGACCTCTTCAGGAAAATAAGCCAGTTGGCTACTGCCTCTGCACTAAGGAAGTGCTCCTCATCATAGTCGGTAGGGTCAGACCGGGCAGGTCCGAGTCTCCCTTTGCGAGGGGCTGAAGAGCTAGTCTCTGCACTCTTCCGCTTAGTAGCGGTGGTCTTACGTCGTACGTCAGAGGAAGATGGTCCTTTGCCGGTGCGAGATGACATCCTAGCAAAGAAGAAAAGAAGGTGGGGTAAGTAAAGAAAAGGAAAATGACAACAGAAAAAGAAAGGAAACCCAAAACCCAAATTCTCACAAAAATGAAAACCGCGACGAGCTAGAAATGATAGGGAGCTAATGGATGCACGGTAGGTGACAAAGAGGGGAAAACATTCCAAAACAGTAAAATGGCGGCAAAGAGCATATTAACATGAGAGGATTCAATTGCAATGCACAAACTCATTCACAATGGAGTAAAAGCTTGAAACCCTAGGTTTAGAACGAAATGCCATGGTAGCGGGATTATGTAAGTACAAAAATGTCCCCAAATAGACTAGGGAGTTCCATGAATACAAGTATAGGATGAAAATCAAGGAAACCAATACAAAAAGAGGGATCTTCATGGAAATACATGGGGATTCCAAGCATAATGGATAATTCATGAAATCTAAAGCATATCTAGCACAAATCAAATGAAATGCATCACAAAGGAGTTATCAATTGGAGAAAAGGAGTGAGAATTGAAGAAATCCCCAAATTTGGAAACCTAGGGCACGATTTGGGGTTTTCTCCAAATGAAGGGATAAAATCCTAATAAACTACAAACGACCACAGCAGAAGCATCACAATCACATGGAAATACTATTCTATGGAGAAAAATATGGAAAGACAACCTAAAGTGAAGCCTACACATGCATTTTACCCCAAAAGGGAAATTCTGAGAAAAGAGAAGAAGAACTTACTTGAGGAAAAGGGAGAGTTAAACCTTCTCAAAAGCGCCGAGTTGAGGAGTAGACTCGCGAGTAGAAGCGCCGAGGAGACCTCCAAGATCGCCCAAGGAAGAGAGGAAGAAAGAGAAAGGAGTTGGGGAAAGAGACAAGATAGAACAGGGTCTGTAGGGCTCTATTCGTGTTTTTACACGGGCAGGACAGGCTGGTCTGATCGGCGGGCCCCTACCCGCCGATGCCACCCACCGTTTGAGGCACTATGACCGACGGGCTCGATCGGCGGGCCCCTACCCGTCGGTGCAGCCCACCGGTTGTGAAAATTTGGAAAAATTTTGAAAATTTTTCCCCTCCTCCTAGCATGATTATAGTGCTTCTTGTTATTGATATTATTCCTATGATTAATGTGCTATGGTCAAGTGGGACCATTGGTGTACCTGTTGGGGCATTGGCCCTGTATCTTGGAAATTAAATTACGGTTAATTTCAGGCTGTCATACACTACAATACCTTATGTGATGGCATAAACTTGTGTGCCGAAATCAATTCTACGGTGTTTAACCAGTATGGTGTGTGATATGTTCCAGGTACAGGAATACAATGGTACGTACTAGATCCGGTAGCAATGCCCGAGGTACCTCACGGGGTCCTCGTCCGGTCGGTCGACCACAAAATCCCAGGGGGTCCCGCTCTGTGGGGCAAACCTCACCTCCACCACCTCCAGAGACCCTTGGTCAGGGTGGGGCACATGGGGACCCACCTATGACTGCACTCCCGGACCCTCCACCGGTCATTACACCGGGAGATGGTGCTACTATAATTTAGCATGTCCCAACAGGCTTTTCAGCAATAAATGCTTCAGCAACAGCAAGCATTTATGACTGCTATTCAGCAACAGTTGGACTTTTCTCAACAGGGTAACCTCCCCGGGTACTCACTCCACAGGACCCGCCTATAGGGTCAGGAACGGGACCACAGGTGGGAGGTACACCCCCAATCCCACCATTCGGTGTTCCTCAGTATGGGATGCCTCCTCCATACTCCTACTATCCTGCTTATGCTCCTAACTTCCCGGCGACGAGTAATACGTCAAGGGTAGTGGAGTCATTCAAGAGGAACTTACCACTTGTATTCTCTAAGGTGGGGATTGATCCTCTGGAACCGGACCAATGGATCCAAGAATTAAAGAAGATATTTGAGGTGCTTGAGTGCACGGATGCCCAAAAACTCATTTATGCTGGGTTGCAACTCAAGAAAGAGGCAAATTCTTGGTGGCAAGCCTCCAAGCCCATATTGTTGGCGGCCCATCCAGAACCCACTTGGGAGCAGTTCAAGGAGTTGTTCTTGGACAATGATTATCCGCGCAGCTTCAGGGACCACAAGGAGACTGAGTTCATGGCCTTAACTCAAGGAGGTAAGACTGTCCTTGAGTACCAACAACAATTCGAGAGTTTGTTCCATTTTTCCCCAAGGCATATGAGGACAGCTGAAGAGAAGGCAGCAAGGTTCCTAAAAGGCCTAAAAGCATCTATTGGGTCTGTACTTGAGGTATTGGATTTGACCGAATATGGCCAGATTGTGCAGAAGGCCAAGACCATGGAGGATAAGCAAAAGGGTGAACAATCCCTCACCCCTGGACTGTGGAAGAGAACAAATCCATTCCCGGATATGGGAAATTCCTCCAAGGCATACCGCGGATCATACAGTTCTGGGCCTATGTATAGGCAGCCCTATAGGCCATCTGGCTACCCTCCTAGACCAGTTGGTGGTTTGGGTTCCACCTCTATTCGCCCGAACACTAGTGTGGCACCTACAGCTCCAAGGCCACCTCGACCTCCATCTGCAATGGGTCAAGTGCAGAGGGGCCCCGCTCCAGTCCCGACATCTCAGATTCGTTACTTCAACTACCATTCATATGGGCATTATGCGAAAGATTGTCAGGCCAGACCAACCTTGCCCTCCAGTCAGCCCTCTGCGTACTGACCTCCCTTACCTCGAGGGAATCAACCGCAGGGAAGGATGTATGCTCTATCAGCCGAGGAAGCTGAGGCCAGTACAGAAGTACTAGCAGGTACATTTTAAATTAAGAAATTCATTATAATTAATATTGATGACCTGCTGAAATTATATGCATTGTTATACTAGGTATCCTACCCATATCAGGCATACCAGCCTATGTTTTATTCGATTCAGGTGCTACTCATTCATTCGCATCTAAGAGATTTGTAGAGAAACTTGGGATGTCACCCAGGATCCTAGATCATGGAATGATTGTTAGTATGCCTACTGGTAAAGTTGCACAGTTGAAGGAAGTGTATGGGTCGTGCCCAGTGGAAATTAATGGGAAGAACCTTGATGCACAACTCATTAAGTTTAATATGCAGAATTTTGATGTTATATTGGGTATGGATTGGTTGTTGGCTCATCGAGCTAGTGTGATCTGTGCTGAAAAGCTGATTAGGGTGACAGATGATGAAGGGAAAGAATTGGTATACCAAGCAGATACAGTGAAAAGGGTGAGGAAGATCCTTGTCTCTGCTCTTCAAGTGGTAAAATTGCTAGAAAGTGGATGTCATGGTTACTTGGCATCGGTACTTGATGTTGATGCAAGGATTACACCTCTAGGAGAGGTAAAGGTGGTTAAAGAGTTTCCCGACGTTTTCCCAGATGATCTGATGCATTTACCACCTGATAGAGAGTTGGAGTTTGCCATAGCTTTGACTCCTGGAGCAGCTCCAGTATCTAAGGCTCCATACAGGATGGCACCAGCTGAATTGAAGGAGTTGTAGCTGCAGTTGCAAGAACTATTGGAAAAGGGGTTTATTCGCCCAAGTGTTTCACCTTGGGGCGCCCCAGTGTTGTTTGTCAAGAAGAAAGATGGCAGTTTACGTATGTGCATCGATTACCGGGAATTGAATAAGTTAACCATTAAGAACCGGTATCCATTGCCGTGCATTGATGATTTATTTGATCAGTTGCAGGGAGCCAGAGTATTTTCAAAGATAGACCTTCGGTCCGGCTATTATCAGCTCAAGGTAAAGAGCAGTGATATACCCAAAACAGCATTTAGGACTCGATACGGTCACTATGAGTTCCTAGTGTTATCTTTCGGGTTAACCAATGCACCGGCAGCATTTATGGATCTAATGAATCGAGTATTTCAGGATGTGCTCAATAAATGGGTAATTTTTTTTATTGATGACATCTTGATCTACTCTAAGACCGAAGAGGAGCACACTCAACACTTAAGAATGGTGTTACAGAGGTTGAGAGAGCAACAGTTGTTTGCCAAGTACAGCAAGTGTGAATTCTGGCTTGAACAAGTTGGATTCCTAGGGCACGTAGTGTCTAAAATCAGAATCGAGGTAGATCCTGCTAAGGTGAAAGCAGTAGTGGAATGGAAAAGCCCCAAGAATGTTACTGAAATTAGAAGTTTCTTGGGTTTCGCTGGATATTACCGGCGTTTCATTGAGAATTTCGCCCGAATCTCAGCACCAATGACCAAGTTGACTAAAAAGGGTGTGAAATTCGACTGGGTAGAGGAATGTGAGAAGAGCTTCCAGGAATTGAAAGAAAGGTTGGTGACTGCCCATGTGCTGACTATTCCTGAAGGCACAGGTGGAATGACAGTTTATACCGATGCTTCCAAAGTTGGTTTGGGTTGTGTTCTCATGCAACGCGGTAAGGTAATAGCGTATGCATCCCGATAACTAAAGGAGTATGAGAAGAACTACCCCACTCATGACTTGGAACTAGCTGCAGTCATTTTTGCCCTTAAGATCTGGCGACATTATTTGTATGGGGAGAAGTGTGAGATATACAGTGATCACAAAAGCCTAAAATACTTCTTCACCCAGAAGGATCTGAACATGAGACAGAGAAGATGGCTTGAACTCATGAAAGATTATGACTGCGATATTCAGTATCATCCCGGCAAGGCAAATGTAGTGGCAGATGCATTGAGTCGGAAGACACAGACTGTGTCGCTCTCATACTTAGCAGTCAGCCCACCACTCGTGCAAGAGGCGATGCTAATGGATGAAACCCTCTTATATGAAGGGGCAACCTTAGAGCTTGAACCTCAACCAGAAAACCTTAAATGGTTGACTGTATCCTTGACGGCTCTACAGGTGCATCCGGTAATTAGGCAAGAGGTAATAATGAAGCAACCTTTGGATCCAGAATTGCAGCAGATCAAAATTAAGGTTCGAGATCAAACAATGAACGACCCAGATTTTACTTTAGCCAATGATGGGGCATTGATGTTTCGAGACAGATTGTGTGTACCCGATGATTTGGATATACAAGAGAAGATAGTGAGAGAAGCACACAACTCTGAGTACTCACTTCACCCAGGAAGTACCAAGATATACAAAGACCTCAAACAAAGTTACTGGTGGCCAAACATGAAAGTCACCATAGCTCTGTATGTGGCGACTTGTCTTACCTGCCAGAAAGTAAAAGCTGAGAGGCATCGACCTTATGGTACTCTTCAGCCACTCCCAGTATCGGAATGGAAGTGGGAAAGGATTACAATGGACTTCGTCACCGGACTACCAAGTACACCTAAGGGAATGGACGCGATATGGGTGATCGTTGATCGGCTTACCAAGACTGCTCATTTCATTCCCATCAAGACCAAGTTCTCCATGGCCAAACTAGCACAATTTTACATGGACAACATAGTGCGCTTACATGGAGTGCCAGTGAGCATTGTTTCAGATAGGGACCCAAGGTTCACTTCCAGATTTTGGAAAAGCTTACAGCGTGCCTTGGGATCACAGCTGAATTTGAGTATGGCTTTTCACCCATAAACGGATGGTCAGTCGGAGCGAACCATACAGATATTAGAGGACATGCTCAGGGCATGTACAATGGAGATGAGTGGCAGTTGGGAAGAATATATACCTCTTATGGAGTTTGCATATAACAACAGTTACCAAGCTACAATTGGGATGGCTCCGTATGAGGCGTTATATGGCAGAAAGTGCAGAACTCCTTTGTATTGGGATGAGGTAGGTGAACGTCGAATGTTAGGAACTGAGATGATACAAATGACTTGTGACAAAGTCGACGTTATTAGAGAACGGATTAAAGCAGC
This sequence comes from Macadamia integrifolia, assembly GCF_013358625.1. Classification (NCBI taxonomy): domain Eukaryota; kingdom Viridiplantae; phylum Streptophyta; class Magnoliopsida; order Proteales; family Proteaceae; genus Macadamia; species Macadamia integrifolia. Next base: position 11,666,225 of record NC_056565.1, read on the forward strand.
TCAGTCCCGTCAAAAGAGCTATGCGGACACCCGCAGGAAAGATATTGAGTTTCAGCCAGGAGAAAAGGTATTTCTCAAGATCTCTCCTACTAAAGGGTTGCAAAGGTTTCGCAGAAAGGGGAAGTTGAGCCCAAGATACATTGGACCATTTGAGATCTTATCCCGGGTTGGCTCAGTAGCCTACATGCTTGCTCTGCCACCTTCACTTGGGGATGTTCACAATGTATTCCATGTATCCATGCTGAAGAGATACGTACATGATCCATCTCATGTACTACCCGTGGAACCAGAGTACCTAGAAGCTGATATGACCTATACAGAACAGCCAGCTGAAATTTTGGACCGAAAGGTGAAAACCCTTCACAATCGCTCCATTTCCTATGTAAAGGTGCGATGGGCGGATCATTCTCTTGAAGAAGCATCTTGGGAGGTAGAAGATGAAATGCAAGCCAAGTACCCTCATCTTTTTGATCAACCAGGTACGCAATTTCGAGGACAAAATTTTTCAGAAGGGGGGGTAATGTAATACCCTACTTCTTAAACCCGGTCTGATTTCGCGATTGAACCAGTTTAACCATACAGGAACCGAACCAGAGGGAGTTAGAGCGGGTTCCTTATGGGCTATGATGGCAAGGGTGACCTTAAACACCGGCTGGCCCAACAAGTCCGAGCCAGTGCCAGAAGAGACGGGAGTGCCCAAGCCGTGTACACGCACCTACCATAAGGCCATGTACATATAAAGCAGGTATTATAGCCGAATTTTAAGGTATATACATATGATACATCGTATGTCGGGGGTGGGGTTCGCGCCGAGGCCGGAACCCTGTCAAAATCCCAAGTTTTGGCCCTCAGGTGGGCGGACAAGTGGGTGCACCCACCCACCTGAGTGACCCATCCATGTGCACTGTTCACTTATTTAGGAATTATATATATAGCTTTATGATTTTCTTATCTTTCCATTTATGACACCCGTACGTTGGTGAGGATAGTAAAGAGGAGAGAGAAAAGAAAGGGAAGAAGAAAGGAAGAGAAGGAAGAGGAAGAAAAGAGGGATTTCAGCGGCGTCGAAGCTAGATCTTCCCATTCCGGCACCGGGAGAGTGATCGTCAACTCTAGATCTACAGTTAGAGGTAAGCAAAGTTGGGTTCTTTGAATATTCACCATACCCAAGCTTAAACCCTTGATTCGAGTAGGGTTTCTTGAGATCTTGTAAATCCCCTTTGAAATGATGAATCTAAGGTTTAATAGATGATTTATGTATTGATCTTGAAGGATTTGAAGAGGTATTGACAAGGTGGAAGAAACATTGTGAGTTTGAAGTGATTTGGAGGGTTTGAGGTTGTTCTTGAGCAAAGAAAGTAAGATGGTTCCCATCCCTTGAATCTAACCTAGATCTAGGTTAGAACCATCCTATAGGACCTTGAAGGTGTGAAGAATGGGTTGGGAAAAGCCCCATTTGAATCCCCAAAGAATGGAGGAAATTGGGAAGAAACAGGGTTTTTCCCGCCAAGACCGGTGGGTGCAACCGGTGGGCCCCTACCCGCCTGTGGGCACCCACCTGAGAGGGCAGGGGGGGCCTTCGGGCACAACCGGTGGGCCCAATCGACGGGCCAACCGGTGGGCCACCCTACCCGTCAGTCCTAGCAGGGGCCCCTGGCCCAACCGGCGGGTGCAACCGGTGGGCCCCTACCCGCCGGTCCAAACCAGTGGGTAGGACCGGTGGGCCAGACAGCCCACCTGTCTGACCCACCCGTGTGGCCCCGAAGGTGACTCTTACGTCCGATTGGACCCAAATCGGACGTGTGACCTTCTTTTGATGTTCTAAACATGATTTTGTCATCGGATCTCTTTAATTTTGATCCTAAAATGGTGAAGTACTAATCCCGTTCAATTATGTTAGGTTCACCAAACCCTACCCGATTCGCACCGGATCTCACCCGTACCGAACGGAGAATCCTTGTACGCTACAAGTAAGTGGTGAGAGGACGTTTGGCCTTGTTTCAAGGCATTGTTTGGCATTCATTTAATTATATCTAGTCTAGTCATGCCATCATGAAAATGCTATGTAGATTAGTCATTCCTCACATTGTTATGCATATGTGTTATGTTTATTTTCTAAATGCCAATTGAATGAGATGTTTATATGTTGAATGTGAACATCATGGCGCATGATGCATTGATAGACTAGATGCCGTAGTCGGCTTGAAAACGAATGCATTGGTGGCCCGTGGAATGGGACACGGAGGCACTATGCAATCGTACTATTGTCATATAGGAGCATGCGGTATTAGGATTTTCACCATCCCGTGCTATGACCCTTCCCAACAGGGGTTAAGGTGTTGGGTTATCATTTGGGGGGAAGCAGTGGTCGCGGTCGTCGGGTCACTGTGGCGGTTAGACATAACGCCCGACGGGTCATGTAGGACAGTCGGTAACCCCGGTGGTACATTCAAGAGGGTCAATCGTACTGCTTTTAAATTGCTGGAGTCAGCACCTTTATTTTCAGTCATTTACATTTCTGTTGAGAGCCGGTGGACGACATTGTCTTTACTTTTCCGAGTACTCACGGTGGGCCTTCTCCGACAGCCCTATAGGTGTATCGCGGGAGGGAGTTCGCGGCTCGTACCCGGAGTATACGCGCACTGTGGTTGTAGTAGTACTAAAACCAAGGACTTAGTAATGTTGCTTAGGTGGATGCGATTTAAAATGTATAGCATGGCATGTAGTGCATATGATGTGTTGTGATGTGTGGACTGCTGTGTGGTCCATCTTACCACTTACTGAGCTAGTGAGCTCATCTCACCTGTACACCCCTTTTTAGATGATTTTGTAGGTTATACATCTGAGGAGCATGGGGTGGGTCCCACAGTCGAGTTTCCTGAAGAGGACTAGTGGACCCCTGAGGAGTTAGAACACGGCACTGACTGCTCGTGCGAGAGATGTGCTGCGGGACAGCAGTTCTGAGGCCGAGCTGAGCTTCACCTTTGAGGCCGTGCTGAGCTCCACTTTTGAGGCCGAGCTGAGCTATACTATGTGATGCCGAGCTGAGCTCAACCTTTGATGGCGAGCTGAGCTCTAGCCTTGATACCGAGCCGAGCTGTGTGCTCTGATTGTTTTGGTGGATTTCCTTATGTACTTGATATTTGAATCTTATTTTTATTGTGTAAATATCATGCCTTCGGGCCCACATGTATATAATTATCGTATCACAATTCGGGTATCAAGTATGGGATTATTCACAGGTGAAACTTAGTCTTCTGCTGATCTGATGAGCTTATATTAGTTGTGTGTATGCTGTGGTGGAATGCAGTATCTGATGATCTTGGCAGGTTTGGGTAGGTTTGGGTTAACCGGTGTTAACCCGGTCACTAGCCCGGTTCTGTGAGAACGGGGGTGTGACACAGTATGCCCTTAGATTTGTATTCCCTATAAGAAAAAAAGAGGCAGAATATGAAGCTCTGATTGCGGGAATCAAACTATGAAAGGAGGTAATGACAGACGATTTGGTCGCATATAGTGACTCCCAACTAATTGTGAACAAAATCAATGGACAATACGAGGCCAAAGATGAGAGAATGGCCAAATATTTGAAAGAAGTACGTCGTCTGGTGACCAATTTCAACACATTCGTAGTGGTATAGATCCTGTGGGAGGAAAATACAGTAGCAAATGCCCTCTCCAAACTAGCTGCAGTAGAACTCGGGGAATGTGCAAGCTTGGTATACTTTGAAGTACTAAATCAACCTACCTATGAGCAAGAATTGACGTGCAGCAATACGCAGCAAGCCGAGCTGAGCCAGATGGACCCCATTGTGGACTATTTATGAGATGGACATCTCCTAGGAGATCAGATAGAAGAAAGGATAGTCAAAAGGAGGGGTAGCTAAATACACCCTCCATAGTGGAGCACTTTACAAAAGGGCAATATCGTGGCCCCTACTGAAGTGCCTACCCTTGAACCGAGCTAAAGAGACATCACGAAGTCCACGAAGGAATTTGTGGGGGACACATCGGGGGAAGGGCACTGACCTACAAGGTGTTGCGCAAAGGATTCTACTAGCCAAACAGGCAACAAGATGCAATGAAGTTCATCCGGCGGTGCTTTAAGTGTCAAGTACACGCCCCAATACCACACGTCCTAGCTACAGAACTTAGTTCCGTGATCTGCCCGATCCCATTCGTAATATAGGGAATGGATATCCTAGGACAGTTCAAGAAAGGAAAGGGCAGTGTTCAATTCTTGATTGTCGCTATTTATTACTTCACTAAATGGGTGAAGGCATGTCCCCCAACCAAAATCACTAGCAGGCAATGGAAAAGTTCGTGAGGGACGACATCATATACCGCTATGGTGTCCCAAAGGTACTGATCACAGATAATGGTCGACAATTCGACAATTGGAAATTCAGGCTCTTCTGCAGTAACGTTAACATTGATTTTTGAAACACTATTGTAGCACACCCGCAATCGAACAGCCAGGTAGAAAAAGCCAACCACATACTTCTAGATGGAATAAAGAAGAGGCTAGACCAGGAGAAGAAGAACTGGTCAGACAAGCTACTCAGTGTACTTTGGGCATATCGCACCTCAGCTCGGACCCCCACAAAGGAGACGCTGTTTCGATTGGCTTATAGGACTGAAGTGTTAACCCTTGTGGAGGTGACCCAAGCCTCGTTCTGATCAACATTGTTCAAAGCTTCACTGAACAAAGTTGAGCTCCAAGCAAACATCGACGTCATAGATGAAATTCAGGAAGAAGCACTTGTGCGAAATGAAACCTACAAGCAGAAAATCCGGCAGTATCATAATCGAAGGGTCAAACCACGGGGATTCATAGTTGGTGAATTGGTTCTCAGGAAAGTAGC